>NC_138191.1:103880544-104325544 GCF_964194105.1 Spermophilus citellus | reverse complement strand
ATCTTTATTTCATTTTTATATGGTGCTAAGAATCGAACCCAGTGCCTCACGCACACCAGGCGAGCGCGCTACCACTTGAGCCACATCCCAGCCCCTCCTCTGTAAATTTATGTCAGAATATCTCTTACTTTTTTAGCAGAACATATATTTTTAAGATTCTTCCTTTCCTTTTTAAAAGCTTTTTATTGTAAAAATATAAGAAGTACAGAAAAGTACCAAAAACAGATACATGACTTAGTGGATCATAAGATAAACATATCTTTAGAATCCCTAACCAGGTCAAGAAGAACTTTGTCAGTCATTCAGAAACTCCTCTCTCTGTGCCTCATCACATCACAGCTTCTTCTTCCCTTTAAAAGTAATTATTACCTTGACTTAAAAAGTGATCACTATCTTGCACTTCTTTATATTTTGGAATATAGTTAAGAGTATCCATGCATTATTCATTTGCTTTATTATCCATTAAATATGCAGCAGTTTCCAGTGGCAATACTGTTACCTCCAATAATGTTGACTGAAAACTGCTGATTTGTTAATATGCTGTTGACATTCTTTCTCCACCTACATTTTGTGGTTGACCTATATCTATATTGTCAGATTATACAGCCATTATATATTATATGTTCTCCTTTTTAATGTACATTTCTTCTTGTTTTAAATTTTTTTTGTAGTTATAAGTGGACAGAATGCATTTATTTTATTTGTTTATTTTTATGTGGTGCTGAGAATTGAACCTAGTGCCTCACACATGCTAGGCTAGCACTTTGCAACTGAGCTACAGCCCCAACCCCATTTATTTTTAATTCTACAAATAATTATATAATTCTAATTAGTATATTGATGTGTCTGTAGTGACTTTTTTTCCTACTTTAGGCACTCCTTCCCCCAGAAACTGGAACTTCATGCATGTGCCTTGACACTTGCCTTATTTTGTTCCTTTGAATGAGTCATATTTTAATGTTCTGTTTGCCTTGTGATTTTTGTTGAAAATTGGACATTTGAATATTGATAACTTTGGAAATCAGCTTCTCCCCATTTACTTTCTGGTTTCTGCTGATTGTTGAAGGCTGTAGTAATCTATGTAATGCATTTTCCCAATCTTTTTCATATTTGGTCATTAAAATTTGTTTTTTTTGTCATGTTTAGATTTTCTTGATTACCAGGAGCTGGCCAAACACACATGTGCACGTGTATGTGCACATGCGCGCGCATACACACACACACACACAGACACACACACAAACTTCTGCCAGTCTTATAGATTTACTTTTTGCTGGGATTTTACTTCAATACTTAGCCAGATTTGCATCCTTGATCCTGAAGAGCAGTCTGAAAGATTAAGGTCTTTTTAGGTCTTTCCTCAATGTATAGTTTGCCGGAATATGCACATGACTTTCTAAATTACATAGAATATTCAGGTATTTTAGATTGCTCTATTTTTCCAAAGAAGTTCTTTTCTGTTCTTGCAGACATTAAGTGGTCTGTTTTATGTCTCAGTTATAATTTTTTGCTCCAGATGGCTTTGGGTGTTTGGATTACCTTTCAGTGTTTTCACTTTGATCAGGTTCTGAGGTATAATGAGAAGACCACCTTGCTCTTTTTTTTTTTAAATTTTTTAAAAAATATTTATTATTTTTTAGTTCTCGGCGCGCTACCGCTTCCACATCCCCAGCCCCTTTTTTTTTTTTTTTTTAAAGAGAGAGTGAGAGAGGGGAGAGAGAGAGAGAGAGAGAGAGAGAGAGAGAGAGAGAGAGAGAGAGAGAGAGAGAGAGAAAGAATTTTTAATATTTATTTTTTAGTTCTTGGCAGACATAACATCTTTGTTTGTATGTGGTGCTGAGGATCAAACCCGGGCCGCACGCATGCCAGGCGACCGCGCTACCGCTTGAGCCACATCCCCAGCCCCCCACCTTGCTCTTTAGATAGGTCCCCCAGACAAGTTAAAACAAACACAAACTGCTGGACATGGTGACACACATCTGTAATCCCAGTGGTTCGGGAGGCTGAGGCAGGAGGATCGCAAGTTCAAAGTCAACCACAGCAATTTATCGAGGCCCAAAGTAACTTATTGAGACCTGTCTCTAAATACCATATTAAAATAAAGGGCTGGGAATGTTGCTCAGTGGTTAAGCACCCCTGGGTTTAATCCCTGGTACCAAAAACAAAACAAAACCAAACCCCCCCAACAAAACAAAACAAAACAAAAAATCCATAAACTCATTTATGTTCAGAACCAGGGACCAGGGTCCCACACTCAGAGCATCATGCCAAGGAGGAGCAAATTAAAAATCCCACAAAGCTTCTCTATTAAATTGACTTTTTTTTTTTTTTTTGAGATTGCACTATATTGCCCAGGCTGCCTTGTATTTTCAATCCTCTTGTCTCTGCCTCCCAAGTAGTTGGTTGTAGACAAATACCGCTCTGCTGGGCTTTTAAAATTGACTTCTTAATTCACCTTTCTCTTGATTACTTGTAAACCTTGGTTCTGATAGTTCTGCTTGTTTTTCGGTGTTTTTGTGGGAAGATGAGAATTTGGAACTGTAGTATACCATTTTGCTGGTGTTATCTCTGGTTTTGTTTTGTTTTTATATATATATATATATATATATATATATATATATATATATATATATATATATATATGTTTTAGTTGTAGATGGGCACAATACCTTTATTTTATTTTTAATGTTTTTATGTGGTGCTGAGGATCAAACCTGTGCCTCACACTAGGCTAGTGCCACAACTCCAGCCCCTCTGGTTTTATTTTAATTTGTATTTCCTTAATAATGAATAATGTTGAGGATAGTTTCATATATTCATTTGCTATACTCTGGTTTTATTTTAATTTGTATTTCCTTAATAATGAATAATGTTGAGGATAGTTTCATATATTCATTTGCTATACTCTGGTTTTATTTTAATTTGTATTTCCTTAATAATGAATAATGTTGAGGATAGTTTCATATATTCATTTGCTATACTTTGTTGAATTGTCTACTCAATCTTTTGTGGCATGTTTTTATTGGCTTGTTTCTTTTTTTATTATTGGCTTGTGAGAGATCTATATATACTGACTGACTGTCATTTACCAGGCATGTTTTGCAAACATTTTGACCTTGTTTTTTATTTGTTTTCTTTTTTAAGCCTTTTTT
Source organism: Spermophilus citellus (assembly GCF_964194105.1). Classification (NCBI taxonomy): domain Eukaryota; kingdom Metazoa; phylum Chordata; class Mammalia; order Rodentia; family Sciuridae; genus Spermophilus; species Spermophilus citellus. Next base: position 104,322,392 of record NC_138191.1, on the reverse strand, counting down.
GAAGAGCAGAAGTTTTAAAATTTGCAGATGTTTAATTTATATAGTCATTATTTTTAAAATTGTGTGTTATGTCCCAAGAATTTTACCTACGTCAAAGTTAAATTTCTTTTAAATATATGTATGTATATGTTGTGGATGGACACAATACCTTTATTTCATTTATTTTTTTGTGTGGCATTGAGGATCAAACCCAGTGCCTCACACTTGCTAGGCAAGCACTCCACCACTGAGCTACAACCCCAGCCCAGAGTTAAATATTTTTTTAAAAATTTTCTTTTGAAAGTTTTATACTTTTAAGTTTTCTTTATAATCCATTTAGAGTAATTTTTGCATGTTGTGCTGATATGCTTGAAGTATGGGTCAAGGTTCATTTATTTTGCATGTGGATATCATGCAGAGGCTTTTTGATATGGATTAAGAGAATGGACTCTGATAAATGTGGTGGAGTTTGACTCTTGGCAGGATAGGTTTTGCCACAGGTGTAGAGTTCTCTTTACCAATTGGATTGCTAGTCATATGGGAAAAGTCAGCTTCCAAAGAGAGTTAACCCATTTTTTTCAACCTGACAAGTTTTTAATGTGTATACTCCTATTTTCAGCTGTGAATTTTTTGCCTACTTGGAATCCTATCCTTGATAGCATAATGTAAGTATACTGCTAGGCTTGTGGGTAAAATTAGTCTGAGATTTGGAGGAGGGAGATGGTTCTGAGCCAACGGGTGGGAAAGTCTGTGAGGACTATGTACAGCAATAGGAAAAATATCCACAATTCAGTAGTATTGAGTTAAAAGAAAAAGAAGTAAACTCTAAGAGTTGGAAGGAACATGGAGAGATTATGCAGTCTAGGAATTTAATTTTTTAAAGCATGAAATTTACATGGTATATAATAGACACATTATTACTACAATATAGAAATACAGGCTATATATATATATATAATTCCTGGCTTGCTAGCTCTAATTCCACCTTTAAAAAAAAAATCTCACTTCAGAAAGAATGTTACCAAATGGGTATGTGGCACAAGCCTATAACCTAGCAATTTGGGAGGCCAAGGCAGGAGGATTGCTGGTTCAAAGCCAGCCTCGGCAACTTAGAGAGGCCCTGAACAACTTAGTGAGACTTGTCTCAAAAATAAAAAGGGCTGGGGATATAGCTGAGCCATTAAGTGTCTCTGGGTTCAATCCCTAGTTAACTCTCCCTGCAAATAAAAACAATGTTATCATACAAGTGAATTGACTTTTGTAGGATTTACTCCAAACCTGCTGTATTAATATATTTGGGCTACTATCACAAAATTCCATAAACTGGGTAGCTTATAAACAATATAAATTTATTACTTATAATTTTAGAGGCTGATAAATCCAAGATCAAGGTGCTGACAATTTTGGTCTCTGGTGAGGACAACTTTCTCTTACGCAGATAGTGCCTTCTCTCCTGGGCCTCATTTGTAAGGGCTCTAATCTCATTCATGAAGCTGTGATCACATGACTTAATCACTTCCCAGAGTCTCCGTAGGGGTTAGGATTTCAGTGAATGAATTTTAAGGAGATGTAAGCATTTAGATCATAGCACTTACATTCATTTAATTTGGAAAGTAAACCAGTTGCAAACCTGAATACTTGATTATCAATTTCAAATAATTTGTGGCTGATTTCTCACAGTTGATCAACTTCTGTATGGTGGCATCATATAGCAAGTTGTTGATTTAGTCTTGTTGCTCTCAAACTTTGGTGTGCTTCAGAATCACCTGGATGGCTTGTTGAAACAGATCTCTGGACTCTCCACTGGAATTTTTTAAAAAATATTTATTTATTTTTTAGTTGTAGTTGAACATAATACCTTTAATTTATTTATTTTTATGGGGTGCTTAGGATCAAACCCAGGGCCCTGCATGCACTAGGCGAGTGCTCTACTGCTGAGCCACAACCCCAGCCCCTCCACTGAAATTTTTGATTTAGTAGATCTGGGATGAGGATTGAGAACAAGTTCAAGCTGGTTTTGGGACCACACATTTAGAATCACTGTTTTAGGCAAGAAGAGAATTATTCATGTTTCCTTTGGTTTTCTTTCTTTTGTACTAAACATTTATAGTTCCCCTAATGGTTGTTAGAAAACTGCTGTAATTTATAGGTTTGCTAATATTTACTATTGCCATAGCAGTGTTTTATTTGTAAACTTGTTTTTCCTTCTGTATTCTCTTGCTGCTATAAGCATACCACCCCAGCCAGAAAACTGAAAGTCACTCTTGTTGCCTTTTTCTCCTTAACTCTCTATTTTAAGAATCGTTTGGGGGCTGGGGCTGCAGCTCAGTGGTAAAGCGCTTGCCTTGCATGTATGAGGCACTGGGTTCAATCCTCAGCACCACATAAAAATAAATAAAGATATTGTGTGTCAATCTACAACTTAAAAAATATTAAAAAAAGAATCATTTGACTACAGAAATGAGAGAAAACAATATAATCTAATTTAAGCAGAAAAGAAGAGCTTCTTATAAGTGTACAATAGTATCCCATTGAACAACAAAACCTGTAGGTTTGCTGGACCTCATAAGGGATTAGAAATGTAGAAAACTTTAAGAAATAAGGGTGGAAGTTAGTAAGGAAGTTCTTCTCATGCTTCTTTTCTTTCTCTAGGGCTACATGTGGTTTGGTCTTACTTGCTTTGTTTTCTAGTGTCCTTTGATTACTTTGAAGTAAATTCAGTAATGCTCTGCTATTTTAAAAAGTTAAGTCTAGGGCTGGGGTCATGGCTCAGTGGTAGAGCACTTGTCTAGTATGTGTAAGGCACAGGGCTCGATTCTCAGCACCACATAAAAATAAATAAAGATCCATTGACAATTAACAAAATACTTATTTTTAAAAAGTTCAGTCTAGGGGGCTGGAGTTGTAGCTCAGTGGTAGAGCTGCTTGCCTAGCATGTGTGAGGCACTGAGTTCGATCCTCAGCACCACATAAAAATAAATAAATAAATATAAGGAATTGTGTTCATCTTCAACTAAAAACAACAACAAAAACATTTTTAAAAAGCTTCAGTCTGGGGCTGGGCTGTAGCTCAGTGGTAAAGTGCTTGCTTTGCATGTGTGAAGCACTGGGTTCGATCCTCAGCACCACATAAAAATAAATAAAGATAATGTGTGTTTATCTACAACTAAATACATATTAAAAAAAAGCTTCAGTCTAGTTGAGTATAAGAAGCAAGATGCAAAAGAGTTCATTTTGAGTGATTACATTCATATCAAGTTTTTGGACTTTGTATAATTATTTATCCTGTTAAAAGTCTGAGATTCCGAGCTGGGGATGTGGCTCAAGTGATAACGCGCTCGCCTGGCATGCGCAGGGCACTGGTCGATCCTCAGCACCACATAAAAATAAAATAAAGATGTTGTGTCCACTGAAAACTAAGAAAAAAAAAAGTCTGAGATCCCCTGGGGTGTGGGGGGGATCAGGGATAGTGATTAGAAGAAAGCACAAGGGGGCTTTTTGGGATGCTGATTATATCTTTCTTTTAATCTTTGAAAAAGTATATAAATATATACATATGTATTTAGTTATTGATGGACCTTTATTTATTTACTTACATATGGTACTGAGAATTGAACCCAGTGCCTCACACATGCCAGACAAGTGCTCAACCATTGAGCCATAATCCTAGCCTTTTCTTTTAATCTTGATGCTGGTTACATGGGTATGTTCACTTTGTGAAAATTCACTGAGTTATATGCTTAGGTATGTGTATATCTGTGCAACGAGTAATATACTTTCAGCAAAAGTTAAAAAGACAGTCTAGCTTTAAAGTTAAATTTCTTATCTAATTTAAATTTTCTTCCCTTTGCCAGGTTTTGACAGAAGAGATTAGGAATAAGAAAGGTCATGATCCATTCTTTCATTTTTTTTCTTCCCTCTGTTTTCTGGCTTCTTTTCTTTGGTATGTCCCAATAGGGACTAGAGAGATTGAAAAGGATATATTTTTCTCTTAATTGATGCCGACTGAGTCCTCTCTTGGTTGTTCTTTCTTCTTTGGTGAAGACTGATTGGATGCCTGCCGCACTGTATAGATGATGCTGGTTCTTTCTTGTAGCTCAGTTGTAAGTTCTTCTGGGATGAAACTTTTCCTTCTCCACATTGCTTTCATACAGAATATCCACTCTAGTTTGGCATCTTCCAAGACCTCTTTACTTCCCTCTACCAGGCAGTGAGAGAGCAGCTCTCTGTTGAGGGTTACCAGTGTTGTTGCCTAAACCCAGCTTCCTTCCATGGTTTCTCATTGATTCATAGGAATTATTTCAACCTTGACACACCAAGTGGTAGAAGTATATGTTGCTCTCTTGATATATTTTGCCTCATTAACTACTGTTTCCAATTTACTTTTATCACTGCTTACTTCCACTGTAGTTGCCTAGACACGTGGGAGACTTTGATGATTCAGTGTCTCAACTTTACCTTTATCCTTTTATCCATGTTTTGTGCTTGAACATTGGTAAATTATGTTCTGGATGGTCACCACCAACCAATATTCGGATTTTCCCATGTTTATGAACTCGTGAATCAACATATGACCTTAGAGATTTTCTTCTCTTTCATCTGTCTTAGAGAAGTGGACATTTTCCCATTTTTTTCCTCTGTGGCTTTTAGTATTCCGTGGTGCCGGTTACTTGAGTCTTCCTTTCTCCCTTTCTGTCCTTCTCTTCTTTCTTTTTCTTCCTTTGGATTGAACTCAGTGGCCTCTTGGTTGTTAGGTACGTGCTATACCCCAGTCCTGAATCTTCTTTTTAAAATGCTGGATGACATAGGTATCAGTTGTTTCTTAGACTTCTTATTTTGTCCCTATAATATCTAGTAATGCACTCACTACTTATCTGTTTGTTATAGCTTCTTTAACAGTCCATCTTATGTTCCTATAACAAAATACCCAAGCCTGGGAACTTTATAAAAAAAGAGGTTTATTTAACTTACTGTTTTGGAGATCTAGGTTCATCTGCTTATTCTGTTGAGGGCTTTTTGCCTACATTAAAGCATAATGGAGGGCTTCATGGTGGGAGTACATGTGAGAGGGAAATAACAGTGAAATAGGAAGCCAGAAAGTTTTAGGGGCCAGGCTTGCTCTTTTTATAGCAACTCACTCTTGAGGGAACTAACCAGGTTCCTTGTAGAACTACATTAGTCCTTCTTAATGGCAGGAGTACTCCCAAGGACCTACTTACTGCCCACTAGCCCCCCAACTCTTAAAGGTTCCACTGCTTCTCAGCATAGCCACATTGAAGATCAAGCTTCCATCATGTGAACCTTTGGGGAGCAAACCATATCCAAACCACAGTAGCTACCTTTCTGGAGATGTGCCTCATTTGTCTAATTTTTCTACCAGTTAATACTGTTAAAAGGTAGGATTTCCCTTTAAAACATCCATATCTTGATGATGTTGTATATTGTTTACTGAGTGAGGAGGAAAAGGCATTGGGGTACAGTGGATGAACAAGACTAAAATGAGGCAAAAGGGAAACTCTGTCAGTATTTCATATTGTCTCTATCTTCTCCATAGTATTTTTATACTTTTTTGTTTGAAAACATATTGGCTTTTATTATAGGCATCTGAATAAAGCTCTAAGTTTTCATTTACGACTAATTGAATATTAGTGGTATTTCTAACTTTGCATAATAGATAAAGGAAGGCCTGCTATTTGATGATTTATTTAAAAACTAAACCCATTGGGTTGGGGTTGTGGCTCAGTGGTAGAGCGCTTGCCTAGCATGTGCGAGGGGCTGGGTTTGATCCTCAGCACCACAAATAAAAATAAATAAAGTAAAGGTATGTGTCCAACTACTTCTAAAAAATAAATATTAAGAAAAAAAACACAGGGGCTGGGATGTGGCTCAAGTGGTAGCGCACTTGCCGGGCATGCATGAGGCACTGGGTTTGACCCCTTAGCACCACATAAAAATAAAATAAAGATTGGGCTGGGGATGTGGCTTAAGCCATAGCGTGCTCGCCTGGCATGCGTGCGGCCAGGGTTCGATCCTCAGCACCACATACAAATAAAAATGTTGTGTCCGTCGAAAACTAAAAAATAAAATATTAAAAAGAAAAATTCTCTCTCATTAAAAAAAAAAAGATATTATGTCCACCTAAAACTAACTAACTAACTAACTAACTAAATAAACCACACACAAAAAACTAAACCCAGATGTAGTGGCCTGTGCCTGTATTCCCAGCTACTTGGGAGGCTGAGGCTGGAGGATTGCTTGAGTCCATGCCATCTTAGGCAACATAGTAAGATCCTGTCAAAAACAACAACAACAAACACCAAAAAACTTTACTGGATATGGGAAGAGTGTGATTAAAAGAAGAAAAGTAAGTAGATAAATATAATTAGAAGTTTTATGTCATTTTGTGAGCCTTCTCTATTTTTCCTTTGTCATTTCATAATCAGTATCCCTTGTCCCAGTGGCTTGGGAGGCTGAGGCAGGAAGACTGTAAGGTCAAGGCCGGCCCTAACCAAGCAACTTAGTGAGACCCTATTTTTTTTTTAAGAGAGAGAGAGAGAATTTTTTTAAAAATACTTATTTTTCAGTTTTCGGTGGACACAACATCTTTATTTTATTTTTATGTGGTGCTGAGGATCGAACCCAGTGCCCCGCGGCGCATGCCAGGCAAGCGCGTTACAGCTTGAGCCACATCCCCAGCCCCCCTATTATTTTTTTTAATATATATTTTTTAGTTGTAGATGGACACATCTTCCTTCCTTCCTTCCTTCCTTCTTTCCTTCCTTTCTTTGCTTGAACCCAGTGCCTTACACATGCAAGGCAGGTGCTCTACCACTGAACTATAGCCCCAGCCCCTGAGGCCCTATCTTAAAAAAAAAAAATTAAGGGCTGGGGATGTGACTCAGTGGTTAAGTGCCTCTAGGTTCAATCCCTGGTTAAAAAGAAAAGAAAAGAAAAGAAAAAATTCCATGTCCTTGCAAAGCATACCAGGCTTTTATTAAGGGAACTATGTTTCCGGCTTTAGCTATTGAGTGGGAAATATAAAATACTGACACTTTTTAAATAATGAATGTTGTAGAGATGTTCAGTGTAAAGTTCTTATACTTCAGGAAAGTGACTAAAAAACTATAATGTTTTACTCTTTTTTTTTTCTTTGAAGGATGTGGTAACTGGACTTAGTCCCCTGCTCTTCAGGAAGCTCAGTAATCCTGACATCTTTTCATCTACTGGAAAAGCTAAACTCCAGCGACAACTTAGTCAGGATGACTGTAAGTTGCGGAGAGGAAGTCTGACCAGTTCTCTGTCAGGTACATATCTGATTTTGTCTGAATGTGGGAGACTGAGTGGTAGAGAGCATGTTTTACATGCATAAGGCCCTGGGTTTAAACCCCACAACAACAACCAGAAAATGAAAGCAAACAAAACCCAACAATAACAACAAAACAAACAAAAAGAAATGTGGGACTTTGTTGTTAATATTTAAAGTTGTATCAACTGAGTATTTTGACAGCCTCTTCTTTGCTAGTCTTGTATGGAACACTCCTAGGTAAGACTGTTTTCTATCCTTATATCTTCTTCATGGACTCTAAATGCTAACCACCTGAACTGATAGGTATTTCTTGGTTCACCAGTGCTTCTGGCTACATTCCCCCTCAATCTGATTTCTCTCTCCTCTTATGTAGATTTCACATCTCTTTTCTCCTTTTGATTTTCTTTTTCTCTCCATTCACCAAACCTAAGTCCATATGCTTCCCCATATTCTTCAATGAAAAGGCAATTACAAAATTCAAGGGAAAAAAATATACAAAGAAATTTTGGTCTAAATAGAAGGCAATTAAAATGTAGCATAATTTTAGTATAACAGAATATGAAAAAAGGAGAGTCTATCCTTTGACCATAGCTAAAAATGTTAGTTAAGTAGAGAAGAAAATGTAATCCTATCATATTCCTTTGTTTAATAGTAAACAATTTTCAGTTTCTATTTCTTTCAGTTCATTTTAGGGTTATTCCTTTGGTTTTATTTTCTCACTCTTGTATTGAAATTTTTACTTTGCCAATTATCTATATAGACAATTCTTGTTTCTGTTCTATAGAATTCTCATCTTTTAGAGATGTGATTATCTTCTAATTGACCATGAATGAATGGATTTTTGAATTAAAATTTTTAAAAGTTCATTATTATTTGGATTAAATCTTTTTCCTTTGATCATCTACCAACCAGAGTCCAGTCTTTTACTCTGAAATGCTAAATCCCTTCTATCCTGTAATTATGTGACTACTAGGTTCTACACTGTGGAAATGGAGTTGGGTTTGACTCTTCTGTCTATAGAATTTGCATATAATCTGATTTCAGCATTTTGTCTTGCTTTATGCCTTCTTAGGTATTTTCATTTCTGAGTACTGAACCTAAGATTTTGCAGAACAAACTAACACCCCTCTTTTAAAAAATTTTTTTTTTTAGTTGTTGACAGACATAATACCTTTTTATTTATTGTTTTTATGTAGTGCTGAGAATTGAACCCGGTACCTCACACATGCAAGGCAAACACTGTACCAACTCAGCTACAACCCTAGCCCCAATACCCCTCTTAACTACAGCCTCCCCTATGCTTATTATAGCTTGTATCTTTCCAGTTTCATTGGTTCTGATCTATCTATTTACCTTAGATCCTCCTCTCCAAAAGAAAACAAAATATGAAAACAAAACTAAAACAACCACTCTCCAAAACATATGTATTTTATTTGTTTATAAAATTGTTTTGTTTTGGGGGAGAGGCACCCAGGCCTCATGTGTGCTACACAAATGCTCTACCACTGAGCTATAACCATAGCCCTTTTAAAAAATAATTTCACCTCTAAATAGTCAGTTAGTTTCTGTCTGTCTGTTTTGGTATAGCCTGGAGGACAAAAGATAAAATCATGTGCTCACTCTGCTACTTTTTTTTTTTTTTTTTTTTTTTTTTTTTGGTATTGGGGCTAGAACCCAGGTCCTCATTCATGCTAAGCACACCCTCTTCCACTGAGCTACACCCTCAACCCTCACTCTGCTATCTTTAATTGGAAATGTTTTATTCAATAACCTCTTGAATTATTCTAAGAATAGTAATTAGGATTTTTAAGATTTTCTTTTTTTCTGTATTATTTGTTTTACTAAAAGGCTAGTTTTGTTTGTACATAATATTTCTTTTATTTTATGTTGTTTATTTTCCTCAAATTCTTGGCAGTTGGGGCTGGGGTTGTAGCTCAGTGGTACAGTGCTTGCCTAACATGCGTGAGGCACTGGGTTTGATCCTTAGAACCACATAAAAAATAAATAATATAATGTTGTTAATATGAAAAAAAATTCTTGTCAGTCTTTGTCATTTGTGTTTCAAGTTCTTACTGCTCTGTGCTCAAATTGGGTTCTACTAAAGTTGTATGAACCTTTTTATCTAGCAGGCTCTTACTTTGAAGAGGGATATGATGATACTAGCCTTTTATATGTGGGTAGGATGAGTCAACAAACTAGCTTTCCTTTAGAATATATAGGTGATGAGTTGGCAGGTTGTTTATAGGATTATGTAATATTTGCAAAATGAAGTTCAGAAGGCAGGTATGCAGGCTTTACTATAGGTTTGTGAAAATTTTGAGTTGAGAACTATTATTATTATTATTATTTTAAATATTTTTTAGTTGTAGATGGACACAATATCTTTATTTTATTCATTGTTATGTGGTGCTGAGGATCAAACCCAGTGCCTCACACATGCAAGGCAGACACTCTACCACTGAGCTATAGCCCCAGCCCCTTCATCATTATTTTTTTGATGCTGCAGATTGAACCAAGGGCCATGTGCATACCAGGCGAGTGCTGTACCACTGAGTGACATCCAGCCCTAATATGATTTCTTGTGAGAATTTTATGGAGAGGCTTCCCAGTAAAGGGTACATTTGAAAGGAGACTTGAAAGATAACTAGATTTTTAAAAAATGTATCACATTATTTTTTTGATTAAAAGTAAAACAGGGCTGGGCATGTGGCTCAGTGGTAGATCACTTGCCTAGCATGTGTGAGGCACTGGGTTCAATTCTCAGAACCACATATAAATAAATGAATAAAATAAAGGTTCATTAGCATCTAAAAAAAAAGTGAAAAAAAAAGTAAAACAGACTCATTTTTTAAAAAAAATTTGAGTATAAAAACATGTATCAGGGCTGGGGATGTGGCTCAAGTGGTAGCACGCTTGGCTGGCATGCATGCAGCGCGAGGTTCGATCCTCAGCACCACATACAAATAAAGATGTTGTGTCCACCGAAAACTAAAAAATAAAACATTAAAAAAAAAAGAAAAAAATATGTATCATGACAAAGTGAAGTTCTTAGTCTTTCTCCTGCATCTTAGTTGTTTTTGTTTAGTTTTTGCCAAATTGCTGTCCAAATGAGATATCTCATATTTTGTTTGTAGCAAAAACAAGAAAACTGTAAATAACTAGGATTTTGCTGGCACAGGAAGATTTAAGTGAATTAGGTGGTTAAAATTAAGCCAATTGAAAGTACTAGGCATAATGCTGAAGCTGAATGAGTGAATGGGTGTGAAAAAGAGTGGAAGGAGATGAGGCCAGGAAGTAATCTTGATCTATGGGGGTCTTTTTATGATGTTAATTCTTTAAATAATTAATTATTTGGCTTAATTCTTTAAATAGTAGAGAGCCAACAGAAGTTTTTAGGGAAGGAAATTATACCACTACATTTATTTTGGTTACACCACTAGCAGCAATGCGAAGAATGTTGTGAAGAAAGGATGAAAGTGGCAAGTTAGCTGGCAAGTTCCTGAGGTTCTAGACACTTAGTCTTTTTTTTAAAACACAGTCTTTACAGGTAACTTTCATGTAATTTTCAGTGAGATTAAGGCAGTCAGTAAATTGGATTGAGCACATGAAGTCTTCTAAGTGAGTCTTCTGCTCTCTAGCAGTGTAGATTGTTTCTCTTCTGAATCCCAAGGCCAGACTTATTTAGGAAAATTTGTCTGTACCACTCATGTTGCACTGAGTTAGTGAGAAACCAAGTAGATTGGAAGAGATTGGAAAACTCCCATACTGATGGTTAGGTATATATCAAGGTAGGAGGTTGGCATGTTATTGAATATTACTGAAAACAGTCAATTCATTTCAGTGTCCTACTTGGAATTCTCACTACCACCGAGACATTTGGACATTTTAATGCACTATAGATTATAAAATGGATAAGAAAGACTTTACTTTGTATTAATATGATTTTATCCATTTGACATCATTGCATCTGTGTTTTTTCATTTATTTATCAATAAATAATTACATATATATTTTTTGACCCTTGGTTTGAAGGTAAGCAGCTGCTCCCTTTGTCCAGCAGTGTACACAGCAGCGTGGGACAGGTGACTTGGCAATCTTCAGGAGAAGCATCAAACCTGGTTCGAATGAGAAATCAGTCCCTTGGACAGTCTGCCCCTTCTCTTACTGCTGGCTTGGTAAGTGATAGTAAGGATGTTGGCTTTTTTTGGGAACAAACCCTTGAGCTTCATTTGTCATTGCTACATATTATTCTCCTTTTTAGGATTTAAGTAATTTCTCAAAGTGAAGTATGGAACAAGATTGGAATTTTCATTGAATATATTCTGTTGACTCTCTCAGGCTGTCACTGTCACTGGTACTAATTAGTGAGCATCAAGGAAAGATTCAGTATGGTTGTAATGTTAATGAATACATTTCCTGGGAAAGAACTTTTTTTTTTTAATAGAAATGATTCTAAATTTTGTGACATTGTGTTGCTTCTATATACAACTCTGTGGTATACATATTTAATATATGATAGGGAACATCTTTGAAATACAGTGGGTACTTAAATATACATTAGATGAAATAATGAGACTTTTCTTCACCTGGATTTTGTGTGAGAAGCAGGGCATGTATGATAGTCTGGGCATGCTGTTTTCTGCCTGTCCTTGTAAGTTATACCATTTTACCTTCAATGGTTCTGCCTGGCTACCTAAGGCACCCATTAATTTTCTGCCAATTTCATACCCTTCCCTCTGACCTTTAGAATAGGTTCTAATAATAATTTTCAAGGTACAATAGCAAACTTGCCCCCATTAAAATGTAATCTAATCTATACTTTAGAATTATCAGCCTTTTGTCTTCCATGGAATAGAAAGTTTTACCCATTTGTTCATCCCGGAAGAGGGGATGGGGGAGGTATTCTTTGTGTAGCAAGAAGAGAGCTGAATTTTTGATCAAGGGATTTCCTAATATTACCTGAAGTTTGGGATTCTTAGGCTGTAGAGAGAACCAGGCACTTCTCCTTAAGGCACTTCTCCTTTCCCCAAATTTTTATTTTTAAAATTTCAAACTTACAGAAAAATTGAATAAATGGTACAGTGAACATCCATATAAGCCTTTGCCTGGATCAGTTTGTAAATATTTAGCCATATTTATTTTATCTGTATGTATATTTAATTTTTTCCTGAGACATTTCAAAGCAAGTCAAGGACAATATTATACTGTATCCTTAAGTATTTTTTTCTAAGATCAAGGACAGTCTCCTAAATTACTGTAATATTATTAGATCCAGAAAGTTTAACGTTAATTTAATAAAAGTGTCTAATATAAAAGCCATATTCAGATTTCCCAACCTGGTCCCCACATGTCTATAAAAGCCCCACCCCTTCTTATTTAGCCTTTGGAACTTAAAAAAAAATATATGGGATGTGCACCCTCATAAAGTCTAAGGGTAGTTCTGGGCATCTACATTTTCCTTAAAAATACTATACCTAATTCTACAACACTCCTTTTAGAACTACTGCCACCAACTTAAAGGAGAGTGTTTGATTTTGAGGTCATGTGTCATAGAAGGGATTCCTAGACTAAGGTTGGTGGAGTCCTAGCCTAGGCTAAGTGAAGTAAGTACAGTAGTCCTTAGTATTTGTGGAGAGTTTGTTCCAGGAATCTCTCAGATTTCAAAATCTGCAGATTCTCAAGTTTCTTATACATAGTGGCACAGTATTTACATATAATTTATGTATAGCCTCCATATACTTTAAATCATTTCTAGATTTTTTATACAATGTAAATGTTACATAGACAATTGTTGTATCGAATTATAAACACATTTTAAAGGATACAAATAAATAGATGAGGAACTACATGATGTCTGGAAGTGTACTGAGTGCAGGAGCTTCCTCTCCTGTGAGTTGGTGCATGCCATCCTCCTGGCATGTGGATGAATTCCTCTTCCTTTAAGCCACGCTTCCATGTGCTTAGCTGTCCAGGAACACTGTAAACCCTGTACTTTGGTTTTTCATAGAGATTTCATTATATATGCATGACTCAAGCATAGACAACTGTTTAGAAATGTGATTGAACACAAAATGTGTTACTAATGCTAATAGGCTGAGGGGAGGAAACCCACAAGCAAGGCTAGTCTGTTTAGAAATCTTCTTGGCCTCTCTGTGTAGCATTCCTTTTTAGGTATGAGGCCAGATTCCTTTTGAAATGGGGGTCTTGCACTATCAGAAAAGATAGGTCAGAGAATTTCTTTATGGCCAGTTCCAAGATAGAAAGGTGTGGGAGATGAGGGTGGGTTGGGTGTAGAGTATTTTTTGTTTCTGTGTCCTGCCTTGGGGAAGAGAAATTCTAGTTTCTATGTATAGCTTTAGGGAGAAGGGTAAAAAAGAATTGATGAAAGAAGGGCTTAAAAGTATTGATGAAAGAAGGCTTAAAAGTATTCCAACTTTATAACAAAAAAACTGAATTCATTTTTATCACTCTGGGAAGCTGTTCTGAAGCTACTTTAAGAACTAAGGACACAAAGCCAATTTTTTTTTTTTTTAAGAGAGAGAGAATTTTCTTTTAATATTTATTTTTTAGTTTTTGGCAAACACAGCATCTTTGTATGTGGTGCTGAGGATCGAACCTGGGCTGCACGCATGCCAGGTGAGCACCACCGCTTGAGCCACATCCCCAGCCCAACGCCAAATATTTTGACTTTATTATTTTAGTTATTTAAGAAATAACAGGGCTATGTGAGTTGTGAGATTGGTAAACCTGGACAAAAACCACAATATATATGCGGTAATATCAGAAGGTGAGATTCATATAAAATAAAATCAATCATTTTAGAGTGTACATTTAATAGCATTTAGTACATTCACAATGTTTGCAGCTACCATCTACCTAAAGTTCTAAAATATTGCACTACTCTAGAAGAAAACTGTCTACCCATTAAACAGTCATTCCTTATGCTACCCTTATCCCAACCATGGCAACCACCAATCTGCTTTCTGATCCTAGGGATTTACCTATTCTGTATTCATATAAGTGAAGTCATATAGTAAGTCCCACCTTTTGTGTCCAACTTTTGTTATTGAAGATTGAACCCAGGGACACTTAACCGCTAAGCCGCATTCCCATCCTTTTTTTTTTGAGATAGGGTCTCACTAAGTTGTGTAGGGCCTCCTCTCTAAGAGGAGACTGGCTGCAAACTTATAATCCTTCCGCCTCAGCCTCCTGAGTTGCTAGTGACTTTTTTCATTTATCATGTTTTTAAAGTTTTTCTGTATTATAGCACATAATTTATTCCTCTTTATGACTGAATAAGATTCCATTGTATGGATTTACAGTAGTCTCCCCTTAGCTGTACTTTGGCTTTCCAGGGTTTAAGTTATCTGAGGTCAGTAGTAGTACAAAAATAGGGAAATTCCAGAAATAAGCAGTTCATAAGTTTTAAATTACGTACTATTTCGAGTAGCTTGATGAAGTCTTATACCATCCTGATCTGTCCTGCCTTAAACATCTTTGTTCAGCTGTATATGTTCCCTGCCTGTTAGTCTCTTAGTAACCATGTTATCAGATCAGCTGTTCTGGTGTTGTAGTGCTTGCTTCAAGTTACTCTTGTTTTACTCAATAATAGCTCCCAAATTCAAAAGCAGTGATGGCAGTTTTACTACACAGTATATTTAATTATTAATTATTATTATTTTCATCTTACTGCCTAATTTATAAGTTACAACCCTAGCCCCAGGGTTTTTTATCTTGTCCTTCTGTCTTCTTGCATTCTTTCTTTCTTGGCTGCAATTGAGTAGCTTTCTTCTATCATGCCATTCTGCTGTGATGCTCTGTCTCACTTCAGGCCCAGAGAAATGGAGTTGGTTGACTGTTGACTGAGACTTCTCAAACTGTGAGCTAAAATAACTTTTCCTTCTCTAAGTTGTTCTTGTCAGGTATTTGGTTACATCAATGAAAGGCTGAGTAACATGTCATCTGATGTAGATACTCTTTAAAAAAGTAATTTAGAGCTGAGGGTATAGCTCAGTGGTAGAGTGCCTGCTAAGTGTGCATGAGGCCCTAAGTTTGATCCCCAGCAACACACAAACACACACACACACACACACACACACACACACACACGAGTTTATTTATTTAAAGTTTTATTATGGTTTCTTTGTTGACTCATAAGTTATTTTTTTTAACGTTTATTTTATTTATTTATTTTATGTGGTGCTGAGGATCAAACCCAGTGCCTCACGCATACTAGGTGAGCATTCTACCAGTGAGCCACAACCCCAGCCCCTTGGTTATTCTTTTTGTTAAGAGGAATATGTTTCTAATGCCACCTAGTGTCATTTCCAGGGTATATGAATAATGTTTCATAAGAGGTTTTAAAACAAAAATTGGGAGATTTAATGAGATTTGGGTATTAACAGTCTAGAGTTTTTCAAAAACATTCTCTCCTTTTTTTCTGGCAATATCAGGTTTCAACCCCAGGGCTTTGTGCATCCCAGGCAGGCACTCTTCCACTGAGCAACAACTTCAGCTCAGTCATCCTTTCTCAAATACCAAAATAATCATTATTTTACCTGAACAAATTTGGAGCCGAATTTTACCTAGGATTGTTAAACATTTTTATCTCTTCTGTGATGATTTATAAAGAATTTAAGGTATATCATCCTAATATAAAGACCTCTATTATTGTCTAAGGAAAATTAAAATTTAAAAACATTAAAAATGAATTGGTGGGGCTGGGAATGTGGCTCAGGCGGTAGCGCGCTCGTCTGGCATGCGTGCGGCCCGGGTTCGATCTAAATATTAAAAATTCTCTCTCTCTCTCTCCTCTCTCTCTCTCTCTTTAAAAAAAAAATGAATTGGTTGTCTAATGGTATCTTAGTTCATTTTGCGTTGCTATAATAGAATACCTGATTGGGTAGTTTGTAAAAAGTAGAAATTTATTTCTCACAGTTCTGGAGTCAGGGAAGTCCTAGATCAAGGTATTGGCATGTGGTGAGGGCTTCCTTGCTACATCCACAGATGGTGGAAGGTGGAAGGGCAAGAGAGTGTACCCACTCCTACAAGCCCTTTTTTAAAAAAAATATATTTTTTTAGTTGTAGATGAACACAATATCTTCATTTTTATTTGTTTATTTTTATGGGGTGCTGGGGACTGAACCCAGGGCCTCACGAATGCGAGGCAAGCGCTTTACCATTGAGCTACAACCCCAGCCCTACAAGCCCTTTTTATAGTGGCATTAACCCATTTTGGGGGCTACATTTATACCATAATGTAATGAATTCTTATAATTTTTTGTTTCCTCAGCATCCATATCAAATATATATTGATTTTTTAAAAAAATTTTAATTGGAAGCAATGCTCAGTCACCCTTAACCGAATTTCCAGTTCTGTATCCCCTCCCAGTTCCTTGGTGTTGTCAGTCCAGACTTCTGTTTTATGCAACCACCTCCTGCAGCCACCTCCTGCAACCACCTCCTGGTAACAACTAGGTGCAGGGGCTGTGCAGATAGGCTGATGTGATTCCCTGTCAGTCACAGTGTGACCTATTGGAACTTATGTCTGCTTGATTTAAACTCACTAGTTAAAACTCCCCAAGGAAAATCTGTTTGGATAACTTCCTGGACCCGAATAAGTTAGCTTGGGGATCTGCCACTCCATTTTCTGATGTGTGTGTGTGTGTGTGTGTGTGTGTGTGTGTGTGTGTGTGTCTTCCAAGTGTGCCATGTACCCCGCACGGCCTTAAGTAATAAAATCTTGATTTTTATCTTATGTTTCCCCTTAATCATTGAAGGAGTGATCTCTACCTTAAAGATCTTAATGTACCATAACAATTGGGATTACAAAGATATCTTATTGAATTTGTTGATGCTTATAATACATGGGAAAATGTTTATGAAAGTTTTCCAAAAAGTGTCATGTGTCAAAGAGAATGATATTAAGTTATCAGTTAAAAGTTACACCAGGGTTGGGGTTGTGGCTCAGTGGTATAGTGCTTGCCTAGTGTGTGTGAGGCACTGGGTTTGAGCCTCAGCACCACATAAAAAGAAATAAATAAAATAAAGGTATATTGTGTCCATCTATAACTAAATAAATTTTAAAAAATATATTTAAAAGAAGTTAAACCAGTGGATTTTGTTTTTAATATTCTACAGAATGTACCAGTTCTGGCTTTTTTTTTTTTTTTTAGAGAGAGAGTGAGAGAGGAGAGAGAGAGAGAATTTTTCAATATTTATTTATTTATTTATTTTTTAGTTCTCGGTGGACACAACATCTTTGTTGGTATGTGGTGCTGAGGCTCGAACGCGGGCCGCACGCATGCCAGGCGAGCGTGCTACCGCTTGAGCCACATCCCCAGCCCAGTTCTGGCTTTTTTTATACCAGGGATTGAACACAGAGGTTCTTTACCACTGAGCCACATCCCCCACCCTTTAATTTTTTTTTTTTTTTTTTTTGAGACAAGGTCTCACTAAGTTGCTTAGGGCCTTGCTAAGCTTTGAGCTTGTGATTCTCCTACCTTAGCCTCCCAGCCTCTGGGATTACAGGCCTTGGTCACCGGGCCCAGTAGTATTGGCCTTTTGATTGGGCCTTTAATGTCATGTAATGCCATGCATCTGTGTGTGTGTGTGTGTGTGTGTGTGTATGTGTGTGTGTGTGTGTGTGTGTGTATGTGTGTGTGTGTGTGAAAATATTTTTTTTTTTTTTAGTTGTTGATGGACCTTTATTTCTTTTTATGTAGTGCTGAGAATTGAATCCAGTGCCTCACATATGCCAGGCAAGCGCTCTATCACTGAGCTATAACTCCAGCCAGCGTCTGTGTATTCAACAGTGCTAGGCAAAGATTGAAAAGCAGTGCCATTAGTATGTTTTGTCATGTAAGCAGATATTTGAATTGTGATAGAAAACTAGTTTTTACTAGATATTAGGCCTAGGTTCTTTTGCATGCATTCTTATATATTTCTCAGCCATATTGAGTGTATTGTCATTTTTCCATTTTTGGAATCTGTCTTGTCTATAGACAGATCGGGAACACGACTGATTTTAGAGATTGGAGACCATTATAAAAAGAGGAATGTTAAATAGTAGTTGCTGAAAATAGTTAATATAGCAGACCTGAGATTGTAATTCTTAGCAGGCCTTTCTGCAAGGTTGGCTCTTAGCTGATGTCTGGGAACTTGAGCTCTTATTTATTTATTTATTTATCTTGTGTGGTACATACTAGGCAAGCACCCTATCACTGAACTACATCCCCAGTCCTTTGGAACTTTTGTAGTAAACAGTTTCCTACACTGATAAAACTCTTCCTTGAATGGCAAGGAACAGTGACTCACTGTGCCTAGACTATACAAACCATGTAATTTATGCTAAGCACTTGCTTTCCTTTTGGCAATCTGAAATTTTGAAGGCAGAGGGGCCATGTGACTAGCTCCAATGCATGCTTGGAGTACTCAGTCTCTGGTGAACTTTCCTGGTAGACAGTATTTTATGTATGTTGTCAGAATTTGTTGCTGGAGGAATTAAGTGTGCTCTGTGTGACTTTACTAGGAGAGAATTCTTATAGGCTTATACCTGATTTCCTCCAGACTACTTTATTTGCTGATTTTGATTTGTATACTTTCACTGTAATAAATCTTACTTATGAATATGACTATTTGCAGAGTCCTGTATTTACTCCTAGACAATCACTGAACCTAGGGGATGGTCTTGGGGATCCCCGACACAGGGAGTCTTTGCAAGGCTTGTAGAGTGGTTAAGGGTCATCTTCCCAGATTTACATTAATGATGGAGATTGCAGATTATTTTATGTTAATTACTTTAAGTCAGTTCATAGCACCTGATCCATGTTTTTCTCTGCTGCTAATTACTTAAGGAACGGCATTGTTTGCCTTGTCCTATTAGGATGACAATGTTTCTACCATGACCTCCTTGTGTGCTTTATGACACATAAAGGAGATAAGAAGATCAGGACTCTATTTTCTTGGTCTGTTAACTCCTTGCATTGAGTCTTATTTTCATCTTGTTTTTATTATTTTTGTTCAGTTAATGTTATTTATGTGTCTACTATGTTAAAAGTATAATGCTGAGAAAGAAAATTAGGATACATATCTCTTAAGCTACCTTATTTATTTATTAATTTATTTTCTCCTATACTTTGCCCATGCTTAATAAATCCTCTTCTGTTTTCTCTTTTTTTCTCCTCAGGATTTCCTGAGTGATATTTTATGTTTGTGAATATGTTTAACAGTTTAGGTACTCAAAAAAATAAATGTTTTAGGTTGTTCATCTTACTTCCCATTCTTGCAACATTATTTCTAACCCATAAAATGACATAATTTGCAGCATATACTCTGGTATGTGGATGTATGTGTGCATACATGTAGGTTTGTATGTTTAGTAACCACAATTTGTTAGTGTTGAATGAGAGAATTATGGGAAGACTTTTGATTCAAGATATTCTGTCAGTATTTAACATGTGGAATGTATATGTAATAAATAGATTAATAACAATGCAGCTCTAATAGGTTAAATTGAACCTATGCAGTCCATTTAATTCTGTGATCCATTTGAAACGAATTTGTAAATTTTCATCCTTAACTGCTTACATTGAGGTATTTACATCTATTGTGGGACTTGGGAATTAATCTTGCTATGGTGTTGTAAAGTTAGAAGTAAATCAAACAATGATAGTCTCAGTTCTTTGGGTGGAGAGGTATAAAACAGAGATGACATAAGAAAAATTATACTTTTGAGGATAATACTAGATTTGTGTTTAAATTAGGGTCATGGTATCTCTAGGCTGTAGAATTCTTTCCTAAATTGTGTCTGGTTTAACTAGTAAGTAATAATGTATCCACATGATATTGGGGCTTTTTTTATTCATTTAGCAAACATATTTCAGGTTTTCATTGGGTTTCCAGGAATTGTTTTGAATGTGGGAGAAAATAAGATGTATAAGACACTGTCCTTAATTATAGAAAACTACTAGTTGCTTTATGATCACTATATGAGGCATGTTTTGGTCACAAAAGAAGTGGTGATAAGTTGTGAATGTGTGGGTATTAAAAACTTAATGATAATGCTTGAACTGGGTTTTAAAAAATTGGGGGGAGGATACTAGGGATCAAACCCAGGACATCATACATGTTAGGCAAGCCCTTTTCCATTTTGCTATATTCCCAGCCCTGTTTTATAAAATTTTGAGACAGAGTCTTGCTAAATTTCTCAGACTGACCTTGAACTTGGGATTCTCTTGCCTTGGTCTCATGAGTACTTGGGATTACAGGTGTGTGCCATCACGCCTGACAGAGAAAGGTGATAACCAGAGTCAAAGGGTAGAGGGCAGATAATGATAAATAAACAAAGGGTGTGTGTGTGTGTGTGTGTGTGTGTGTGTGTGTGTAGAGATCACTGTATATTGTTTTATTGTTTAGAGAAAGTTTTTTTTTAACTGAATGAGGGTCTTTGCCCATGTTCTTTACTCTCTGTACATTTTTTTGTTTTCCTCCTCAGTTGTCTCATCTCTATTTAATTTACTTTAATTCTGACCCTTTTCTTAATTGACTTATATATGCAAAATATCCTAGAATACTTTCTGGAATTAATTATCTAATAATTTTACTCTTCCTAGAAACCTCTACAGGTTATGCTTTTAATTACAAGGAATTGATGGAGATCAGAGAATGAATCCATTAACCAAAAGATAAGAATATGGGAGTCAGAATAGACTTAAGGATTGAATGATTGTCTAGTAAACAATTGTGTATAGAGCTCAGGAAATTTGTGCTAGAGATATAGATTCAAGTGTCAATATTCTTATCAGTATGAAAATGGTAGTTGAAAGTATGAATGTGGATGATGAGTTCATTTGAGGAAGAACATGGAAAGATTTAATACTAAGGACAGCCTGTGGGAATACCTCTTTTGTTAGGTGGTTATCTCTGTTAGCATAGAGATCATGTCTTTTTTAATAGATCTTTTTGGACTGCTTTTTTTTTTTTGCAGTTTCTGTACTAGGTGCTGCATGTACACAGAATAATAAAATATGGTGTTTGTGCTTAGCACAATTGTAGGCTTTCAGGAGGAAGGGAGATAGATGTGTAGTAAATAGTGGGAAGCAAAACATGCTGTAGGAAAGTGAGAAAAACTGCTTATCTTCAGTAACTATTCCATTACTGTGTCTCTCAATATGATTAGTTAGGGATTTTGCTAATCTTTCAAGCAGCATAATCAATTTGTGGAATATTTTATATTGCTTAAAGAAACCAGGTAGTCCTTTCAACAGAAAAGTTGCTTTAAATATATATATCTCTTGTTATTATAATTTTTCCGTTGACTGCCAGTATTAAATGGGATAAGAAGATGTTTGCTGCTTTGCTTTAAATAAAAATGCTTAGAGAATTAATTAAGAATAGAAAGATTTATATTGAAACAAATGTAATTGTTCTCAAAGGGTATTGAGAATTGATCCTTTAGTAAATGTTAATATTTCTTACTAGCTTTTATGAGTGGCACTGATTATGGAAGGGTAAAAGATATAGACATGAGTCTTGTCTATGGAATTTAGAGCTTCATGTGGTGACAGACACTAGTAAATTTTCAGAGAAATAAGTATATTATTCTGAGTTAGCATTGATGTAATTATAGCTATAAATGGCAATGAAAAGATTAAAGTTAATACTTTCAAAGAACCACAGTGTTTGAAATATATTTTAGTATAAATAAAATGAATATGTATGTTTGTTAACTTGGTTTTTCAGTATGAAATCATAGTCCATGTCCTCTGTACAGTGACTTTAGAACTGTATTAAAAATATCTCTGACAACAAAACTTTTTAGGAGACATTTTATTGTGTTTTCTGTAGTTCATTTTAGGTTCCTGGTTATGAATGCAATTGTAAATTGCTATAGTGTGCCTATTAAAGAAATTGATGGGCATCCGATCTAGTCTTTCTGACTTTGAAGGAATCTGGTTTTTCATTATCAGCTTATGGTGGCAGTCTATTACCTGCATTATACTAAAGGGCCTGTGCTGTTTTCCCTTCAGCACCAAAAACGTTGATGTGAATGTAAATAATTTGCATTTCTCTAATTGCTAATGATATTGAACATTTTTTCATATATTTGTTGAGTGATCATATTTCTTCTTTTGTGAAGTGTCTGTTCAGTTCCTTAGTTCATTTATTGATTGGGTAGTTTGTTTTTTGGTTTTCGAATTCTTTATATATCCTGGAGATTAATGTTCTATCTGATGTGCAGATGGCAAAGATTTTCTTCCATTCTGTAGGCTCTCTCTTCACATTTTGATTGTTTCCTTTGCTGAGAAGGAGCTTTTTAATTTGAATCTGTCCCATTTACTGATTCTTGATTTTACTTCTTGTGCTTTAGGAGTCTTGTTAAGGAAGTCAGGTCCTAGGCCAACATGGTGAATATTTGGGTCTACTTTTTCTTCTGTTAGGCATGGGGTTTCTGTTCTAGTGCTTAAGTCTTTGAACCACTTTGAGTTGAGTTTTGTGTAGGGTGAGAGATAGAGGTTTAATTTCATTTTGTTACATATGGATTTCCATTTTTGCCAGCACCATATGTTGAATAGGCTATCTTTTCTCTAGTGAATGTTTTTGGCACCTTTGTCTAGTCTGATATAACCATATTTATGTGGGTTTGTCTTCATGTCTTCTATTCTGTAGCACGGGTCTTCATGTCTGTTTTGGTGCCAATACCACGATGGTTTTGTTACTATAGCTCTATAGTATAGTTTAGATTTTATATTGTGATGCGTCCTGTTTGACTCCTCTTGCTGAGGATTGCTTTGGCTATTCTGGGTCTCTTATTTTTCCAAATGAATATCATGACTACCTTTTTTATGAACAACATCATTGGAATTTTAATAAGAATCACATTAAATCTGTATAGCGCTTTTGGTAGTATGGCCACTTTGATGATATTAATTTTGCCTATCCAAAAGCTTGGGAGGGCTTTCTGTCTTCTAAGGTCTTCTTCAATTTCTTTCTTTAGTGTTCTGTAGTTTTCGTTGTAGAGGTCTTTCACTTTTTTTGTTAGATTGATGCCTAAGGTTTTTTTTTTTTTTTTTTAAGCTTTTGTGAATGGGGTAGTTTTCCTAATTTCTCTTGCAGTGGATTTGTCACTGATGTATAGCAATGTGCTTGATTTATGAGAGTTGATTTTTTTTTAATTAAAAAAATTTTTTAGTTGTCAATGGGCCTTTATTGTTATTTATTTATATGTAGTGCTGAGAATTCAACCCAGTGCCTCACACATGCTAGGCAAGTGCTCTACCACTGAGCTACAACCCCAGCCCCCTATGTGTGTTGATTTTTTTTAATATTTATTTTTTAGTTGTAGTTGGACACAGTACCTCCATTTCACTTATTTACTTTTATGTGGTGCTGAGGATCGAACCCAGCGTCTCGCATGTACAAGGCGAGCGCTCTACTGTTGAACTACAACCCTAGCCTCTGCTACTTTGCTGAATTCATTTATTATTTCTAGAAGTTTTTGGTGGAGTTTTTTGGGCTTTCTAAATATAGAAATATGTCGTTGGCAAATAGTAATGGTTTGAGTTCTTCTTTTCCTATTCGTTTCCCTTTAATTTCTTTCTTCTAATTGCTCTGGCTAGAGTTTCAAGGACCATGGTGAAAGAGGGCATCCCTGTCTTGT
Organism: Spermophilus citellus; assembly: GCF_964194105.1. Taxonomy (NCBI): domain Eukaryota; kingdom Metazoa; phylum Chordata; class Mammalia; order Rodentia; family Sciuridae; genus Spermophilus; species Spermophilus citellus. The sequence continues at coordinate 104,298,447 of NC_138191.1, read as the reverse complement.
TCCAATTTTTTCAGGAATGCTTTCAATTTTTCTCCACTTAGAATGATGTTGGCCTTGGGGTTAGCATGTATAGCTTTTATAATATTGAGGTATGTTCCCATGATCCCTAGTTTTTCTAGTGTTTTGAACATGAAGGGGTGCTGTAATTTTGTCAAATACGTTTTTTGCATCTATTGAGATGATCATATGATGCTTACTTTTAAGTATTGACGTGATGAATAGGCTGCTGCTCTAGAGAAGAGACTTGCAGGATGGAATCACACCAGGGATCTAGCTTTGATTTTGCACTTAATCACTTTAGTAGTTTTTACAGTGCAACTCATTTTAAGATGTCTTCCTCTAAGACAAGGAAGATTGGTAGGAATTAGAATTTAATGATAGGATTTTGAGTTTCTATAAAAGTTTTGAATTCTTTATGTCAGTGTTTGAATTAAAGGCCTTCCTTTGTCTTTTTTTTAAATTTCTTGTAGTTGTAGATGGGTAGAATGCCTTTATTTTATTTATTTTTATATGGTGCTGAGGATCGACCCAGTGCCTCACACATGCTAGGCAAGCACTCTGCCACACCCCCAGCCCCTTCCTTTGTCTTTTTGGATATGTCTATTGAAATGTGAATGTGTGTGTCTTTCATTTTGTTTTTCCCTTACTGGGGATTGAGCCCAGGGGTGCTCTACCACTGAGCTACACCTCTGGTCTGGGATTATAGGCTTGCCCTGTTTGTTCTTTAATAAGATTTTAGTTTTATCCTTTAAAAAACAATGGGGAAGATGAAACCTATTTTTAAAGGAAAGTACAAAACAATTTTTCTGCTTTTATTTGTGCTTGAGACTTTTTTTTTTCTGATTTGATGGCATAAAATTTATATTGTAAATGAAATGTGTTATTGATTTTTTCATTCTATGATTGCTTATAAATATTGCCTAGATTTTAAAAAAATGGCAGTAATTTTTGTAGTTTTATCTCACTTCCCTTTTTCCATTTGACCTCTTAATTTTCAGCCCCACTTGAAATGAATTACCTGAGCCAGGGGACTGAGTTTGCTCCTGGCAAACAAAATTAATGGATTAATTTTCAAAAGGGGCAGAAAACTCCCAAGAAAAAAAGTGTCTCTTAGATGTAAAGGAAAGTGCATTTATGGGGAGAGGGTAAAATGAAAATGTAAGAATTTAAGCTTATTTATTTAACTTTTTACTTTGAAATAATTATAGACTCACAGAAAGTTACAGAAATAGTACTGAATGTTCTGTGAACCCTTTACCCAGTTTTCTCCAATGTGTTATCTTATATGCTATAGTAGCAAAACCTGGAAATTGATAATTATATAGCACTTAAATTGGATTACCAAGCTTTTTTGATTTTTTTTTTGGTGGTGTGTGGGGTGGGTTGGGGGGAGTGGGGGGGGGTTACCAGGGATTAGACTCAGGGGCATTTAACCACTGAGCCACATCTCCAGCTCTATTTTGTATTTATTTAGAAACAGGATCTCACTGAGTTGCTTAGCACCTTGCTTTTGCTGAGGCTGGCTTTGAATTCTTGATCCTCCTGCCTCAGCTTCCTGAGCTGCTGGGATTACAGGTGTCCACCACTGGCGCGGATTTTTGCATTTTATATGTATTTGTGCTTGTGTGTTTGTGTGTGGGTGTATGTAGTTTATATAACTTGACTCCATGTGTAGGTTGTGAACTGACTACCACTACAATCGACGTACAGAACTGTTCCATTATGATTAAAGAAGACCCTTATGTTACACTTGTGTACTTGCATTCACCTCTGTCCTTGTCCCCTTGCAACCATTAATCTGTTTTCCTTTTCCATGTTAATATTACATAAATGAAACTGTATAGTGTATAGCCTTTTGAAATTATCTTTTTAGGCTAAGCACAGTGCTTTTGAGATCTACCCAAATTATTGCATATGTTGCTGGGGGTGTAGCTTAGTGTTTAGCATGGGTGAGGCTGTTGGTTCAGCCCCTAGCATCAAAAAACCCATAAGCAAACCACAACAAAAACCCCACACACAAATTATTGCATGTATCCACAGTTCCTTCTTTCTACTTTGTTTTGTGGTATTCCATTGTATGGCTGTGTCACCATCTGTTTATCTACCAACATGCTGATGAATTGGATTTTAAAAAAAGAAAACTATTACAGTTTTAAGGATTCTGCATATATTCTAAATTCTTTGTTGGATATGTAGTTTGCAAATATCTTTTCCCAGTCTCTTCTTTGATTTTTAAATTCTTTTTAACTGAGTCTTTTCCAGAGCAAAAATCTTTAATTTTGATTAAGTTCAGTCTATCAATTTTTTTCTCTTTTGGATGTGCTTTTGTTGTCATCTCTAAGAACTCTTCATCTATCCCTATTTCCTATGTTTTCTTAAAAAATTATAGCTTAATATATTTCTTTTAAATCCATGATCCATTTTGAATTAAGTATATGGTATGAGGTATAGGTCAAGACTTATTTAGCCTGTAGATGTGCCATTGTTCTAGAATAATTTATTGAAAAGTCTATCCTTCCTGCACTGAACTATTTAGCATTTTTGTTAAAAATCAATTGAACATATATGGTGGTGGTCTTTTTCTGGTTTCTCTTTTCTGTTCCATTGACCTAAGGAACTACCCTTCTGCCAGTACTACACTGTCTTGATTACTATACTATATTGTAAGTCCTACCATCAGGTACAGTTGTTGAGAGCCACAGTGGAATGGCCCCTGGCATTTTTCCAGAAGTAATGGTTGAAAGGTGAGCCATTAAGATGATGCTGGATTGATTTAATTGTATATAGACCCCTGCTGTCCGCCTCCAGGCGCCCACTACTTTGGAGTTCCTGTTGAATTCTCCTGGGGGTTCCGAGAGTGAGTGCGCACAGCCCTGTGGTGTTCCTGGGGAGTTCCGGTTGGGGTGCCGGAGAGGAGCCGTGTGGGTGGCGTTCTGGAGAGTTCCCGGGGAGTATGCATGGAGTGCTGTTGGAGTTCAGGCAATAAAGTTTCCTGTTTGAAGATACAAGTGCTTTGTCGCGGCTCGGATTTGTGCCCAGCCAGACTGCGGCATACAGTAATTCTTTACTTTTTATTTCCATTAGGTATAATGATTCTTTATTCTTTATTTCCAAATTGTTTTGCTCTTCTAGTTTCTTTCCCTTTCCATATAAATTTTAGTCATAAGCTGTTTAAATCTACAAAACATTCCTTTGATTTTTTGATATAAATTGCATTAAACCTATATATATGTGTAATAGGAAAAACAAAACTGCTTTTCTTACTCTCACACACACCACAACACAGAACAGTTCTGACACAGATTTGTGGGGCTTTTCTTAAAACTCCAACCAACTCTCCAGGATTGGACACCAGCTGAGTGTCTTGCTGCAGTCCGGCTGGCTGGGCAAAATAAGCGGGGGGTGACGAACAACTTTTGTACATTGATACAGCAGGAGTGGGAGCTGTTTTTTTGTAGGACAGGAGCAGTATTTATACATTCCACACAGCTTATCTTAATTAGCATAAACTAGATACATCAGTCAACCAATAAGAAATCTCCATACTTAATGGCTCGCTGGCCTTACTTCACAAACCACTCCCTCTGGCATTTTGCCAGGCGCCATCCAGACTTGTTTACAGACTCTAATATTCCCCTGGCAAAATGCCAGGTGCCATCCTGACTTGTTTACAGACTCTAACAGTGTCTTAAAATTTAACTCAACTCTGACATTAGCTACCTAGAATTAGCATCAGATCCCACAGGTTAAGGTCCAGTTCAAGATTTCCCTAATTCAGATGCCAATCTCAAGCACCAGGTTGTTTTACCTGTGTTTCTGACCCACTGGCTATATCAGGGATTCCCATGACCCCCTCCTTGGGTGGGAAATTTGGTAGGATGGCTCACAGAACTCAGGAAACCACATTTACCAATTTATTATAAACGACACTGCAACTGATAAAGAGGCACATAGGATGAGATGTGGGAATGACTGTGGAGCTTTTGTACCTTTTCTGGGCACACTACCCTCTAGGCATTGTTGTGTGTTCAGCATCCTGACATGGATTTTTATGGAAGTTTCAGTCATGAAGGCATGATTGATAATCAACACAGTCTCCAGCCCCTCTCCCTATCCTGGAAAATGGGGATAGAAATTTGTAAGCTTCTGATCTTAGCTTGGGCTTTCTGGTACCCAGCTCTCTCCAGAAGCCCAGAAAGAATCACCTCATTATAACAAAAGGCATTCCTATCACTCAGGACATTTATTCCAAGGAAATAGGAGCAGGTCATGAACTGGGATGAAGATCAAAATAGGTATTTCTTATTATAAATCACAATATCACAGTAAGTTTTGGGAGAGTGGCATTTTACTCATGAGTACAGTATGTCTCTCAATTTATTTTAAATTTTTATTAGCATGTTATAATTTTCAATATAAATGTCTTGTGTATATTTTGTTAGATTTCTACCTTTTTCATTTCCTTATGTTTTCTTCCTTGAGGAGGTGAAATTCTTGAAGAGGAGACAGTTCTGAGTATACATAGCCTGTGGTACACAGGAAACTCCAATTAATGTTTATTAAACAAATATTGAAATGACTAAATGGAACCAATATGTGGTTGCTTCTGTAAGAAGTCTTGGGAAAACCTTTTCTGATGAGGTATACTGTAACTCAAAGTGAATCAATAAAAGTAAGGCCATTGTAGTTGCATGTGCAGTTGCACGTGTGATTTTTGACATCAAACATTTTTGTTGATTTTCTTCTCTCCTTTTAATTGTACTGCTCTAGATTCATGTTTTATTAGCAAAATCCTTAATTATTTGAGCATTACATGTAATTTGGTTTGGTTTGTTTTGCTTCTATATGTAAAAGATATGTTCTTTCTTTTGAAAATATATTATTATCTTACTGATTTTAAGTTAAGAGAATTCTAAATGTTAGAATACAGTAAAATAAATGAATAGTTATATTGAGGAGATGCAGAGCAAAATCAGTCCTGGAACAATATTCTGTATAGTAGTGGGGGAAAGTTAGCCTTTCCACCTAGTTCTTTATGTGAGTGTACATCAACGTGTATGTCATGGGAGCAGTGGACTGGGCTGGGGAGGAGATACACATCATGTACAGGGTTAGGTTATTTATTTTAGCTACTACTTTAAAAAATGTTTTTAGTTGTAGGTGGACATAATACCTTTATTTTGTTTACTTATTTTTATGTGGTGCTGAGGATCAAACCCAGTGCCTCACACATGCTAGGCAAGCATTCTACCACTGAGCTACAACCCCATTCCTTAGATAATACTTTAGCAAGAGAATTAGTACTCTTTTTCAGGTATTAATTTTGTCTTAGGATTAACATAGCTTTTAAATCAATATATATAAAATTTGCATGAAAAGTCTCCATCAAATTTTTGTTCTCTTATTCATTTAGTATTGGGTATTGCATCCAACAGTGCTTTACCACTGAGCTACAACTTCAGTTCTTTTTTTTTTTTTTTTTAAATATTGAGACACAGGGTCTTACTAAATTGGTAAGGTTCTTCCCAAGTTGCTGAGGCTGACCTCAAAGTTGTAATCCTCCTAACAGCCTCCTGAGTCGCTGGGATTTCAGGTCCAACTCAGCCCGGCTTTTTTTTTCCCTTGTTGTATTTAACAGTTGTATCTCTAGAACCCCAAATAGCATCTGGTACCTCAAGGATATTTAATTTGTGGAGTAAGCGATGAAAGTAGGATTACTGTTAAAATATAGTGATTTCCTACGCAATTGAGTAACGAATCTTAACTATAAGCCTGTGCAAATCATAGGAAATGGTTTCTGTGGGTTATCAGGAAAATCATTGTCTTTTTACCCTGAGGAGCATGTTTGTTCTGTATAAAAAGGCCTTTCTATTTGGAAGAAATTTTGCTTGACTGATTGAGTCTCTATTTAAGCAACAAACAGAAAAGAATCTTTGTTGAGAAGATCCAGGTTCTATTCTTTGGGCTGGGCACATGCCATCCTAGACTGTGACAGGCCTAGGAAAATCTCCCCAAGACTGACTGCCTCAAGATTTAGATTTTATAACAGAAATTAACCTTCTCATTGTGCTTTCCTCGGCTTGTTTACTATGTAAAGATCCTTAGGACTTTCTGCATAAGTTACTTATAAGACAATTTATTCATGATTTTTTTTGACACATGGAAGGAAAATATGTAGAGAAGTGTGTAAATGCAAACTATTCTGAGAATTTATTTAACTTATGCATATGTTCTGTGTTTTAATCTAGTTCTTGCCAAATAGTCCTCTCAATACTGAAATAATGTGGTAGTAGAAAATTGATGAAAATGCTGGCTTACTCATCCATTTTGGATAGGAAATTGTGCTCTATCTGTTGTATTTAGTTAAAGCTGCATGTTTTAATAAAAAGCATGTGTTGTGGTTTATATATTTAGGTTTCCTGCAAAAGCTCATGCATGAGACAATGCAAGAAAGTTGAGAGGTGAAATGTTTGGGTTATGAGAGTTAACCTAATCAGTGCATTAATCCCCTGAGGGATTAACTGGGTGGCAACTGTTGGCATGTTGGGTGTGGCTGGAGTAGGTAGGTCATTGGGAGTGTGTCTTTAGGGTATATATTTTGTCCTTATTGAGTGGAATTCTCTGCTTCCTGGTACCATGTCCAGAGCTGCTTTCCTTCACCACTCTTCCACCACGTCCTGCCTCACCTAGGGCCCCAAAGAAGCAAATTGGCCTTCTGTGGACTAAATCCTCTAAAACCATGAGCCCCCAAATAAACTTTTCCTCCTCTAATTGTTTTTTTAATATTTTTTTAGTTGCAGATGGACATAATACCTTTATTTATTTATCTTTATGTGGTGCTGAGGATCGAACTCAGTGCCTCACATGTGCTAGGCGAGTGATCTACCAGAGTCATAACCCCAGCCTTCTAATTGTTCTTAACAGGTCTTTTGATCATAGTAGTGAAAAAAATGACTCAAACAACATGGGTTCAAGTTTCTAATACACTGAGCAGGTTACTTCTCCTTCCTGGGTCCTAATTTATTTAGTTTATAAAACAGGGGATTTCAGATAAATTAGTACATCCACACATAAATCAGATTTATTTGAAGCAAAATTCACTGGCCCACTAGAATAATTATAAGTTCTTATGTCTAAAACCTTCTCTTTCTGGCTGTTATATCTGCTAACCTCCTAATTATTCCACCTGTTTTATGTGAGATTCTGTCATAAAGCATATATCTTGCCATTCCTTCTGCCTCCTGCTAGTAGCTTTATTATCTTTAGCAACCACAAGGATCCTTCCAACATCCTGGCACAGTTGTTGGAACTCATGATCATTTCTAGTCCATTTAAGTTCTATGCCTTGTCATTCCTTTGAAATGTTCTTACTTAAAATTGTAACTCTATAGTTAGCCTCCTCATTACAACCTGACAGTTTCTGTTTCCTCCTTTAATTATCCTTAAAATATACCCGTTCTCAGGCTTATTAGTCTTCTCTATTAGATCCTTCTTCTTTTTCCCATCCTTTAATTTTTGCTTTCCTCCTTTTTAAACTTAGATTCCATGATCTGTTAACTTTTACTTTTTAGTCAGTGTCATAAGCTTTTACTGCATTTTTTGTTAACCTGTCTAGCAAATCCATGTGGTAAAACTTTTTCCTTTGCATCACTGTGGTTTAGTGAAGCAGATTGGTGGCCGTATAAAATTACAATGAATACTTTCAGTCATTTTGCACCTCTGTTTATGAATTCTACTTCTCCATTAATGTATTTTCTAGTTCCCTGCCTTATCTTTCCAGTTTTCTTTCCTCTTTTCAATTTTCAGTATCCTTGTTCTCTACTGATTTCCTTCTTATTTCACAGAAAACAACAGCTATGATTTGGAAGCTTCTTTACTACTAAAGTTACAAATATTTTGTAATTTGTGCCTGTGTTTTCTTAGAAATATTCTTCCTCTTATCTCTCTGTTCATGCTCTGAATTCCTTCCCTTTTTTTGAAGAATAACTTTTTGGAGAAGTTTCACTGTAAAGGGCAGGAAAGAGTTAAATGGAAGCTGAAGAGTTCTTTGGATTCACTATCTTTATTTCCTCATCTATTAATTCTGCAACCCATTGCCCCTGGACTTCTGCTCATACCATCCATCCACCTCTAAAGCTGCTCTTAAAAGGGTACTGGTGACTTCCAGGCCAGTAAATTCAAGGGACATTCTTCAGTGATGGGCCTCCAGGCAGCATTTGTTGCCGGTCAACACTTCCTGACCACACTTTTATCTTGGCCTCTTTGATAGCACTAGCGGTCTGGATTCTCCTCCTTATCCCTCTTTTAACTTTTCTTCAGTCTCCTGCAATTTGGTCAGTACTTACAAATATTATTTTAATATTAAAGATTTACCATATTAGAAGAATACAAAATTTGTATGAATTTTTAAGAACAAAATATGAGTCTAAATAGTCCAGGTTGTGCAGGAAAGTTTGGGCAGAGAACATACTACTCTGTCAGAGATACTGAAAAAGGTGATGTGAAGATGCATTGAAATCTCTTCTAAATGACTCTTCCTAGCAACCTTATAAAGTAGATGGCTGTATTTCCTGCTTAATCGCAAAGGATTTGAGGTGAGGAAAGATGGGATAATGTTCAGGAAACAGTACATTGTTCTTTCTGATTGCAAAGCTAATTTACAGTGAGGTAGTGAAGATAAAATCTATTAGTTCTGCTTTATGGGTGTCTTGAATGACAAGGGGAGAAGTGTTTTCTGTTTTGAACTTGTTTTTTTAGATAGTGAGGACTGGTGGAAGATTTTTAAGATGTGTGTAACACTTTAGGAAAGGGAACCTGTCTTGGCCAAGGGTTGATAATCCTGTAAATTTGATTACAGTGACCAGATGGCATTTCCCTGGAAACTTTTCTCCAGTTTTCCCAAAGTAACAAATGGAGCCCTCTTCAACATTCTTGTTAATACTTTGCATACCTTTGATGTGGAACCTCTTGCATTGCATCGCATCATCATTACTTGTTTGTATTTGGCTTTCTCATTGGATTTAATCTCTTCTAGGATAGAATTATCTGTTCGTGTATAATATTGATTTTGGTAATCCTTCCCGGTTCTATCTTAGTGGTTGGCATAATAAATGATTTCTGAATTAGTAGATGAATAGTTTGAATTTTGAATCCCTGGTCGCATGGCTTTTGAAAATGTACCATTTTAAATATGTCTACTGATTATAGGGTTGAATGAATTAGAGACTACTCCTGCTTTTCTCTGCTGATATATATGTTTTAGTTAATAAAATTATCTTGATATAGAGGTTCTATGGCTTTAAAAGCCTGTGACTTTGCAGTCACTAATTATTACTATGTAGCATACCCTATGCAAATTGTCTGTCTGTTCAGGTCTTGTGTTTGTTTTCCCCATAGACATAATCCAGCCGTTAGTTGTTTAAAGCAGCAGATGGAGGAAGGAGTCCAGGGAGATGTGGATTTATTAGCTCTCACAATGAAAGACCACACTGGTTATGCTAAGGATTAAAAAGTTTCTGCTGAAAGAAAGGGAGATGGGTCTTGCTTTCTGTGCTATTTTCAGCAATATGGCTAGCTCTCGTGACTATAGTCAATTGTAAGACCAGAAAAAGATCTTGTAAATAGGCCTTCCTTCAAGTCCCAGACCATTGGTTGCAGCTGTCATAATTTTAAAAGGGGCAGCTTTTCTTCTTGCATACACACCAAATCTGACCCATAGTTACTGCTGTATTTACTTCTTAGGGAATACAACAGGCTGATTCAGGGTTCTTATATATATCTTTTTCTGTCAAATTTGGAAATTTGGATTAATATTTCTTGGAATCTTTTGCAGAATTGAAAATTTTTGCATCATGTCCTATAGATTGAAGAATAATGATTGTGAATTAGAAGATAATGTATATAATCCTCTTCCTAAAAACACTGGGCTACTGTATTAACAATTTTTCTTTTTTAGAAAAAATCACCAACTTGCATCACCTTTCCCTGGTGCTTACTAGGATTCTAGTAAGTAAGACAATTACAATAAAGTTGGAAAGTATAAACATGGCTTATGGATGTTTAAGTGATAGAATCATATTATGAGAGCTAACCTTTCTCTCCTGAAATATTAAAAAACTACCTATTTTTGAACCATGAATTAAGAGACAAACATCTTTAAACTTAGCTGAAGTCCTACTTTGAAAATGGTAGCCAGTGGCCAAAGAAGCAGTTTGAGATGATTGAAGGTTGAGTGAAACTAGGCTTTTTCATGCTGTGCCCTTTTAGAAGTCTGGTGGAATGGGTTGCGTTTCCTGTGACAGCACCGTCAGCAGTGAATAGATGAATGAATTCCTCCATGCTCAGAACTCACAACACGTGTACTAGCCCCCTCCAAGGACATAAAAGAGCAGCCAAACCGACCTTAGCAATGATCCAAGCTCCTGAAGAAAGAGGCTTTTGGGACTGTCCAAGATGTGAGGACCAGCGTGTCTAGCAGTAAAGAAACAAAAGAGCCTGTGACAATATCGAAAGAATCTGACATTTGCTTTGTCTGTACAAAGGATGAAAGGAATTTTGCCGACTTAATCAAAACAATAACTGGTTTTATATCAGTTTGAGTCTAAAAACAGGCATCAGAATAATATGTTTTTCTTTGTATTTCGGAAGAATTGTTATTTTTTAAGAAAACGTATGTGAAATGGTTTTGTTTTGGAAAGGAAGACGTGACATGGATTTTGTAAGCTTAGTAGCTGTAGGTGGAGACTCTGTTGTTTTGTTTGCCAGCCTTTTAAAATAAGCAGTGAAATCAGGATATCAAAGATTGGAATTCTTCCCCCCCCCCCCAGAGATCTTTGTTCTTTTCTTAGTATTTTGAAAAATTCCAGTCAAAGCCATATGTATGGAAAAGAAAAACAAATGCAAAGTGTTTCCCCTATTTTGGGCACTGATTCTGAAGGGATCTGTCTGTATCTTCTGTGAAGGAAGACGTAGCTCTGATGTGAGGCAGTGATTGTGTACTGGTGCTAGCCTGGTATAGTGGAGTAGCGGATTAGTGGGCACAGCCTGGTGTGCTGAATGGACTGTTTGCCTCTTTCTTCAGCATTTAAATAAGCACTAAGGCACTACTAGTTGACTGTCTGGGGAGTGGCTTTTTTTTTTTTTTTTGTCTAATATCTGTTATGGATGATTCCAGTATTCTACGGAGGAGAGGATTACAGGTGAGTAAAAGACTGATCTCCTTTTTATTGTCTTGAAAATGTATTGAACATATTGTTGCAATTTTGTTTAGTTCATTTGAGGCAGGAGGTAGGGTGAAGTGCCACTAAGTTCCTCTTTATCCTATCATATACAGTTATAATTAGAGAATTTGTCTAAGATTTTGCTACTTTGATGGAAAAATACTGCCTGGGCTTCCTTATGTTATATCAAGTGAGCGGACCATTAAATTATATGGATGCAAGCCTAATTTTGAGCATTAGACAAAATTGCCGACAGATTATTTACAGTAAACATATTCTGTCCCTGACTACAATGCCTATGCCTATTAAGTGACAAAAATATATACATATGGTATTTATTTGATTCTACATATAATTTTAAAAACTTTTCTAAAATTATCACATTGTATATATATAGTCTATCCGTCCATCTATATACTCCTTAAGTCTTAGAAGTAATTTGGCACATGAAGAGGCTAAGTAAGGTATAATAATAAGGAGGAATAGACTGATAGATAACTTTCAACTGAATTTTAATGAATACCCTTAGTACTAAAAGAACACATGCTAAGTTTTTAAAATTTGATGATTTTTTTTCATGCTTTGTAAATTAGATCATCTTGCCTTAGTCTTCTTTGTAAAGAATAAGCCAGCTTCTATTTAGTATATCACTGACTGTTTTTGAGAATTGACACGATAAAGATTCCAGTATAAAACACTGAGCTAATTAAACTGTGAAGATTTAGTCAGGAAATATAGCTCCTCCTTTTGATTTTGGTCTATTTATTTGTTATTTCTTTTTTTTAAAATATTTTTATTTTTTTTTTGTTTGTTTTTATGTGGTGCTGAGGAATGAACCCAGCCCCTCACACATTTGAGGCAAGCGCTCTACCACTGAGCTACAGCCCCAGCCCCTATTTTTTTGTTATTTCTAAAGTTCTCTTTTTGTGTACAAAGCACCTAGGGTCTTTTTAATTGCCATGAATTAATGTTATTTTTGTGTTTTTTTTTAAGTGCTCAGAAAGAATATATTAGTAAACTTAAACAAAATATAAATTGAAATAAATAATATTTATAGTTATGATTTGTATTTCTTATTAATGTTATTGTAAACATTCAAAGTTCACCAACTCTTTATCAATTGTCCAGTGTGCTTTGGACTTTAAAAGTCAATATGATAAACTATTCCTTACATTATTTCTTCTATTACTATGACTGGTTTGATGAGCTTTTTTACTTGATTTGTTAGGGGGAGTTTGGGAAGTACTTATAAAATGCTCATAAGACCTCACATAAAAATAGTGATATATGTCCAAGTAGCTGCTAATAATTAAAAATGGCTGGTTCTATTAGCTCTTTTAATTACATTGCCTATTTATTTCTCTTTAGTTGCCAGGATTCAGAAATGAAATCCTATTTGTCTGATGGGGAATATTTTTAATTATTGTGCTGTTTTGTGTTAAACCGATCATTTCTTCCTATAGTGACTGACTCAGTCTCCAGCGTCTGCTACCCTATTCACTGATGTCCTTCCTCTTGAGTCTGTTTCTTTCTAGTGGGAGTGCCAAACTCCTAGATTACATAGTACTAGAGGGTGCTTTCCTGTAGCAATACTTGTAATTTTAAAAAAATTACTTTATGGCTTATTTTCCAGAAGACCAGAACATTTTGAAATAGAAGTATGCTTGAAAATCCACAGTTTAGATTATTTGTTTTAAATAAGTAAACTACAATATAAACTTAAAAAAGTAAATTTTAGATTAATATACATAAACATGGAAAAGCTAATGTATGCTTACTCATATAGGGGATCTACTGGGTAACTTCATATTAGAAGTTGAAAATTCAAATGTTTGGGTCTAATTGCTTTTTGGTGAGATAGACTAAACTTCCTAGAAATTTCCCAGAAAATCAGCCAACCATGAAACCTGCTTTGATCCCTCCAACTTTCTTTACCAGATTTCTTTGGAAATGGAAGTTTATAAACAGCACATTTATAAGTTCCATAAGAGCAGGACCTTGTCTGTTTTGTTTGCCATTTTCTCTCTAGTGAACAGAACAGAGCTGGGCACAAAGCTGTGTTTGTTGAATGCATGAATAAAACAAAAACAAAAAATAAAGGAGATGTTATTACATTATTTTATAAAGTTTTAAAAATTCTGAACATGGCTGGAGATATAGCACAGTGGTAGCATGCTTGCCTAGCATACACAAAGCCCTGGGTTCAACCACTACTACTACTACTACTACTACTACTACTACTACTACTAAATTACATTATCCAGTAATGTAATTATTGATGTAATAATGACAATTATTATTATTTCTGGACAATGTAATAAATAAAAAAATAAAAAAGATACTGAATACTAGGTTAAAAGAAATAATATTTGTTGCTGGGCTCACTGGTGCATGCCTATAATCCCAATGACTCAGGAGGCTGAGGCAGGTGGAGCCCAAGTTTGAGATCAGCCTTAACAACTTAGGCCCTAAACAATTTGGTGAGACCTTGTCTCAGAATAAAAAATAAAGAGCTGAGGATGTAGTTCAGCAACAAACTGCCCCTGAGTTCAGTCCCTATTACACCCCCAACTCCCAAAAAAGAAAGATAAAGAAATATTTGTTGTTGACATTGTGATAACTGTTTATCTAGAAACACCAAAGGAACCAACTAAAAAGCTATTAGAATAAAAATATCTTAGAAAAATAACCAGGAACAATACCAAGAAACTAATTGAATCCTAATTTGCCAGCAATATACAATCATAAAATAGAAGAAGATATTTCGCCCATATTAGCAACAAAATTCCCCCAACACCAAAAATAACTTTAATGATAAATATTAACATACACACGCACACACACACACTCTTTTTGGTACTTCTTTGGTACTGTGGATTGAGAACCAAGGGTGCTTTGCCACTGAGCTGTACATGCAGCCTTTTTTTTTTTTTTGACATTCATTTGAATCAGATGGGATATAATTTCTCATTTTCTGAGTGTACAGGTTGCAGAATTACATTGGTCATGCAGTCATGCATATACCCACAGCAATAATAATGTCTATTTTATTCTGCTGTCCTTCCATTCCCCTCTTCCCTCCCCTCCTCTCCCCTCCCATCACTCTCCCTACCCAATCTAATGTGACCCACTTCTTTTTTTTCCTCCTCACATCATCATACCTGTATTCTGTATAACAAAGGGGGTCTCCTTCCCTCTTCCATGCAATTCCCCTTCTCCCTCCTTTTCCCTCCCACCTCTCTTCCCTATCTAGAGGTAATTTTCTTCTCATGCTCTTCCTCCCTACTCCATTTTGAGTCACCTCCCTTATATCAGAGAAGACATTCGGCATTTGTTTTTTTGGGATTGGCTAACTTCACTTAGCATAATCTGCTCTACTGCCATCCATTTCCCTGCAAATGCCATGATCTTGTTATTTTTTAGTGCCGAGTAATAATCCATTGCGTATAAATGCCACATTTTTTTTTTATCCATTCATCCATTGAAGGACATCTAGGTTGGCTCCACAGTCTAGCTATTGTGAATTGTGCTTATGCAGCCCTTTTTATTTTGAGATAGGGTCTCGCTACATTGCTGAAACTGACCTTGGAATCCTCTTGCTTTAGCCACCTGAGTCCTTGGGATTACAGGCATGTGCCATTCCACCTGATGGAAACTATAAAATATTTTGAGAACATAGAAGGAAAGATGTATTATGTGTGATGTTAAAGATAACAATATTATAAAGATGTTAAAAAATAAATAAAATAAAAAAAATCTAGCTTAGGTGAAGGTAGCTTTTACCAGATCAGCTAATTTGAACCTAAATTAAAGCAAAACAACTAGATCACTGTAATTTTGGTACAAAATAAATGTAGTGATAATAATAGTAGGCTAGAAATAGAGTAGTTTATTTAATAATTTAACATGTGAAAGAAGACATCAATGAAGGGAGGAAAAATTACTCAATAATTATGATGGAATTATTGGGATAATTAACTATTGGGAGAAAATTAGGCTTTATCCTTACTATTATATAGTGACATGAGTTCAATGTAAATAAACCAAACAATAATAAGAAAAACAGCATTCTTCATGTACAAATAAGAATTTTCTTTCATATTTGTAGTATTTCAAAATTAGCACGAAGTTTTATTTTAGTAACTTTAAATGTGGCTAAATTTATTCAGTTGATGTTGCTTTTAAGTGTAGGTTTCATTAGTTTAGGTTTTTTTTTTAATATTTATTTTCTTAGGTGTAGCTGGACACAACACAATGCCTTTATTTTTTTGTGGAGCTGAAGATGGAACCCGGGTCCCGCCTGTGACGTGAAGGCATTTGAGTTTGAAACATTTATGTCTCACTTGAAAAACTTCTTTTTTAGCCTTCCCTCTCTATTGTGTGAAAACTTATGCATTTGGGGGTTAAACCCAACTTAGGCCTAAATGTATTATTCAGTTTTGTAAACTGGCCATGGATATAATATACATTTCCTGGTTTTCATCTTGAAATAGTTTTGTTAAGGAATGTATTTTTAGGAATTTGTCCATTTTATCTTTTTTTAATATTTATTTTTTAGTTATGGTTGGACACAGTACCTTTATTTGATTTATTTATTTTTATGTGGTGCTGAGGATTGAACCCAGGGCCTTACACATGCTAGGTGAGCGCTCTGCCGCTGAGCCACATCCCCAGTCCCTTGTCCATTTTATCTTGAGAAAAAATTGTTTTATATTATTTGTTTGCACTTTGGGCTCTTCTGCTCTTCACACTTTGCTGAATTTATTCTCATATTCCTTTCATATTTCTAGTATTGGGTGTTTATACTTTTGTTTCATGATCAATATCAACAGAACTTTGTCTTTTTTGTTAGTTTTCTACAAATCAGCTATCTCTTTCAGCTTTTCCATATCATTTTGTTTTTGGTGTATCTTTTGCAGGTGGTATGCGATAAGATTTTTGTAAAATTGTCTATTTATATTTATAAATAATGTTAAATTTGAACTTGTTCCTGCCATATATATTATGTCTTGTCTTTCATGTGCCACATTTCTGTGCCTTATTGTCCCCCAATCCCCATTTTTATTATAATTTAAAAATACTGATAGAGCCCATTTTCTTATTTTTCATTTCCAAATCTAGTGGTATGCTAGACCAAATTTAAAATTTCAACCTTTCCTTAATAACACAGGACTCTTTACTTCTAGATTTACATGCTATTTATGACCCATATTTTAGTTTTTTCCTAAAATAAATTTCACATATTAGATATTTCTATTATTATTATTTTATATAGTCATTTTTTTAATTGAGATTTTTGCATGTTTACCAGTTTCTAGCTCAACATTTATTTTTAGATTTTAGACTTTTCTTTTGGGAATATTTTTCTTCCTAAAATATATCATTTAGACATTCTTTTAGTATAGGTATGTTGGTAGTAAATGCTTTATTTATTTACATGTCTTTATTTTGCCTTTGATCTTGACAAGATATTTTGTCTGTGTATATGGTTTTTATAATAGTAGCCATTTTTCTTACACTTTACTAAACATGTTATTCAGCTATCCTTTATTTCCATCATTACTATTGAGAAATGTATTGCCAGTGTCATTGTCATTCCTTTGAAGCTTCTGAATCTTAGACTTTTTAAGTTCTTTTTTCTTTGGTGTTTTTCAGTATTTCTATTACCTACCTGGTCTAGGTTTTTTTTCTTCTTCTTTTTTTTTTTTTTTTGTGTGTGTGTGTATGTGTGTGTTTAGTACTCAGGATGGAACAAGGGGCACTCTGGTTCCATATTGAGCTACATACCCAGCCCTTGTTAATTTTTATTTTGAAACAGAATCTTGCTTGGTAAGGTTCAGGATGACTTTGAATTTGGAATCCTCCTGCCTCAGACTCCTGAGTTGCTGGTGTTACAGTAGTGTACCACCATACCTGGCTAGATTTTTAAAAATTAGTTCTTCTCGGGATGTATTATGCTTCCTATATGTGTGTATTCATTTCTGTCATCGATTTTGAGAATCTCTTAGCCATTCTCTCATCAAATATTACAATTTTCTCCATTTAGTTTTTGCTTTCTGGTATTTGAATTAGACGTGTTGAGCACAAATACTATATACAAAAGGTCATATATTGTATATTCCCATTAAAATATCAGAATAGCAAAATTGATCTATAGAGTTAGAAATCAAGATGATGGTTTTCTTGGGGAGTAAAGGTAGTGATCAGAAGGGGGAGCCTGAGCTTCTGGATTGATGGTAACACTTATTTACTTTGCTCTGGCTGTTTGTACTAGTGTGTTCAATTTAGGAAAATTTCAGTTGTGTGCTTATGTGCACTTTTCTGTGTTTATATTGTATTCCATAAGTAGTTTAAAAGTATTATCTTTAATCTAGTGGGAAACTGAAGTATAGGGTGGCATTAAGCAAAATTTTTGAGAGGTGATAATTTTGGACTAGACTCACAGTAGATTCCAGCAGACCAAAACCAGCATGGATCACTCATCCTAAGTGCCATGTAATCAAACTGAACTTTGAAATAGGTCAGTATTAGAACAAACCAAAACAAAAAAACCTAACAGCCAGTTGGAGGGGGCCTAGTTTACCTGAACTGTAGCTCAGTGATAAAAAAAAAAAAAATGTCCTCTATTTTAACTTTATGAAGAAGGTGGCTTTTAAAATGACCAATCTACTTTTAGTTCCTTCTTTTTGCTTTCTCCATTCATTTTCTGCCAGAAAGCCAAATCCCTCTGCTCAGCTCAGCAGAACACCCATTCTAATGAGATGTTGCCTGATACTAGAATAAAATAAAATTGGTCTTTAAGCCATATTTAAATCATCAAATAAAAGCCAAATTGATCTTTAAAACAGGTTTGTTGTAATTTTGTCTTTTGACAGTGGTGTTGTTAGCAATGTATATCTGGTAGGTCCTAGAATGTTGTTCTCCACTCCTAGTCTCAACTCAACAGTGTTATTTATGTTAGTCATATGATGTAGATTTAAATATGAATTATCTAAGATACATAGTCTTTTAGTTCCTCTTTGATTTTGTTAATTGTTTCCAAAATCCATTTCTAGTAGAGTAGAAAATTGAGTTATATTTCTTGGAGCTGGTTCTTTTCCTTTTCTGGGAAAAATTTGCAGGGAGAAGAGGAATGGCTAGGGTGAATATATGTATGAGTGAGAATTCAATAGACAGTAGGAGGAGGGGCTCAGGGAGGGAGTTGCCTCAGGGAAAGATAGCTTTAATCTACAGTCACGTCTGTACTGGTGACTGTGAACATAAAGCACAAACACCAGTCTTGTGACTTTGTGACTCTTGGCTTGCATTTTTACTTGAGGGGGTAGTGGTTATCTCCTTTGGACACTTGAGGCCTTTGTCTTTACTTTAGAAATATTTTATGGGTTTAGTCATTGTGAATAAGTGAGTAATACATATAGGCAGGGATTCCTGATGGGTCTGTGTGAATAGCAATATTTCATTTGTTATATAAAACCTTCAGAAGTTTGCTTTATTGGCACGTAAAAGGGAGTGTTTATTTTTTGAAGATTTAGTGTGTGTAGCTTTCTTTGTACTTTTACATGTAGTTCTCAAAATCTTTTATTTTGCTCAATATAGTCATATAATACTTTAAGTTTTTTGGGAAGTTTTATCATCTTTAGCAGGAAGTATCAAAGTACATCAATTTGAGAGATCCAAAATGGTAATAGAATTTTGGAGACCGTTAAAATAATATACCCCCGGTGGTTTTGGATGGAGGGTTGTTAGTTGTCAGGGGTGTGGTTAGTTTTTAGAGAATAGCACTTTTTATCCTTTGGCATTAGATCTTTGTTGCTGCTGAGATAAATTAGAAAAATGCAGTTTCTTATCACTCATGATAATCTATAGTGTCTAACCTTAAACTTTTAAATATATTTTCACATTGTAGCCTTGGAATTACCGTGAGTTAGAGTAGGTATCTACTTGTGTGATAGAGGTGTGCAGAAAAGAAAAATGGAGTATAGAAAGGCTTGATGACCACTGACATTTAAGGAGGCAAGTAAGAAACCATTGTTTGTGTGTGTGTGTGTGTGTGTGTGTATGTGTGTGTGTGTATGCATATATATATTTAAACAATATATATGTGTGTGTATACACACACTTATTAATTAATTATTTATTTTTTGATATTTATTTTTTAGTTGTAGTTGGACACAATACCTTTATTTTTATTTATTTATTTTTATGTGTTGCTTAGGATCGAACCCAGGGTCTCACACATGAAAGGCGAGCGCTCTACCGCTGAGCCACAACTCCAGCCCCATATATATGTTTACATATATATATATGTAAACTCTGAGCCCTGGGTTCTTTACACCATGTAGAAATATCTTGTTACTATCTCCAAACTGTCTTTATTGTTCCTGAAACTCATATGAGAACTATTCACCTAGCATTTATAAAATAAAGTACCTTTTTTATACATGATTTTATTTGACTTTTACAACCATTATCACTAAGCAATTAGAGGTAGTTGAAATACCAGGTATGTCATGATGTGAATCTAGTTTTCTCAACTTCATATTTTGTGCTTTTCCTCCATTTCTTAACATTATTGTATAATGTAAGCACTCTATCATTAGTGGAATAAGCAAATGGTCAAAAAGAACAAAATACATTAGAGTTTCATAGAGATGTCATAACTGCATACACATAGGTTTTTGCCTTGTCTCCTGACCTCAAGAGAGGCTCGTGCCCAATGGTGAATATGCGAAAATGAACCTCCACAGTGTCCAAAGCAGTAGTAATGATAGTATATGGGAAAGACAGATTTTTATGAAGACCGAAAGGTTTATTTGCTGTCAAAGTTGACAAGATGTTTATGTTTGGAGTAATTGTTTTTTAAAGGCCAGTTAATAAAATTATTAAAGAGGATTTCCTTAATAGGTAATGTGTCTCCCTTTTTAGAGAAGGGAATGGGCAGAACTTTAAAAGCAATCAACATTAAGCTGTTTAAGTAGTTTCCATGGATAAGAAAAAAGCAGGAGGTTGTGGCTTCATGAATTAAAAGGTAGAAGTGTGTACTGTCAGATGCTTCTGATCAAATAAAAATAAATGGAGACTTAAAAATGCATGGAGGTTCTTTATCTGGAAACCATTTGTAACTTGGCAAGTATGGTTTAAATAGAGTTGTAAAGTCTAAGTGTATTTTCAGTGTGTTGAAGAATGAGTAGGAAGTAAGAATTTGGGGATGGTGGATATAAATAACTAATTCAAAGTGTGACTGTGAAGGGAAATACAACTGATAAGGCAGTGATTAAAGAGTACCATGATGCATGCCTGTAATCCCAGTGGCTCAGGAGGCTGAGGCAGGAGGATCAAGAATTCAAAGCCAGCCTCAGCAAAAGCAAGGTGCTAAGAACTCAGTGAGACCCTCTCTCAACAAAATACAAAAAAAATAGGGCTGGGGATGTGCCTCAGTGCTCAAGTGCGTCTGAGTTCAATCCCTGGTATACTACCTGCCTCCACAAAAAAGGAATGTGTAGTAACTAAGGAGATTCCTTTCTTCTTCTTCTTTTTAATGTCAACATGGGGTATGCTTGAATGTGTTCAGCATGTGAATTGGAAGATTATGAAGAATATGGAGCATTAAGGAGGGACTTATAGATCAGAGAAGTCTGGGACAGACTTCACCTTGTAATGTATTGTTAGTTATTACCAGCCTCGTTTATGAGAGAAGATGATGAGTCAGAGAATTTATGTTTTTTTTTTGCCTAAATGGGAAGTATGTAAATTCATCCCACCTTCCTGATTATGTAGCTTTCCACCCCAACCTGCTATGAATATTCCTCATGAGAGGAAGGATTGGGAAACCATTGCCCCTCGCTTGCCTTTATCTGATTGGAGAACGTATTTTGTTCTACTAGGTCATAGGCATGTTTTTATGGTACAGAACTTGGTACAGAATGCACTAATTTGGAACCCTGGGTGTCAAATGTAGGTTTAAGGAATGGGTGAGGAAGATAAAGAGATGGAGTCCCCTGGATGCATTTTCATGGGCACATTTTCCTTGCTATATAGGGATTTGAAAAGGGGTACCATATGCATTTTAATAGAATTTTTGTTAATTTTTGTTGTATAAAAGTATAATGTAATATTTACCCATTTAAACTATTTAAAAAACCCTCAGAATTGTTAATATAGATTTGAAGAACAAACATTTCCAGTTTTATATAAATTGTTTCCAAAAAGTAGACATAGAAAATATGTTTTTCCAACATATTTAAAAATTTATATATATATATATGTATATATATATATACATATATATATGGACACAATACCTTTATTTTGTTTATTTATTTTTATGTGGTGCTGAGGATCGAATCCAGTGCCTCACATGGGCAAGGCAGGCACTCTACCACTAAGCCCCAGCTCCAGCCCCTCCGCAACACATTTTGTGTCTTGTTCCCTTTATGCTACTGTATCAAAATACTAAAGACTGGGTAATTTATTTATTTAAATTTTTTATTTGTTCTTTTTAGTTATATATGATAGCAGAATGTATTTTGATCATACATGGAGTATGACTTCCCATTTATGTGGTTGTACATGATGTGTAGAATAAGACTGGGTAATTTTATAAAGAACAGATATTGTCTCACAGTTTTGGAAACTGGAAAGTCTAATATTAACATGCTTGCATATGGTGTCTAGTGAAGGCTTTCTTGCTGTGTCTTCATGGGGCAAAAAATGGAAGGGCAAATAGGGAGTCTTGTGACCTAATCACCCCCTAGAGACCCTATCTCTTAATTAAGTTTCAACATGAATTTTGGAGGAGGTGCAAACATCCAAACCATAACAACGAGGATAGTATAAATATGATGTCAAAACTGGAGGAGAACAATTTGAGAAGGGAAAGGTCTTAGGCCTGTCTTATTTACATAAAGACAAAAATCCTAAGTGAAAGCTTTCAGACCTCAATGATTTTATTAGTGAAGACTTAATATTTAAGGTAGAAATAACACATCTTATACAGATTCATCCATAAAATAGAGAAACATCTTCCAGCCAGTTTTAGGAGGCCAGCACTGTTGTGATAACAAAATTTGACAAGACATTCATTATAATAGAAAACTAAAGATGGGCTGGGGTTGTGGCTCAGTGGTATGGTTTGATCCCCAGCACCACATAAAAAAACTAAATAAACAAAATAAAGGTATTGTGTCCATCTACAACTAAAAAAAATATATGTTAAAAAAACTAAAGACTGTTATCCATTGTGAAAATAGGTACAGAAATCATTAATGAAGAATTAGCAAATAGAATCTAGCAATATACTTGATGAAGGTGTGTTTAATTCAGAAATGCAAAGTGAGTTCAATACTAGAAAATTAATCACTGTAATTCTCCATATTAACAGAAGAGAAAAACTATAGGAGCATTTCAGTAGATGCAGAGAAAGCACTTGACAAAACAGCTCAGTGGTAAACTGCTGGTCTTACATGTGTGAGGCCCTGGGTTCCATTCCTAGCATGGGGGTAGGGGAGGGACAAGACTTGAAGCAAATTGGGAACAGAAAAGAAACTTTATCAATCTGATAAAAGTCATTTATGAAAAACTACTACTAATACAATATTTAGTGGTAAAATATTGAATTTTTTCCCTCTGAAATCAAAGAAAGCCAGAACGTGGGATATAAAATATCATTCCTCAGGCTTCAGGGATTCCCAGTGCTGAATGTCCTTGGAAAGATCCACCTCCTTGGCTGTCCAAAAGGAAGCCTCAACTTTCTTATACATCTGCCAGGTATCATGGTATTCTATAGGAAAGATGACAAAGCGGCGGGGGTTCTCTCTCAGTAGTGGTTCATACTCCACGCTGGGGGCAGGTACTTTAGTTTTCGGCTCCTCGGGATCCTGGAAGATCCTCCTCGAGGTCTTGCTGGCCAGGACGCGGCCAGGACGCGGGTCGCGTTGAGGGCCGGGGGCGTGTTCTCCTTGTCGGCCAGGCTGAGCCTCTTCAGCGGCGAGAGCTGCAGCTGCTGCTGGTCTGCGATGGTGGCGAGTGGGGTGCGGACTGAGAGCATGGTGGTGGCGGTGGCAGACGTGGAGACGGTAGTGACCGAAGTGGCTAAGCAGGACTCCGAACACTCTTCCCTCTGAAATCAGATGAGAAACCAAGCAAGGATGTCTACCACTTTCATTCAACATTTTATAGGCAATCCTAGAATAATGATTGTTTATATAGAAAAGTCCTAAGGAATATACCAAAGTTATTATGATTAATGTAATGGTGAATTCAACAAAGTAACAATACATTTGTCAATATATAAAAATTGATAGCATTTGTATATTACATGCAAACAATTGGAAAATAAAATACATTTTTAGAATCTGTAATAGTTTTAAAAATGTGTCCTTAGGAATAAGTTTTAAAAAGTGTAAGATCTTTTATATAAACTGCAAAAAAGGGCTGGTGTTTTGGCTCAGTGGTAGAGCACTTGGCCTAGCACATATGAAGCCCTGGGTTTGATTCTCAGCACTGCACATAAAATAAAGGTCTATTAACAACTGAAAAAAAAAAACATTAAAAGAAAAAAATTTAAGGGCTGGGGTGTGGCTCAGTGGTAGACCACTAACCTAGCACATGTGAGGCCCTGGGTTCGGCCCTCAGCACCACATACAAATAAATAAGTAAAATAAAGGTATTGTGTCCAACTATAACTACAAAATAAATATTTTTTAAAAAATTTAAAAAACCACAAAAACTGTAAAACATTAAAGAAAAGCTAAGTAGAGAATACTGTGTTCATGGATTGGAAGACTTACTGTTTTGAAATATTACAGCAGGCTTTCTTTTAGAAATTAATGATCTGATTCTAAAATTTATGTGGAAATGCAAAGAATCTAGAATATTCTCATCACTCTTGAGAAAGTACAATTTAAGGAGCTATACAACTTGACTTCAAGACTTAATATAAAGCCACAGAATCAGAAGTACCATTTTGTTATAGTTTGATTTTCAAAAAAAGCACTATAGCAGTTTGTTAGGGAAAGTGTAGCACTTTCAATAAATGGTGCTGAATTAAGAGATTGCCTTTATGGAAACAAACAAACAAACAAAAAACGAACCTTAAGCTCACCTACATATTATCTCAAAATTAATTCAAAATAGGTCATAGACAATCAAATCTAAAACCATAAACCCTATAGAAATAAAATGTTGGAAAATATTTTTGTCACATTGGAGTAGATAGAGTTTCTTAGATACTATACAGAAAGCATTAACCATTTTTTAAAAACAACAAATTGTCAGGGCATGGTGGCACATGCCTGTAATCCCAGCAATTTGAGGCCAGCCTCAACAATTTAGTAAGGCCCTAAGCAATTTAGTGAGACTGTCTCAAAATAAAAAGGGCTGGGTGTGGCTTAGTGGTTTAGTGCCCCTGGGTTCAATTCCTAGTATCCCACCATCCCAGAGAGAGAGAAAAAAAGAGAAAGAGAGAGGGAGAGAGAAAGAGACAAATTAACCATCAAAATGAAAAACTTTTGCTTATCAGAAGACAACTTCAGTAAGATAGACTACATACTGGGAGAAAGTATTCACAAATATATGAGATAAAGAACTTGTGTCTTGCATATATGAAAAAAATCAATAATAAAAAGAATCTAATTAAAAAGAGGGAAAAATTTTAAGGTACTTCATAGGATAATGTATACTGATAGTTTTTTTTTTCTACATGAAAAGTAGAAGATTTATGTTCGGTACCATCAGTCATCAGAAAAATGCGAAATTAAAGAAAGCCACAGTGAGTTACCATCTATCAGAGAGCTAAAAGACTATATTCATTGGCATGAAGAACAATTGAACATTCTTTTATTTTTAATGTGAATGTAACAGGTGTTAGCTAGAATTTGAAGCAATTGGAACTCTTGTGCATTTGGGTTTTTGTTTATTTGTTTGTTTTTTGGTACTGGGGATGGAACCCAGGGGTGTTTAATTACTGAAACACATCCCCAGCCCTTTTTCATATTTTAGAGATAGGGTCTTGCTGAGTTCCTCAGTGCCTCAGCCTCCAAAGCCACTGGGATTACAGGTGTGTGCCATTGCACCTGGCTCTCGTGCAATGTTAGTGGGAATGTAACATGGTCTAAGAACTTTAGAAACAGACCTGGTAGTTTGTTATAAAAATAAACATATATTTGCCTGTAACCAAGTAATTTCAACTCATGCATATCTATGTTTATAGCAGTACAGTTCACAATATCCAAGTTAAGGAGCCAGCCTAGGTATCTATCAACAGATGAATGGGAAAAGGAAATGTGGCATATATACACAATGGATTATTACTCAGCAATAAAAGAGAATAAAATCATGGCATTTGCAGGTAAATGGATGGAGTTAGGGAAGATAATGCTAAGTGAAGTTAGCCAATCCCAAAAAAACAAATGCCGAAGTTTTTCTCTGAAATAAGGAGGCTGATTCATAGTGGGGTAGGGAGGGGGGAGCATGGGAGGAATAGAAGAACTCTAGATAGGGCAAAGGGGTAGGAGGGGAAGGGAGGGTGCCTGGGGTTAAAATGATGGTGGAATGTGATGGACATCATTATCCAAAGTACATGTATGAATTGGTGTGAATATACTTTGTATACAACCAGAGATATGAAAAATTTGTGCTCTATATGTGTAATATGAATTGTAATGCATTCCGTTGTCATATATAAATAAAAAAATTTTAAAAATGAAACTGTGGGTAACATAGACTACCATATATGCTTAAACACTCTCTCAGCTCCACCAATCAAGTTCTGAACCCTTAGAAGTTATTGTAACTATTATATAAAATTATATTAAAATCCCTGCTTTTAAAAAAGAAGGATCACACTCAGTGTTGAGTGTAAACTATAGAGGGCCAATGACTGAAGAAGAAATATATACCAGTTAGGAGATTGTTGAGAGGGCAGAGAAGAGACCATGGTGGCTTAGATTCAATACCAAAAGCCAACAGTATTTTTTCTTAACACCTTTAGTGGTAAAACTTACTTTACTTGAATTCTTTTGGTAGCAAAATTAAACTGTGCTTAGAGTTTTATCACATTTATTGTGACTGTCATACATCTTGCTGCAAAAATTTTAATGTATGTAATTTATTTTGTTGCTATCCCAGTCCTTGTTGGGGGTGTTAGGTATATATGTATATACATGTGCACATGCATATACCCACACACATACTTGTGTACACACAATTGACTTTTAATAAAATCCCCTTAAAATTCTAATATCTGAAACATGACTGGATCCAGAATTTTTGTTAAAGAGCATGGAGATATGTGTCTGTGGAGATAGTGAGAAATGGTTGGAATCTGAATGTATTTTAAACTTAGAGCATTTACGAATGGGAGCTAGGGATGTGGCTCAAGCGGTAATGCGCTCTCCTGGCATGCGCGGGGCGCTGGGTTCGATCCTCAGCACCACATACAAATAAAAATAAAAGATGTTGTGTCCACCGAAAACTAAAAAATAAATATTAAAAAATTCTCTCTCTCTCTCTCTCTCTCTCTCTCTCTCTCTCTCTCTCTCTCTCTCTCCCTCTCTTCTCTCTCTTTAAAAAAATAAAAAAGAATGACGGATGGATTAAAAAAAAAATACAGCTGTCCAGAGTTTTGGTCTCTTGAGGTGGGGAAAGGCTATGAGATGGAGTCATTTTTGGTGGAAAGAACAGTTCTTTTTTGGACTTGTTGGCCTTGAGATACTGAGTAGACAATTAGTTGTCCAAGTGTTTGGAATTTGGGAGACAGATCTGGGAAAGAAAACACTTGTAAAGTGTTGGGGGGTATAAATTGGTACAGTGGTTTTGGGGAGACAATTTGGAATATCTGATACTTTAGGACTTTGCAGTTCTACCTCTAAGTGTATGCTTCCAGGAAACTTTGTATATGTGTGCACTAGGAAACGAGTAGAAGAATATTATTTTTGATAGAGAAGAAAAACATTGAAAGAAAATTAAATGCTCATTTATTGAAGAGTGGATAAATAAATATTAGCATATTTATAGATAGGACTCTTTGTAAAAATTAGGTGAAACTCTTTGAAACTCAGGTGAAGTATAGCCACATGGGCAAATCTACCATTATTTTTTTTGGTGGTGCTAGGAATTAAACTCGGGGTCTTGAGCGTGCTAGGCATCTTCTCTACCATTAAGCCACATCTCCAGCCCAAGTCTACTAATTTTTGTAGTGTTGACTAATTAATGTCACTGAGTCAACAGATGAATACATATAATATGAAACCATGTATATATAATTTTAAAATATGCAAAATAGTACTAATAATTATTTATGAATATATATGATAAATGGTATGAACCCTGATCCTTATGTTAAGGAAAAAATAAGCAACAAATTAATAATAGTTGTTAAGATGTGACTGGTGAGTGAGCTTTAGGAAAGCAAGACACAAGGGCCCCAAGCTGTAAGAGTTAGTTTTTTTTTTTTTTTTTTTTTATGCCAGTGCTAATCATCTTTTTGTTATATATTTTAAATTCTTGTTTGTCTAAATATTTTTGAATTAACTCTTCCCCTTCTCCCAATCCCATTTCATTTCTTTCATGTCCCTGCTGTTAATAATATGAATCCTTTATAGTTCATGAGCAGTTCTTGGGAAAGAGAATCTACATTGGAGAGATGGTTCCATCTAGTGGGAAAAATATTGCAAGTATTCTAAGAGACATTCCTTTTAGGAAGGAAGAATAAAGAGATAATCCTGACATTTTTGTTTTCACTGACCTTTTAGAGACAAAGGGAGAGGTTATTGTTTAGAAATATTTAGTCTTTGCCTTTATTATGACAACCCTAGGACATTTAGGCAGACCTACAGGACTCAGGGCCCTGTTTCTGTCTAACTTGTCTGTGTTTTGTTTTTCAGAAGGAGTTGAGCCTTCCAAGAAGAGGCAGCTTGTAAGTAGATGATTTTTACCATTATGATTGTGATTATGATGATCTCCTGCTTAGGAATCCCTCTTAAGAACTGTTCTCAGTATCCCTTGGAAAAATTCTACTCAAAAAATTAGGTTTTTATTTGATTTCTATCAAGGATAGGAAAGTCAATGGACCAGCTGGTCAGAGCTTCCTCTCTTTCCTATCCTTCTTCACCTTCAATCCCCTTCTCTTTCTTATTTTTTGCCAGAATTTTGGGTAAGCTTTCATCACAATCTTATTCTTGTTTGGGAGGATTTACTGAGTTTTGGTAGACTCAAGATAAGAAGGTTAAGATATTAAAATTGAAACTCTTTTATCAGAGTCTGTCCCACAACTGGTCCTAGGGGGAGACCAATCTCCCTGACAAGTTGGGCAGCTAAGTTTGGATATTAGGTTGAAGTAGGTCTCCAATCTTTGTATTTTATTCTGACTTCAGGGTGGTTAGGGGAGATTGGAAAATAGTATATCCATGGGTTTTAATTTTTAAATTTTTTCTTGGTCTACTTTTTCTCCAAGAATTCTGTTTGAACAATATTATAGATCTGGCTATCAGAATCATCTAGAATGCTTGTTAAAAAAGCAGAACATAAGGCTAAGAATGTAGTTCTGAGACAGAGCTTGTGGTAGGCTCTGGGTTCAACCTTCAACACTACAAAAACAAACAAACAAACAACAAAAAAACCAGAATGTAAACTTACTGAATTATGCTGTCCATGTTGAGGCCAGGAACAACCTGTATTTTATAACTTATACCATATACTCAGACCCATCATGATTTACTAAAAGCTAAGTCTGGGAAATACTAAGAAAAGAGAGCTTTTATAAGACAACTTTTCCTCAAGGAGAAACATATGAGATATAATTAAGGAATAAAACACAGTGATATTCATACTTTTTTATTAAGTATACTTTGTGTATGCATCATGTGGTTTTATTAAGTGTATGAAACACATAGTAATTCTTTCTGTTAATTTCATTTCAGAATTTTGATTTGATCTGGTTGATTCGATCCAATGATTAAATTGTTCTCTGAGATTTTTGTAAAGCCTTTTTGGCTAGTTTATGGAAGCTCTTTGTTGTTTGATATAAGGAGACTCTAATTATAAGTCAGAAAACTTGGGGGGTTCAGTCTTGGCTATATCATTTAACAACTTTTGTAAATCTTAACAAATCACTTGTCTCCTCAAAGGTCAGTTCCCTTATCTATGACATGAAGGTCCTGACCCCTCCTTTTCCTTCTTATTAAAGCTGTTAGAAGGATCACTTAATATTATGTGGGTAGTTCCTTCCTACTTAGTTTTATTCTAAAATTTGTTTTTAGAATTCTTATAAACTTATGGATTCAATTTGGATAAATTGTTATTTAAGGGGCACATTTCTTTCTTTAAATTGAGTTTTAAGGGTGGATTTCAGGGGCTGGAGTTGTGGCTCGGTGGTAGGCTTGTCTAGCATGTGTGAGGCACTGGGTTCAATTCTTAGCACTATGTATAAATAAATGAATAAAATAGAGGTTCATCAACATCTAAAAATATATTAAAAAAAGAAAAGAGTGGATTTCAGTTCTAGTTTTCCAAGCATCCTGACTCTTCTATAAGCTAAGCAAGGTAAGGGCACAACCAGAACTGAGAGGGCATAGCTTTTCAGCATTGTATTCAGCAAATATTTGTATTTGGCCACTTTTCTGTTCTTTCTGACATTTTTTTTTCACTTGGTTCCCTCTATTTGGAAGCTCTCTGAGATTTTTTCCTTAAGATTAAGTGAAATAGATTAAAGCCTTAGGCACTTAGTTCTTGTAGGAACGTGTGCCTCCAGTGAATGGAATTTCTGGGGAGGAAGAGGCGGGAAGGGATATCCTTAGTAATATTTGGTACTGGAAGAATTTTTGGTCATGTTAGCTTTAAACTAGAGGAATTTTTTGGTAATTTTAATGCTATCCAAAGTTAGGCCTACTCCAACTGCCTTAAAATGTTTAATTAAGAAGGATCAAAATGATCTTTTCCTCCTCTTTTTAATAACAATTCACATTTAAAAATTGATCATCATTAAATATCCACTTACACCTCTTCTATGCTGGGAACTACTCTAAATTCTGAGGTTAAAGGGTTCAGTTAGATAAATTCTCTTTTGAGGAGCTCCTGTTAAAATTTAAGTTCTTCAATACAAAGTATCTTTTTTTTTATTTCTAAAATTAGAGACAGAAAAATATTTGTTCAGAGGAAGGGAGGACACATGAATATTGCTTTTAGTGTGTTTTATGTTGCTATAATATCTGGAATGATTTATAAAGAATAGAGGTTTATTTTGGTTCATGATTTTGGAGCTGGGAAGTCCAAGAACATGATACTGGCATCTGCTCAGCTTCTGTTGAGGTCCTTGTGCCATTTAATTTAGGAAAAGGGACATATGCAGAAGAGGCAAAATAGGAGAGGGCAGCTTACCTGTAGCAACCTGTTTTTGAGGTAACTAATTCAGTCCCACTAAAGACATTAATCCTGCCTAACCTATTCACTCCTTTTTGTTGTTGTTGTTAGTAAGAAGCACATTGTTTATTAAAAAAAAAAGAAGCCACAGAAAACATGGAGGTAGTGGGGAACTTAGTATGCAGGGCCCGAATCAAATTCAACTTCACCAATCCCTCCTCCACAAGCAAACAAACCAGAAAAAAAAGAGAGAGGGGGGAAAATATATATTTTTTTATATATATTTCTTTATATATATATAGAAAGAAAGCACAAAAAGAAAGAAAAAGATCAAGTTAAGCTGCTTTAACAAACCGAAAATGGTATGGGGGTGCGGGGCCGTGGTGGGGGTGGTGGTGCACCATTCCTGGAAGTACTGTGATACCAGGTTGATGTGTGGAGTGGATGAAGCAAGCTCCTATTCCATCTCCCTGCTCCAAAAATCTATTTAATATATTGTCCTTGGATAGAGGATGTATCAGATATTAAACTGATAAAACAGATACTACCCATGATCTTAGCCAAAAAGCCAGTGCCTCCACCACTTCTCCGTACTGTTATTTTGGAAATCAAATCTCAACATGGATTTTGGAGAAGACAAATCATATTCAAACCATGGCTGACACTAATCTAGATATTACCACTAGCAAGTTAGTTTTTAAATAGGAGTTATGATTATTAGACTTGAATTGTCTTACATTAAATGAGGGTATTAGTTACTTGATCTTTCTGCTTGGTCATCTTTCCCACATAATCAGAACTCCGTGGAACTTCTTTTTTCTTTCTTTTTTTTTTTAAATTTTTTTGTTCTTTTGAGTTATACATGACAGCACAATGTATTTTGACATATTATACATACATGGAATATAACTTCCCATTCTTGTGGTTGTACATGATGTGGAGTTACACTGGTGTATTCATATATGAACATAGGAAAATTATGTCCAATTCATTCTACTCTATTTCCCATTCCCGTACCCTCTTCCTCCCCCCCACTCCCCACTTTTCAATCCAGTGAACCTCCACTCCTACTTCTCCCCACCTATTATGAATTAGCATCTGCATCTGCATATCAAAGAGAGCATTCAGCCTTTGATTTTTTTGGGATTGGCTATTTCACTTAGCATGATAGTCTTCAGTTCCATCCATTACCAGCAAATGCCATAATTAATCCTTCTTTATGGCTGAATAATATTCGATTGTGTATTTGTACCACATTTTCTTTATCCATTCATCTGTTGAAGGGGACTTAGATTAGTTCCATAGCTTATCTATTGAAAATTGAGTTACTGTAAACATTGGTGTAGCTGTGTCACTATAATGCTGATTTTAAGTCCTTTGGGTATATGCCAAGGAGTGTGATAAGTGGGTCAAATAGAGGTTCCATTCAATGTTTTCTGAGGAATCTCCATACTGCTTTTCAGAGTGGTTGCACCAGTTTGCAGTCTACCAGCAATATATGGTATACCTTTTACCCCACACCCTCCCCAACATTTATTATTACTTGTATTCTTAATAATTGCTATTCTGACTGGAGTGAGATGAAATCTCAGTGTAGTTTTAATTTGAATTTTCTCTAATAGCTAGAGATGTTGAACTTTTTTTTCATATATTTGTTGGCTGATCGTATTTTTCTTTTAAGTGTCTGTTTAGTTCTTTTGCCCAATTATTAATTTTTTTTGGTATTAAGTCTTTTTGAGTTCTTCATATGTCCTGGAAATTAATGTTGTATTTCAGGTGCAGTTGGCAAAGATTACCTCCCATTCTGTAGGCTCTCTCTTCATGCTCTTGATTGTTTCCTTTGCTGTGAAGCTTTTTAGTTTGAATCTGGCCCATTTATTGATTCTCGATTTTAATTCTTGTGCTTTAGGGGTCTTGTTGAGGAAGTCATTTCCTAAGCTGACATGATGGAGATTTGGGCCTACAATTTTTTTTTTTTTTTTTTTAGGCATATGGTTTCGGGTCTAATGCGTAGGTCCTAGATCCATTTGGAGTTTTGTGTGTGGTGAGAAATAGGGATCAAACTTCATTTTGTTACATATGAATTTCCAGTTTTCCTAGCACCATTTGTTGAAGAGGCTGTCTTTTCTCCAATTCATATTTATGGCGCCTTTGTCTAATATGAGATAGTTGTATTTATGTGGGTTTATCTCTGTGTCTTCTATTCTGTACCATTTAGTCTTCATGTCTGTTTTGGTGCCAATACTATGCTGTTTTTGGTACTATAGCTCTGTAGTATATTTTAAGATCTGGTATTGTGATGCCTCCTGTTTCACTCCTCTTGCTGAGGATTTCTTTGGCTACCCTGGGCTTTTTATTTTTACAAATGGATTTCATGACTGCTTTTTCTATTTCTATGAAGAACGTCATCGGAACCTTAATAGAAATGGCTTTAAATCTGTATAGTGCTTTTGATAGTATGGCCATTTTGACAATATTAATTCTGCCTATCCAAGAAAAAGGGAGACCTTTACATCTTCCAAGGTCTTCTTCAGTTTCTTTCTTTAGTGTTCTGTAGTTTTTTATCATAGAAGTCTTTCACCTCTTTTGTTAGATCGATTCCAAAGTATTTTATTTTATTTTTGAGGCTATTGTGAATAAGATAGTTTTCTTAATTTCTCTTTCATTTGATTTATCACTGATGTATAGGAATGCAAATGATTTATGGGTGTTAATTTTATATCCTGCTACTTTGCTGAATCCATTTATGAGTTCTAGAAGTTTTCTGGTGGAGGTTTTTGGGTCTTCTAAATGTAGCATCATGTCATCAGCAAGTAGGGATAGTTTGAGTTCTTCTTTTCCTATTCGTTTCTCTTTAGTTTCTTTCTTCTGACTAATTGCTCTGGCTAGAGTTTCCAGGACTATGTTGAATTAAAATGGTAAAAGAGGGCATCCCTGTCTTGTTCCAGTTTGTAGAGGGAATACTTTCAGTTTTTCTCTACTTAGAATGATGTTGGCCTTGGATTTAGCATGTATAGCTTTTACAATGTTGATATGTCCTACTATCTCTAGTTTTTATAGTGTTTTGAACATGAATGGATGCTGTATTTTTAAAAATTTTTTTTGTTGTAGTTGTAGAAGGATAGAATGTCTTTATTTTATTTATTTTTATGTGGTGCTAGGGATTGAATTCAGTGCCTCACACATACTAGGCAAGCGCTCTGCCACTGAACTACAGCCTTAGCCCTGTATGCTGTATTTTATCAAATGCTTTTTCCAAATCTATTGAGATAATTATGTCATTCTTTAAGTCTACTGATGTGATGAATTATGTTTATTGATTTCTGTATGTTGAACAAATCTTGAATCCCTGGGATGAACCCCACTTGATCATGGTGTACTATCTTTGAAGTGGCACCCCCTTTCTCTATAGAAAAATGTTAACTGGGCTTCTCCAGAAATCTTCACCATGGCTGATTTTAGGACTGTCAGCAAAAGAGTCTGTGCAAAATAGTTCAATGTAGATAAACTTCCTATTTTTCTGTCGCCCTGTTTTACTTGGCCATGGCTGAGAAGATACCAGCACTCTAGGTGCTGGACACCCTCTTACTAGTTTTTCACAAAAATATCCAGTATAGTAGTTTGTAAAAATGTGCAAACAAGTCCTCTGGCCTTGAGCTGGGCTTCAGAGATGTCTACA
Source organism: Spermophilus citellus (assembly GCF_964194105.1). Taxonomy (NCBI): domain Eukaryota; kingdom Metazoa; phylum Chordata; class Mammalia; order Rodentia; family Sciuridae; genus Spermophilus; species Spermophilus citellus. The sequence goes on along the minus strand of NC_138191.1, from coordinate 104,264,193 downwards.
TTTTTAAGATAAGTTACCAACTGGGCTCCATGGTAACAACTGTCAGGGGGAGGAAAGAAAGGAGAGAAGAAGCTCTCCCCTTCTCAGGTGTTGTCCTGGAAGAGTTAACTTGCCCAAAACAGTGAAAGAAAAAGCTGTTTTTATGTGAACTTCTGCAGACTGTGAACTTCTGAGCCCCTCCCCTTACATGCTGGGTATAAAACTCTGAAACTACCTGAATTTGGGGTTCAAGGGATTGATTGATTATAGCAAAAGCTGTGCCCTCTGAACCTGGCTGCAGCCAAATAAAACTGTTTCCTGGTGTCTTCAGTACCTTGCCTCATTTGTCCCTACAACATCTTTTTAATATGTTTTTGTATATGATTTGCCAGTATTTTGCCACAGTCTGGCTGGGCACAATTCAGGAGCCACTTGTCAAAAGAACTGAACTTTATGTTTAGAACCACACATGCCAAACAAAACAGCTCCTCAGGAAAATCTTCAGAGCCCAACTGCCACCACCGGCTTCCCATAAGCCTCTCCCAAAACCACAAGCCTCTCCACCTCCCACAATCCTCCTGCTCTTGAGGCCGACTGGCTGGGTCGCGTGGGCGGAGCCAAAAGAAGTCCCCCAATGAGCAGCTCCGTAGTCTGAAAGGGCAGGGAAACAGCCCAATGAGCATCACCGCAGAGGAGCCAATGAGCTAGAAGTTGCTGGGGCTGCTGTGAGCCAATCATCAGCTGGCAGTCTGAAAGTTTGCTGGGGCCCCTTTGGCTGTGGCTCTCAACAGTATTTTATTAAGAATTTTTGTATCTATGTTCATCAGGGATATTGGTCTGAAATTTTCTTTCCTTGATGTTTCTTTGTTTGGTTTTGGCATCAGGGTGAAACTAGCTTCATAGAATCAGTTTGGAAGGGTCCATGGAACCTCTTTTATAGAAAGCTGAATAAGTGTTTATAGGTAGTATTTAGAAGGAGACAATGAATTTCTTAGAATTCATAATAGAGAAGCTAGACGATTGATTGTTCCACCATGTGTTTGAATAAGTTGAATTAATACTTTATAGTTTGCAACTGGTATCCATAAAGTCAGTGACCTGCCATTTCTTGTTTTTGTAGCCTAGTCTGGAAAGTTTTAGAAGTTCTCATAATTGTTCTCTGAGTCCTGGTCAGAAGGAGAGAGACGTTACATTTGTATTCCTGTTTGTCATCTCCCAGAGTGGCTCCTGCAGGAGCAAATACTGTGCTCCATTCTAGGTATAAAGTCCCTAAATATTCCTTTGGCATATTTTCTCAAGTATAGTTTGTTGACACAGAAATTTAGAGATTGCAGCTAGTTCTTGTCTCTTAAGAGCCTCATTTTCACTTAATTAATTTAGCATAATTTTGAAAATAACTGGGCAATATAAAATAAATGAATATCAGTAATTTTGGAGGCTCTCACTTGTTATGCTTTTTCTTGTAATATGGTATCTGCTTTCAAATGGACAGGAATATAAAATGGGTTTTTAGACATGTGATATCTTAACATCATGTAAAACTTACTCTTCTAGCCAGACATGGTGTTGCATGCTGATAATCCTAGCTGCTTGGGAGACTGAGACATGAGGATCACAAGTTTGAAGCCAGCTTTAGCAACTTAGTGAGAACTTTCCAAAAATAAAAAATAAACAGGGCTGGGAACGTAGCTCTGTGGTAGAGCACTCCAGGGTTCAGTCACCAGACTATAAAATAAATAAACAAATGTGAACATAAATATAAATATATGTGTACTTCCACCCAACAAGTAGTTCCTCCAATGTCTCCAAATTGATACGTGGAAGGATAGCTTAGAAACAAAGAACTTAGGCCTAAGAATCAGGATGACCTGGGTTTGAGTCTTGGCACTACTATTTATTAGACCTTTTTTTGGTATAACAAGTGCTATTTTTTTGTTTGTCTTTTTGCCTCCATCTGCTTTTTCATTTGCTCAACTTTATCTACCGTATATCCTTGCAATTCCAATTATGTACAGACACTATTCTAGATATTAGATATATAGTAGTAGTAAGTAAAGCTGATAAAGTCCTGTACCAATGGAGTTTCTATTCTGCTCGAAAAGGAGTCAAAGACATACATGGTAGGTCAGTGATAATGAGTATTCAGAGGAAAAATAGTCAGTTAAAAGACATAAGGTTGGGGCTGGGGATGTGGCTCAAGTGGTAGCGCGCTCGCCTGGCATGTGCGGGGCGCTGGGTTCGATCCTCAGCACCACATAAAAAATAAAACAAAAAGATGTTGTGTCCACCGAAAACTATATATATATATATATATATATATATAAAACTATATATATATATATATATATATATATATATATATTTTTTTTAATTTTAAAAAAGACATAGGGTATATGTTTTTGTGAAGTAAACATTTCAGTTTTAATTTGGATTGTTCAGGAACTAATTTTCTCTTTAAGGTGACATTTTTCAGTGTAGAACAGAAGTCTGGGGGGCAGGGTGGTGGTGGTGATTAGGTTATGATAGGAAAGAAAGCTGTTAAGTTCCAGTATGAGGAATGAGAACATCAGCCATGTCTGCCATTCTGATAAGGGCATTGTTGGGATGAGTTGGTTATGAAATTTCTTTTGGCCTGTCACATATCGTTTATTTTAAACTTATCTTCCTGAAATTAAATCATTCTCATTTTTAGAAAGCTGTTTATATTTAAACCCATCTAGGTTTTTTAAAAAATGCATTAAAAAATCTAGTGCAGAATATTATACCTCAAGAAATTGATAACCTTGTTCTAAGTGTACATATCTGGGAAAAAAGAATTTGGAGTTTTGAAGTTATTTATATTTATTTACCCAAGCCAGGAGAGTATTATATTTTGTTTTTTCAAGATAAAAATGGTTCTAAATGGCTTTCTTTGTATAATTCTGTGGACGGGACCTCTTTCTGGCAATACTTTTCATTTAGGATTACTTGTTTGGTTTGCAAATTTCAGCACTAATATCTAATCCTTACCAATGGGAGTTCTTTGTGAATAGTGTTCATGTCACAAGTTACCCAGAAAGTCAAGTCTTTCTAATATCATTTTTATATCAAGGTAGTTGGCCTCAGATTTCACAAAATGTCTTGCATTATTCCTTAGAGGATATCTGCTGTCAGTGGAGGTAAGGAATGATTTTAAGAGTGAGGAAGGTAGCTGTCTCGCCCATTGTGGTGTGTGTGTGTGTGTGTGTGTCTGTCTGTCTGTCTTGCTGGCTTTTATTCTTAGAGCCCTGAAGAGTTCCTTCCTGGGGTTCAAGGATGTGAGGTGTGAAACTTTGTCTTTCTGAAACTGACACATTGTCATGTACTTCCCCACTATGATATAACTTGATGTCTGGATCAGTGCTTCTGGATAATATACTAAAAAGAGATATCACCTGATACATAAGTGTAATAAACCCGTGAGGTATTGATGATGATTAGTTTTTCTGTGGGGTTTTGAAAAGTGGTAATTTTGGTACCTTTAAGCACTGTGAAGGCAGAGTTGGTAACCTTTTTTCTATGTAAGAACCTGTCTTTTAAAAATTTGGTCTTTTGGGCTGGGATTGTGGCTCAGCGGTAGAGCACTTGCCTAGCACGGGCGGGACCCAGATTCGATCCTCAGCACCACATAAAAATAAAGGCATTGTGTTGTGTCCATCTACACCTAAAAAATAAATATTTTTTAAAAATTTGGTCTTTTATAGAAAATGATTTCACATATTTTCTCTACCTATCTAGAGGGAAGGCAAGTATTGGCAGAGGTTGGCAGGGGTGTTGCAGTAATCATCACTAATTTCTTTACAGAAATTATTTTGTTTTTAGAAAATGGACATAGTTGTTACTGAACTGTAAGTATATGGACATAGAACCTAAAAATTCTTGAGAACTCATTTTTGTTATTGTTTATGTTGAAATAACTCATTGTTAAGTTCATGATTCTACATTTATATTTCTAGCCCTCACAACTGTCAGTTTACTATAATCTACTTGGATATTGCAGAGACATCTCAACTTCATTCAGCATTTATGAATCTGTAGTCATTGTCTTTCTCACAAAACAGCATTTCTCTTATTTTCTAGCTTACTAAGTAGTAGCACTTCCTCAAGATGGAAACTTTAGTGGTCCTTGTTGGATTTTTCTTCCTCATATTCATAAGTCTTTTATCCTTTTCAATGTCTCTTTTCATTTCTTTTTTTTAAATTCACGCATTATATATAACAATGGAATTTGTTGTTACATTTTGTACATGCACAGTGTCTCATATATAGAAAGTAGGCATATATAGAAATGGATTCAGAAGAGTATTCTCTCTGAGTTGGGGATTTAGCTCAGTAGTAGAGTACTTGGCTAGCATGCAGGAGGTCCTCGGACCCATCCTCAGTACTGCCTATCACCCTCTCCCACTCCTCCAAAAAAGTGAATTCTTCCTGAATCAAGTCTCCTAAAGGAACAAACAGCCCAGATACACCTTGATTGCAGCCTCCTGATACCCTTAGCAGAGAGCTAAAATGTGCTTGAATTTCTGACATAGAAAATAAGATAATAAAACACTATTTCAAACATACGACTACAGTCATCTCTCTTCAGTTCATTCAGTCCTGTATGTTAATTCTTATTTCACTGAATCTTAGGTTAACATTCTGCTTGTCAACTAAAAAGAGTTTTGGAAATTCTGACTCAATTACCTGGAATGCTCTGGAAATTGTCCAATTGTCCAAGTGATGCCACTGGAAGCTTGTGCCCAAGAGTCTATTCTTTGACATCTCAGTGGTTTTAAATACCTGCTGTAGTCCTTTTTTTCTGAATCTCTGAGTACTTTTTTGTTAAGGCACAGAATCTGACTTCTGATTGATTGCAGAGCCTTCAGACAGGATCAGCATAAGACAGAATCTCTGTAGATGACAAAGACTTAAATATCTGTGATTAATTTATTACCGATAATTTTTCAGTGGTGAAAGTTCAGATAAATGTTTATAGTAAAAATAATACAACTAACAAAGGAATTGAGTTGTTTCTGTGGCATGCAAAATAAGAATAGTAAATTCAATCCAAAAAGTCTTAACAACATGTTGCTAAGAGAAGTTCTTTTCAAAGAAGACACTGAATATTATATCTGACTTAGAAAACATGAACATACTTTTTACAGTGGAAAAATATCTTGTTGTATAATATATAGTAATCTTGTGACACGACCCACAAACCAAGAAAATACTGAAAATATATTGGGAATATCAAGTAAAGAGATACAGTGAGTCTGGAGTAAATCCGGGTGTCTGTATTTTTATAAAACTTCATTGACCTAGAAGATGGTAGATTCAGATTTTAAAAATAAGGTCATTAACAAGCAAACATTTTACATATAACTGAAATTAATACTGAAGACAATAAACTGTTGTTTCCTAAAATCTAGCAGAACCCTATCAGATGGGCTGTCACTTCTGGGACTATAATATATAAGATTTTATCCAGCTAGTGGATTCACCACACCATACTGGTGTGGTGAAATAAGCAGCCATGTTGGGAAAGCCTAGGTGAAAAGGAACTTCTAGTAGCTTCTAGGAACTGATAGCCAGCAAGAACTTAGGACCCCCTGTCCTACAGCAACAAGGAAATACCTGCCAACTACCTGAATGGGCTTAGAAGTGTATTCTTACTGAGTTGGGAGTTTAGCTCAGTGATAGAGTACTTGGCTAGCATGCAGGAAGTCCTGGGATCCATCCTCAGTACTTTCCCGCCCTCCCCCCCCAAAATGAATTCTTCCTGAATCCTGTCTCCTAACGGAAAACAGCCCAGTTAAACCTTGATTACAGCTTCCTGATATCCTTAGCAGAGAACTAGGTAAAATGTGCTTGAATTTCCAACTGACACATGTTACTACATGTGAGCCTTTTGAGTAGGTATAGACTGGTATCTCACTGAGGTTTTAACCTGTAGTTCACAGATGAATAATGATGTTTTCCATGCCCTTGTTGGTCATTATATATCTTATTTTATGAAATAAGTGTTCAAATCTTTTGCCCATTTTGAAAAAAAACGAATTTTTAAAATGACTTTTGAGTTGTAAGAGAGGTATAATTCCAGATATTATACACTTTTCTAAAACAGAGAGAGACTATTTTCTTCCTGTCTGTGGTTTACCTTATCCTTTTTAGAATATTATGTTTCAAAGAGCAGAAAGTCTTAATTATAATATTGTTTAGTTTGTGAGTTTTCATGGTTAGTATCTAATCATGTTCTGTCCAAGAAATCTTTGCCTATCCCAAGATCATGAAGATTTTGCTAATCTAGAAGTTTGTAATTTTACCTTTTAAATGTGTGGGTTTTAATCCCTTTGAATTAATTTTTTTTTAAAGAGAGAGTGAGAGAGGAGAGAGAGAGAGAGAGAGAGAGAGAGAGAGAGAGAGAGAGAGAGAGAGAGAATTTTTAATATTTATTTTTTAGTTCTCGGCGGACACAACATCTTTGTTGGTATGTGGTGCTGAGGATCGAACCCGGGCCGCACGCATGCCAGGCGAGCGCGCTACCGCTTGAGCCACATCCCCAGCCCTTGAATTAATTTTTACAGCTTTAAAAATTGTGTCAAGAGTTTTAAAAATTGTGTCAAACAAAAGTTTTAGTATAAACATTTAAAGGTATAAATTTCCCTCTCAGCACTCTTTTAGCTGTATTCTATAAAATTTGGTACATGTATCTTCATTATAGTTTAATCCAAAGTATTTTTTAGTTTCCTTTGTCATTTCATGTTTGACCAGTAGATTATTTAGAAGTGTGTTATTTATTTTCCAAATATTGGGGTATTTTATGGTAATTAATTTTCAGGTTTTGGTCAGGCAATGTAACTTATAGGATTTTAACCTTTTGAAATTTCTTTTCTTTTTTTTAAAGAATTTTTTCACAATGCCTTTATTTTTATTTATTTATTTATTTTTGCCTAGCACATGCTAGGCAAGTGTTCTATCACTGAGCTACAATTCCAGCCCTGAAATTTTTTAAGATTTCTTTTGTGGCCTAATATGTTGTTTTTCTTGATGAATTATTAATGTATATTTGATTAGCTTCCCTGACTTCTAACATGTGCCACCTCAGCTTTGTGGAACTGCTGTGCTCTATTTGAACTCTAGCTCTCTGTGCCATGTAAAAAAAGTGTTCCCAGGCAGTTTGGGGGCAGCTCACATTTTGAGTTTTCTTTCTTTCTGGGTGTATATTCTTGTATTACCTGTTTCCCAGAGCCTGAAAACTGTTGCCTTATGGATTTTGTCTAGTCATATGGTGGTTTGTAGTGGAATGGCTAGTTCTGTTCCGTAATCTCATAGTTACACATGGAAATATTCTAGTCTTTTAGGGCAGTACCTAAAATTGGAAGATGTTTTTTCTGGTTCTCTCAAAATGTATATTTTTTTGCATCAAGTATAAATCTAATGAAATTCTCATTCATTTTTACTTCCTTTTTTCATATTCACGTAGCTTAGTAATATGTGTATTATAATTTGTTGTCTAATATGATTTTGTTCCTATTGTAATCTATAGCATTGAGTAATATTTTCCTTTAAAAATGTTAGGCATAATTTTTGTCTCTTACTATAATACCAGTTAAGTTACTAATTTTATTTAAGTATTTTTAAAAAATATTTTCTTAAATGGACAGAATATCTTTATTTATTTATTTTTATGTGGCACTGAGGATTGAACTCAGTGCCTCACATGTGCAAGGCAGGCACTCCACCACTGAATCCCAGCCCCAGCCCCTATTTAAGTCTTTATTCTATCCTATTTGTTTCATCATTTAAAAAATCATCTTTTAGGCATTTTAGCATCAAATTTCATAATCATTTACATTAAACCTAACTTTCCCTTTGTTTTTTATGATTGTTTTACTTTTAAACCATGAAAGGAGAATCTTTGTATTTGGGTAAATATTGGATAGATAGTATTATTCTTTTTAAGAGCAATCACATTAGCATTCTATATAGAATTTACTTGTCTTTTTTGAAGGCCATGATTTCTGTTTATTTACTGTTTTCTTCAGTGGTAATAATTTTATGTGTGCCTTTTTGTAAAGTACAGGTAAAATCTGTTCATTTTTGGTGTTAGCAAATGTTTTTTTCCAAATTTAAGTTGAACAACTTGTTTGTAAATTTTCTTTTTTCTTTCCCAAGCTCTACTTCCTTATTTTCCCCTCTGTAGTGAGTACAACTTATTTTCATTTTTAGTGATCTATAGGATTTTAAAATAAGATGTTGTATTCAGAGAGTACCAAAAATATAAATTAAAATGCAAAAATGGAGAATTTCCATACTTTAAAAATTATTTTTATTTTTAAATATTCAAAATTACTAAAGATTAAATTCAACTTATTTAAACAATTTCTAATTACCTCTGATATGCATTTTTATAAAAGTTAATTATGATTCTAGCATTAATTAAACATTTGCCAGTGTAAAATGTTGGTTTCACCTTTGTAATGTTCCTAAATACATTTACTAGTAATATGAATTCCTTAATTCTTCAAAATGATTCTCAATTGCTGTGTACAATTGTTATGAACCCTGACTTAAATTATGAGTACTTTCAGAACCATGAATGTAAACAGAAGGAAGTCAGGTAAGTGGATGTTTAACTCTAGTATTAGTCAATAATTTTTTTAGGCAATAGATTATTATTTCCATATTATCTGAAAGAAAGATTTGACAGGTTGTCTTTTCATTTCAAAAACCCTGTGCTGCCCAAATATTCCATACTCTCAAGCACAGTTTTCTCTGAAATTTACAGTTTTATAATCCACACATGGAATTCCAACAGAGTTGCCTTTTTTTTTTAAGGATATGGGAATGAAAATATGGACAAGTGTTTTCCTGGAGCCCAAACAGTAAGTTACAAGAGTGGATTTTTAGGGTTCCATTTTGTTAGGGCAGAATGTCATATCTCATTGGCAGAGGCATCCTCATTTCTTTCTTTCCTTCCCCCCGCCCCCCGTATTTGTAGATGGACAGACTGCCTTTATTTTATTTATTTATTTTATTTTATTTATTTTATGTGGTGCTGAGGATCAAACCCAGTGCCTCATGCATGTTAGGCAAGCACTCTAGCCCTAGCCCCCATCCTCATTTCTTTAATGAGCTAACTTTTTTAGTGTTTATGTTATTTCACAAACACAGGATCTCTAAAATGAGTGATCCATGTCAGATGCCTTTCTACCCTGGCTCTAAGTTTGCGATCAAGTTGTATAAATGAATAAGAAAAGGTAGATGTTTCATTTGCTGTACCGCAAAGTGTTGAGCCCTGTCTTGAGTATTAAGAAGAACTGGAGAATACCGAGTGGAAACTTAGAACCCTACCATAATTGGAAGCCTCAACTGCGGATGGGACAGCCTGAGGCTGGGGCTTTTGTGACTGACCTTGATATCAATGTGATGCTTTCCAAAGTGCACTACTGAGAGGTGTTACATATCTGAGAGAGAATTTGGTTATCTTTAGGACTCATGGAGAACCGGAGCTGTGAGAGCTGAGGAATTAAACAAATATGTTGGGGGGGGGCGGGGAAGTGAGTGCCTACAAGACGCTAAATGTTGGGAATTTGCTTGCGTGATTAAACTAGAACAGTGAGCCTGGTACAATGATGAACACCTGTAATTATAGCCGCACGGAAATTTGAGGTAGGAGTATCACAAGTTGGAGGCCAGTCTCTGCAACTTAGACCCTATCTCAAAATAAAATTTAAGAAAGGGCCAGAGATGTAGTTCAGTGGTAGGCCTAGCATGTACAATGCCCTGGATTAAATTCCTAGTACCAGAATAAAAATCAAAAACAAAACAGAACAGAACAGTGTCTTTCAAATATTGTAGACGCTGACACTTAATAACAAATAGATTTTCATTGCTACTCATGATGTATGTTTGCATATAGTTTATATTATTTCAGCAGTAGTTGTCAGAAACACACACATTTTACAGAATTTATATGTGAAGCTCTCATATTCTCTTTTCTATTTCTATATCCTCTTAAAAAAAAAAAAAGTTGATCCTGACTTCCTAAGTTGGTTTTAAGATTTTTCAAAGAGCCATGACCTGCATTGAAAAAGCACTGGTTGGAGTATGAATTAGTTAGTCCTTTGAATGTTACTCTAGAAAACAGTTTAACATACTCTACCATTTAGATGAATGAGAAGAGCCCTTTGGTGTTAGCTAAGGTCCTCTGCAGCAGGGTCAAGACTGTTGCTTACCTTTTGGCTGTCAGTCTCTAACTCACAGTTTACTTTGTTCCTTGGCTTTCTCAGATGATTTCCTATTCATTTAGACATATGCCCTTTAGTGTGGGAGATAGTTCCCAGAGAGGAAGACCGGTATCATTAGCTAACACTTCTATGGTGCTTTCTCTGTGATAGGTACTTTCTGTCTTACATATATCTATCTTCACGACATCCTTAATTATCTTCATTTCACAGGCGGGGAAACCAAAGCATATACAAGTTAAGTAGCTTAATTCAAAAGAGATCTACTGCAGCTTACCTTAAAGTCTTGTAGAAAGTCTGCTATATAAATGCTTTCATTTGGGCTGGGGATGTGGCTCAAGTGGTAGCGCGCTGGCCTGGCATGCGTGCGGTCCGGGTTTGATCCTCTCACCACATACAAACAAAGATGTTGTTTCTGCCGAAAACTAAAAAAATAAATATTAAAAAAAAACTCTCTCTCTCTCTCTCTCTCTCTCTCTCTCTCTCTCTCTCAAAAAAAAAAAAACATGCTTTCATTAATGGTTACTGGATGAAATTAAATTAGTTTCTGGGCTTCTTTTCTTTTTTTTCCCATGGGCACAGTCTGTATTTTGTTCATTTATTTTTGTATGTGGTGCTGAGGATTGAACATAGTTCCTCACATGCTCGAGGCAAGCACTCTGCCACTGAGCCACAATCCCAGCCCATGGATTTATTTTCTTAACTTTCCTTATGGCTTTTCTCATTACAAGATTTTTCAAATGATTAGATAATAATAGAAATTGAATAAAAAGTGGTTTCAAGCTTTCAAGCAGTATGAGTTCCTTAAATTGGTCAGAGTCAGAATTTGAATAAGACTATACTTTGAGCTCTAATGTTAAGGCCCTGTCATTCTTCTCTAGGCCTGGGAATGAACAGTGTTGCAGAAATGCCCGATTATTCTTAGCATATTACAGATCCCAAATTGGTAAATTAATGAGCTATCTTCCAATCCCCAGCTCATTGCAACAGCTGTTGTAGTCTGGCCTATGCCTCCTGGGTTAATAGTATTTCTGACATAGTGTGAGTTTTCAAGTTGGTATGTACAGTTTCTGCCAGGGCCTTCACTGCTGCCAGCTCTGAGTTGGAGGTTGCAGCTGATTTGTCAGAGAGGGAATTTGGTGCTTGTCACTGACAAGGAACAAGGTGCTCTCTGGGGCTCTGATTTGCTGTCTACAGAGTGTGAATGATGTCAAGCAGATCAGAGGACAGCTGATTCATTTGGGATCTGAAATTCACTCTGGCTCCCTACTGCCTCCTGGGCTCTTAGGTCTTTTTTTAGGGGGGAGAGGGGATTCTGAATATCATGGTTTTGGAGAAAAGTTCTTTAATTTTTCCTGTAAGTTTGGGGAGCCTTTGTAAATTTCTTTTGGCTGATGTATCCTTTGTGTGAGAGAACTTCCGGCCAAGGAGGGCAGAGCTTGAATAGCCAGGAGAATGATGAAACGGAGAAGGGAGAGACTGGGCGCACCTTGCCTGCGGATTCAGTAAGGAGGCTGGGGTCTCTGACTGGAAACCGGAGAATGTCAGGAAAAGAACTAATGCCAACTAACACAGCTTCATTTGCTTGGATGAAGACTGCCTTGGAGATGCCTGTCGGGAAGAGGGTTGAGCTGGCTTCAGTAATTCAAGGTCAAATTCGTGGTCCCTGTCCAAGGCTGTGGAGTTTCCAATTCAGGAAACTTGAGTTGGATATAATTTTAGGGGTTCCTAGGCACTTGGGGAACAGCGATAACAACGAAAATAGTTTTTTCCTTGTATTGAAAGCAAGTGCTAGTTTAAAATTAGTGTCAAAGCTGCAAATACAAGCCCCAGGAATGTGAGAAACAGATGGAAATGAAAAGTACCTCCTCTGACTGAAGAGTGTTGCATTTCTGCCCCTAGCCTGTCAGCTCAGACCCTCAGACCTGCCCTTTTAGAGCCAAAATGGGGCTCCTTTAGGATGTGCCTTAAATCTTATTTCTCTATAGGTCAATATAAAAAAGTGCTTTATCATGTGAAGATTTCAAGTCTCAGAAATGAGGAAAGGCTCCACTGCAGAGTGACATTTCCAAGAGCCACTGCGGCTTATTTAATGAAGTGCTGAGGGAATTGATCAGATAGAGAACCAATGGAAGAAGAGTCCTAGAATCCATTTCACCTTGAAATGCCTTTGCTTAACTCACAGGGTGGAGAGAGTGCACTTCAGATTTTTTTCCTGGGTGTTAGTGCTTATGCCTAGACATTATGGCTTAGTCAGATTTCTTCAGTGGCTTCCTTTGGGCTGATGCCTTTCAATGTCGGTTGATGCTCATTGATTGAATTACTACTAATTCTACCAGACCCCGGAAAATAGCACTTGTTTGAAGTAAATAATCGGGCATTTTATTCCCTTATAAATGGCCATAAAAAAGAAACTTAATTTAAAGTAAAGATGACTTGATAGGAAAATGAAATTTTAAAATGTAGTTTGTAGTTTAAAAAAATGTAAGTGGTCAATAGTCATGCCTTTTGAATATTGATACAGTGGTATTGGGAATCCTTGTATTTGTTTTAATGACTAAATTTGGAAAATACTACCCAAGGAACTAGTAAGTAGTTTATAAATCATCTTTCCATTATCAAACACAGCTTCTTAGATTCAAACCCCATCATATAACCAGTTTGCAGAGTGGTAATTAGGATTAAAAAGGAAATGAAATTTGGTTGTCATAGACTTTTATAATAATAACAATAATATATTCATCCATCAAAATAGTTAAATTTCATTTTATGTGGTAAGATTTAAGGCTCTCGAACTTGATATAAGCAATATTGTTCATGCTAACAAATATTAAGTGGAGTATGTTTAATTAGCTCTAACTTATATAAAGGGAAAATATGTTGAACCTGTGGAAATTTGGGCATGACTAATTTTAAATAGTTGTCCAACCTCCCCTTTCCTATTTTATCACACCTGCCTCCAATGTACTTACCTAAGAAATAAGCTGAAGTCAGTTCAAGGGTTAATGAGAAGGAAGGCAAAGATTTCTTCTAAATATGTGTAATTAAACATAAGCAGAAGGTCACCATATCCATATTCTAAAGAGTCAGCAGTAATAATACAGGAAAGTAATGTTATTTTGAAACAGGTTAGGTGCTTTTATGATACTTAAGTAACTTTTTAATCTTGTAATTAAAATATTATAATTAAATATTTTATATGTATATATAAGCCATGCCAATACTGTAGCAAATTAAATACTGTAAATCTGTCATTTATTTTTCATCATCTGGGTCATATCTACCATTGACAACAAATTAGAAATCTATATTTATCACCTGTCTGTTTTGAATCTAATTATCTTATTTAATAATCTTCAGTAGGACTGAACATATTAAGATTGGGGCTGGGGATATAGCTCAGTTGGTAGAATGCTTGCCTCGCATGCACAAGGCCCTGGGTTTGATCCCCAGCACCACAAAAAATAAAAATAAAAAGATGGTTAGATTGTTTTCAGGGAGAAAAGGAACCCAGAAATTTAAATTTAAAATTAAAATAGAAGCACATTTAAATAGAAGCAAAGTTTATTGTAGGGAATGAAATGACATAATTTAATGTACTCATTAGGGAAGAGTTAGCCAAATAAGTTGGTGTCATGGTAGATATAGTGAGAAATTTATAAACTTTTGAGGATGTTTTACTTTTGTGGATATATACATTTCATTAGGAAGTTTTAGTCATTGAACATGAACTGTTACCTGCTTTTTACTAGTTGAGTTGCAAATTTATACAGTGTTTGGTTTGTCCCAAAGTCAATTCTAAATACTTTGAATAGTCAAAGCTTAAACTTTTGGCTTTAATTTTGTAGATTAAGTTTTAGCCCATCATTCTTTGCTGACATTGGAACTGAAGTAGAATATTTGAGAATGATTTTTGACCACTTAATTTTCTTGATTTCTAAACTAACTACTTTAAATATGTTCTTTTTTGATGATAAATTATCACTGACCCTCTTTTTCCTACTGTGGTCCTTGTCAGAATCTCTACTCTCTGCCGAGGAGCCGATGTAAACCAGCATAAGTTCTCACCCTCATCAACTCCAGCTTTCTCCCTTGTTAAAATCCCGTTTAGTGCTGATTGTGTTCTGGCTACTTCTCCTCTTGCCTTTTTCCTGAGCCCACAAGCCCACAGCAGTCCTGGCAGTCCCTGCTCCAGCTGCCCACTGCAGTGGAGGTAAGGAAATCTGTTGTAATGTGAATGTGGGTCTTGGTGATTGCTTCTGACCTTATAGATAAAACCCATACTTTACTCCTTAATAATGGGAAGAAACTGAGTAAGAGTTAAGTCCTATCCAGAGAAGAATAAAGGGAACTCACAGATCTCTGCTATATTCAAATTTTCAGGAGAAAAAAATACGTTAGTATGTTAATATTAAGATAGTTTATGTGCCCATCCTGACCACAGGGCTATCCTGTGAGCTGTGACCACTCCAGAGCAGGATAGCGTGCTAGAGATCTTCAAAGATTAAAACATTCAAACTTCATGTTTTACACAGCAGGAAAATTGGAGTCCAAAATGGGTTAAATTATGTGTTTAAGTTGATGAAAACAGTCCTCTTGTATTTCTTTCTGCCTTCCTTTTTATATATTCAGTATTACTTCAGGGCATTCTATGCACTGGACTTACTTAGCCTTGGGCATGGAAGACAAAATAGTGACCACAAAGTGATAAGTCCCTATCCTCTGAACTTAGGTTCTAGGGGAGACAGAGAGACAAACAAGTTAATGAGTAGATAAATAACATAATGGATGGCCAGAATTGCTACTGAGAAAATGCAGTAAAATAAGGGGAATAGAAAATGTGAGGGCCAGCCAGGAGCTGACGTTTTCTATGAGATTGTCAGGGAGGTCCTCACTGATGAATTGATGTATGAGAAAAGATCAGAAGGAAGTCTTGGAGCCAGAATGGAGGGATCTGAAGGAAAAGTGTTCAGGCTGATGCAGCAACAGTGTCAAGGGCCTGGTTTAGGAGCTTGCTTTATGTATAGTTTGTGCAGCACAGAGTTCCATGAACCTGGTATCAAATAAATTAGGTGATTATTGGTAAGAAATCAGGTCCGAGATGTAGTGGGGAGGCAGATTAAGTAGAACTTTAAATGCCATTGTATTTATTTTTATGCTGAGTGAGGTAAGTAGCCATTGGAGGGTTTAAAGTCAGAGAATATCCTGTTCAAAAGTTAAAAGGCTATTGGTGGAATCCAGGTTAAGAGACAATGGTTATTTAAACCTATGATGATGCAGGTGTAAGAAATGATTAGATTTGGAATGTGTTTTGAAGATGAATTTGATAGGATTGTTTTGATGGATTAGATTCAGGTTTGTGAAAAAAGGGAAGTTAAAGATGACTAGAAATTTTGGACTGAAAAGCTAGAAAATTGGAGTTGATTATAAACTGATACTGGAAAATATCTATAGTTAATTACACCTTTAATGAGAGATAAACAAAGTCTGGGTTACAGGTATACAATTAGAAATTGAGGTGATATATATGATATGAATCATTAGATTTATGGGTTCATCCAGCCAGTGACATTTAATAGATATGTCCAAAGATTGAGTCTTGAGGTAATCTGACTTCTAGAGGTTAGGGAGATAATGATGAACTGGCAAAGGAGAAACCAGAAAAGACTAGCTGTTTAGGAAGAACCAAGAAAGGTATCTTGGAAGCCAGTTGAGAAAAAAAAAAATTCAAAAAGAAAGGTGTGATTGATTAGTAGGTAGGTAATGGTAAAGCTTTTTTTAAACATTTATTTTATAGTTGTAGGTGAACACAATATCTTTATTTTATTTTTATGTGGTGCTGAGGATTGAACCCAGTGCCTTAGGTGAGTGCTCTACCTCTGAGCCCCAGCCCCTTCGTAAAGCTTTTTGTTAGGAAACAACAACAACAAAAAAAGTAACGTTAAAAACTAAAAGTGGAAAGCACAAGCTTTGAACTACAGGATTTGTTATAGGAGCTCAAATTCTGAAGACAACTTGGGATAGTGTTAAGATACTGACATAGGACATTGTCAGAAATTGACTCCTCCCTGAGGGCACCCCTTCTGGAGTAACTGATCTTTGGTATGAATCTGAGAAAGACAGTAAGTTGAGTAGCACCTACAGCCTAAGGTGTGCCCAATCTTTGCACATGGCTTGAAGCTAGAACACACAACCTAGGGCAATGTTTTGCAGTATTGGGATAAAAACTTGTTAAATTTCATGGGTATTTTTTCCCTTAGACTTGTTTACATGTTTGATTGGTGTTTATTCTTCTTTTATATCTGTTCCATGCAAAATATCAATTCAGTGATATGACAAGGTGACTTTAACTTATTTACAGAATATTTTTGTACTCCTTTAAATAATATTGAGATTATGGGATTCAGTTATTTGGAAATAGTTTGGTACTTTTTGAGGAATACTTTTATTGGTATACTTCTTATACCAATATGTCCATGGTCTTAACCTCTTTTAGGTTTGGTAAGACCAGAGTACCATTTGGGACTGATTTTTCCTTTCTACTAAAGCAATACTTTCTGAGTACTCCACCTGATGCCTGTTTATTGTTTTTTCCCCCTTGGACTGATGGGAACAAACTGTCCTGGCACTGTGTGAGCTCTGGAGAGAGTGCCACCTGCTCCTTTTCTTGGACAATTTTCTTTTTCACATGTGCTGGTTGGTACTTGGCTAAAAAAGAGGAACTTCCTGCAGAGTTTTTTTCTGTACAGCTCTCTGCTCTCTGATACTCAGCCTTACAAATTCTAGCCACCTTAGCATTCCCACATTCTCAGTTCTGTTCCCTAACTCAGGGAGACTGCTGGGCTCTTTTTGCCAACCATTCTTGTGTTGACATGTTATTCCTCCAGTTTCCTGGGGCAATCTTAGGGTTTACTTTGTGTGTTCTCCTTCTGTCTATCATATGTGGTTTTACATATTTCATGTGATTTTGGTTTTTTTGGGGGGCGGGTAGTATTTTAGGGTTTTTCTTTTGTTTTGTTTTTATTATACAGGATCTCACTATGGTGCACAAGCTGACCTCAAACTCCTGGGCCCAAGTGATCCATCCTTATGCCTCAGCCTC
The DNA here is from genome assembly GCF_964194105.1 of Spermophilus citellus. Taxonomy (NCBI): domain Eukaryota; kingdom Metazoa; phylum Chordata; class Mammalia; order Rodentia; family Sciuridae; genus Spermophilus; species Spermophilus citellus. The sequence goes on along the minus strand of NC_138191.1, from coordinate 104,246,865 downwards.
CTGAGTAGCTGGAACTATAGGAGTAGGCTTTCATGCATTGCTGATTTTTTTTTTTTAAATTTTAAAGGCACAAGGATATATCTTACCTCTGTTTCCTCATCTTGGCAGGGAGGAGAAGACCCTTAAGGTCATGTTTCTATTATCAGAGATTATTGGTTGACTTACTAACCTGTTAGAATTTATTCTATTTCCACTATTTTTATCTTTTTTTTTTATCTTGGCTATAGAAGAAAATTAAGAAATGAAACAAGAAGATTAAGAAACATTTGCTGAGCATTTATTGTGTACTAAACTGTTTTCTAAATGATCTATATGTTTATTTACTTAATCCTTAAAAACAAAAATACTCTCATGAGGTAAACAACAAAAGTTCATTTTATTGATGAGGTTGGTAATCCAAATAAATCTACTTTATAGGTGAAGACACTCTTTTACAGAGAGGTTAAGGAAGTTATTCCTAAGTAGTGGAAATTGTCATTCAGCCCCACAGCTTCTTATACCAATATGTCCATGGTCTTAACCCCTTTATTATTATAATGTTTCTGATAAAATATGTGGAATTGAGTAGTATTTATTTAGTAAGTTAACAAACACCAAGGACTTAATAGCTCCAGTCATTGTTTTAAGAACTTTAAATTTGTAGGTGATTCAGTTTTCACACACTGATTCCATGAGGATAGATTTTATTATCACTGCTCATTTCATACAAGGGGCAGCTGGAGAGATTAAATAAATTGCTTAAGATAATACAGCTGGTAAATGGCAGAACTGAGATTAAAACCTGCAGTCTGGCTTTAAAAATCATATTCGTAAACTGTACTGTTCTGCTTCTCTATGATACTTCCTATATGCAGTATAATGTGTTCTGAACCAAAATAAATTTTGCAGCCCCAGGTCTTCATTTATCTCAAGGTGACATATTTATAACATTCTTTAATAAATCCCCCTTCAGTCTGGGATGAGAATTGGTATTCTCACAGTCCAGGGTCACTTCTAGGCCATTATTTTTATTGCCTGCTTTTAAAAACCTGTTTTTCTTCTATGCTTACATCATTCCATTTTGTTAGCTTTTACTCCTGTTTCTTTCTATCCCCACCAATCAGTGGTGTGCTCTGTGTTCACATTTAGAATCTAGGACAGAAACAGTGTACACAATGACAGGCTTCCATTCTACAAAATCCTTAACCATGAATATGTGCCTATTGAACTTTATTGTTATTAATCAAGTGAGTAAGTGGAAAGAGGAGGAAAACAGTTTCAGTAAATAATGTGAATAAGAAAAGAAGTAAAAATTGAGAGCTACTGGCAGTGGCTTTGACCTCTATTTAAAAATAGACCAGGAGAGAAGGAGTTAGGATCTACCACCTCTCAGTAGTCATATAGGAATGTCTTTTATCCTTTTTGAAATACAACTATTGTTATGAACTGAATTATGTCTCTCCAATATTCATAGGTTAAAGGCCTAATCCCCAGTACTTCAGAATGTGACTATAGTTAGAAACAGTCTTTAGAGAGATAATTAAAGTTAAATGAGATCACTGGGATGCACCCTAATTCTATATGATTTATGTCCTTACAAGAAGAGAGGATTAGGACACAAGTGCACATAGAATGAAGGTCTGTGAAGACATAGGGAGAACATGGCCATTTGCAAATCAAGGAGTTTGCCCTCAGAAAGAACCAGTTCTGCCAACACTTTGCGCCAACACTTTACTCCTGGACTTCCAGACTCCTAAACTTTGAGGAAACAAACTTCTGTTGTTTAAGCCATCCAGTCTGTGATATTTTGTTATGGCAGCCTTTGCAAACTGGTGCAGCTATTAAGACTTGGCTGCATTCCCTCAAAGAGGTAAAACCAGCATCCCTTTGCTTCATAGTGAGAACTGACCCTGTTCAAAGTTGTTATTCAACCTCTTTACTGATTGCATCTTAGAAATGGATAGTCTTGGGATCTTACAAATCATTGCCCATAATAATTTGAAGATCAATTGTTGTTTCCACTCTAACTCTATACTACAATTCTTTAGTTTGTGTTTTGTTTTGTTTTGTTTTGAGGTGGGGTCCCATATAGTCACTTAGGATGGCCCTGAACTCCTAGACTCAAGGGATTCTTCTTCCTCAACCTCCCAAATGCTGGGGCTACAGGTGTGCATTAATGTACCATCTAGCTCTATACTCCATTCTTGTTTGTGTCTTGATTGGAAGGGATGAGTCTGTTATAGATCAACCTTGATGCTAGCAGTTGGGTATGATCAACTTTAAGAGGCAAAATAAATTTGATTATCATCTGATTGAATTAAATACCTCCAACCTGTAGTCAACTTGTAAATCTTCTAAGACTGTGATTGCATTTAATTGCTTGGCACTCAAGCATTGGTAGTATTGCATTTTTGGAATGACCCTGTTTTAAAAGATTGTTGAAGTCTGTGGTGTTCACTGGTATCCCTGAAGAGACAGAGGACATGGTTACTGTCCCAGCTGTAGGTCTGCTGGGGATAGAATTTTGATGGTAGTACCTTCCTGGAACATAGAATGATTTAGATTTTGATTTAGTTTTGAATTGCCATAGACTTGAGAGTTTGTAGCAAGAAATTCTTAGAAGAGTGATCTCTGTATTGGAAGGATTTTAGCTTTAACCTGCTTTCTTACTGCATAGCAATACCTTCCATGTAATGTCTAACAAAAGCTGTTCAACCTTTGCTTGTATTTCTTTGGCAACAAGGAGGTTGCTATTGAAACTTTCAGCCATTGTGCCAGTCAGCCCTCTGGCCCCTCCCATGTGAGGCTTTTTGTAGACTTGTATGGCAAAAGGACAGGTGTTACTTTGGACCTCCTCCAAAATGAGGCAGCCTTTGAACCCTTTTTGGGCTAGCATCAGTATTATTTCCTGCCAAACAGAAAGCACTGTTTTCATTTTACCAACACCTGCTTTTCTTGTCTTTCTTCTTTTAAACAACTGCTTTTCAAATTAATTCCAAAAGAGGAACATCTCCAGAACTTGTTTTTTTTCTTGACCCTTCCATATACCAGTTATAGGCAAATGACTTCCCTTTTTTCTACCTCAGTATTCTGCATCATTAAAATGAGGGTAATAACACTACTTCAAGGATTGCAGTAAGCATTAAACAAGTTAATACATGTCACATTTAGACTAATACCTGCCATCCTCATAACTTCATTTTGTTTCCATTTTCTCTGATAGTATCCCTTACCATATATCCTTACCACGAAAGCCTTTTTCCTGGCTAAGGAAAGGCCATGGCAGCTAGGTACCCTACTGCCCTTGTATGCAGCTCACTAATTTTATCTCTGAAGACGCCCTTTGGACTTGCCAAGACAGAGATGGAAATGAGTTTAGCCTGCCGCCAGCACAGGCTTCATAAGTGAAGGTTCGGGCTATGTGAGAAATGCAAAGGGAGTTTGAATTAAAGAGATGGACTCTAATTACCTTTAAACAAGCTCCAGGACGGCTTCTCCTACCCCCAGCCTCAAGCTACCTATTAGGGTAGCAAGGTTTACTGAAGAGGAGGGGGGGAGAGGGGGGGAGAGGGGGGGAGGGAGGGGGGAGGGAGAGTAAGGGGGGCAGTGTCCCAAGGTCGGGTGCGACAATTGGGTCTTCCGGGTAGTGGCCATACAAGCCTCCACATAGACAAGCCCTCCTACCTGAGAAGGGTGGGGAAAGCTCTGGACATGAAGATGTGTCTAAGCGAGCGAGCGCCTCTCACCCAGTCAGGGAAGTAACTCAAATCATGTGCAAGGATGGCCTCCCACAAATGAGAAACACTCTGAATTACATTATTTTAAAAGGACCATTATGTGGCAGTGGAAAACTCATCAGAATGGTGTTCAGGTATTCATTTATCCTGTGTCAGGGAAGGAGTGACTTCAGAGTATCTTCAGGAGAAGTGATTCTCTTATTAGGGAAGGGAACACTGGTTTTGGGTTTTGTCTTTTTAATGGAAAGGTTAAGTAATGAAGAATACTAGCTGATTTAACCCCAGGAAACCTTGTATGGGGAGAGTTTTTCAGAGACCCTGGCTTCAACAGACTCTCAATATTAACTATAAACATATGACTTTTCTATTCAACAAAATGCCAAATGCTCACTCCTGGCTTAAAAGTAGGAAGATGATGTGTTCTAGAATATTTCTGTTTCTAGAAGTAGGAAAATTTTGTTATACTGAATATAATGTTGTATTATGGGAAAAAAATCTCAAGAGCATTCCAGAGAAGAGAAAGATGTACTATAGCCCCAGTGTCTACATTATCAACTCAGGTCAATATTATATATATGTATATATTCTACAGCCCCACCTTCTCTTTTTTTCTTTCTTATTTTGAAGCAAATCCCAGACTTAATGTTATTTTATGTGTAAATATTTCAGTTTGTATCTTTAAAGATAAGGACTCTTTAAAAGAAGAACCACATCATGTTAGCACATACCTAAATTAATAATTTATCAATATTGTCAAATGTTTAGTTAGTGTTCAAATGATTTTTATAATTTTTTTTGGAATAAGTAATACTCTGTCTCCCCCCAACACCCTTTGTGGTGTTGGAAATCAAACCCAGGGCACATGCTAGGCAAGTATTCTACATCTGAGCTACATTCCTAGCCTATCCTGGGGCAACAGGCCTAAACCTAAATTGTCATGGACAGATTTGTATGTCTTGTTATTTTATGTCTCCTTTAATCAAGGGTTTTCCCCCTTCTCTTTCTTTTCCTTGTTGTAATTTAATTGATTGAAAAAACTGAGTTGCTTGTTAATGGAGACTTGACCAGGTCCTGGATTTTGCTCACTGAATCCCTGAAGGGTTAACATATTCTTATGACCCCTATATTCCCTATAAGCTGTTTGATCTGATTCTGATGGGGGAGTTACTTAATAATTTGGTAATATACATCTGTCAGGAAACAGGTAATGCCAGATCACTCCTTCATTTTGATAGTATTGGCCTTCTGATAATTATCACCTAAATCTTAAGAATTATTAGGAGTTTGCAGAAGATGATATTCCCATTCCCATCCTACTAGCTATAATATTATACAAAAGGAATTTTCTCCTCATTACTTGTCTACCCTGAGGTGCAGTGATATACCCTTGAGTCAACTCAGCTAGACTGGTTTTATTTTTGTTTTGGTTTCCTTGTTCTTTTTGTTACTGGGGATTGAACTCAGGGGTACTCTACCACTGAGCTACATTTCTAGTTCTTTTTATTTATTTATTTTTTATATTTATTTACTTATTTTTTTTTTTAGTTTTCGGCGGACACATCTTTGTATGTGGTGCTGAGGATCGAACCCGGGCCGCACGTATGCCAGGCGAGCGGGCTACCGCTTGAGCCACATCCCCAGCCCCTCTAGTTCTTTTTATATTTTATTTTGAGTTAGGGCCTTGCTAAATGGCAGAGGCTGGCCTCAAACTTAAGATCATCCTGCCTCAGCCTCCCAAGTTGATGGGATTATAAGTGTGTGCCACCATGACTTATCTAAACTTTTTTTTTAAAGAGAGAGAGAGAATTAATATTTATTTTCAGCGGACACAACATCTTTGTTTGTATGTGGTGCTGAGGACTGAACCCAGGCGCATGCATGCCAGGCGAGCGCCATAACGCTTGAGCCACATCCCCAGCCCTATCTAAACTCTTTACTGACCTTTAGTTTAAAGCCTGAGTGTCGTTTATTCCTTTATCAGTGATTCACACATGCTGCCTTCTACTTTGTAGTGAAGGTTCTTTGCCCAGAGCAGTGCAGCCAGAAGTTTATGATACTTGCTATATAAGTAGCTAACCAAATGCTCAGCTGAGGAAAGCTGGGTAAAGAGAGGAAATGTGTTTAGAAGTCATCTTGGGGCAGGTTGTTTAAGACTTGGGCACAGAGTTCGTCTTTCATGTCCTTGGATGATAAAGAAGGAGCTGATGCCAGTACTGATTACCTCATTTTATAGATAGGATGGATTCAGGGAAAGAGAATCCAGCCATTAAAGAACTATTACACAAAGAGTAGAGACAGACACATGTAATTTTTATGACAGATCCTTGGCATAGAAGAATTAATTTTTATGACTTTAGTTATTTTATAATGTATATAAAATCATGCCCAGAGTGACTTTTCCATCAGTGATAGATCTCATATATTATGGTGGTCCCATAATATTATAATGAAATTGAAAATTTCCCATTGCTTAGTGATAAAGCTATTATAACATTATAGCACAATATAAGGTGTAAACAAACATACTGTGCTACCAAACATGAAAGCACATAGGACATACAATTATGTATATGTAGTCTGTTATGCTTGATGATGACAATAAATGACTATATTACTGATTTATGTATTTGTTATAGTATACTTTTAATGGTTATTTTAGAGTGTACTTATAAAAAACCATATGCTGTTTAACTGACAAGAGCCTCATATATCTCAGGTTTATTCATACATGAAAAATGATTGCACCATTTTCTCTTGATTTAATTTCATGTTGTTTTATTCATCATGGCCCTGGAAGGAATAGGCTATAACACATGTATACACTTGATATCCTTGTTATGTAAGCTACACCATTTAGGTTTATATAAGTATACTTGATGTATGTACAATGACAAAATCATTTGAAAATGTGTTTCTCAGAATATATCCCTATCATTAGTGCATGACTGTATATTTTCTTACTGTTGTATTTATATCTTCAGGATGAATTTCTAGATCTGAGATTGCTGAGTCAAAGAATAAAAGTATATGTAATTTTATTAGGTTTGTCCAGTTATGCTATTTTGTATTTCCACCATTGCTCATAGTCTTGCCTTCAGAAAGTAGTGTCAAACTTTCGAACTTTTGCCAGATAGGTGAGAAATGCTATCCCAGTGTAGCCAACTGAAAAGTCATATTAAAGTGTTCCTTACAGATGAAGAATTTATTTCCTAATATCATATGAAGGGAATTTGTTTTCCTCTTCTTGAATATTGAGATGACATATGTCTGTCTGTCTGTACACCTAGCCACATACTAGGACCTCTGAGCAGGAGAATAAATTCATATTGGCAATAGAAATGTTCCTAGCATGGGGTAGAACTAAAGATCCTTTTTATCTAGTAGGTGTTCAGCTTTCAACTCTATTGAAGTCATTCACAAAAATTTTCAAGTAATTTCTCTGGACGTCAGCAGACTCCCTGCTACACCCATCCAGTACTAGGGATTGAACTCAGGGACATCTTACCACTGAGCAACATCACCAGCCCTTTTATATTTTTAAACTTTGAGACAGAGTCTTGCTAAATTGGCCAGGCTGACCTGAGATTTGCAATCCTCCTGCCTCAGGCTCTTAACTTGCTAAGATTCAAGTGTGCATGACCATGCCTGGATAATTTTAAAAATTTAAAAATTTCAGGATTCTTAGAATAGTTCAGACTTTTCCTTACAGCTATGGGTCAAGAAAAGAAAGCCCAAGTGTTTGTATAGTCCACAGCTAAAGATGAATATTAGTTTTTAAAGAGGTTTATAACAAACAAGTAATATGTGACACAGATTATATATGGCCTGCAAAGCCTAAAATGTTCATTATTTAGCCCTTAACACAAAATGTTTGCCAGCCCTTCCTAATTTATTTGAAAATCAACTCCTGAAATTATATCCCATCACCCTGAATGTAATAATTCCTACAGATATTTTCATATTCACAATATAGCTATTCAAGTCAGAAAATTAACATTAATAAATACTGTCATGTAATACATAAACTTAATTAATATTTCACCAAATGTCCCAGTAATGTCTTTTATAACAAAATTATCTGATCCAGTATAACCCCAAAAGCACAGGCAATGAAAGCAAAAGTAGGCAAATGGGATTATATCAAACTAAAATGCTATTGCACAGCAAAGGAAACAATAAAGGTAAGAGGTAATCTATGTACTAGGACTGGGAGGTTTTTCTAACACTTTTTATTAGTGACCTTGTTTGTTTACTTGCTTTTTTGTGGTGTTAGGGCTCCAACTCAGGGCCTTGTGCATGCAAGGCAAGCATTCTTCCACTGAACTTCAAATAATTCCACTGAACTACATCTCCAGCCCCTGGGAGAAAATATCTGTAAATCATGCATCAGATAAGGGGCTAACATAAAAAATATACAAGAGACTTAGCTTCTCAATAAAAATAAAATAAATAACCCTATTAAAAATGGACAAAGGAGGGCTATAAGTGGGTGTGTAGTTCAGTGGTAGAATGCATGCTTAGTTTAGTAGAAGTGCTGGATTTGATCCCCATAATCAATCAATCAGTTAAAAAACTAGCAAAGAACTTGAATAGACATTTCTCAAAGGATATGCAAATGACCAACATACATATATGTAAATATTTTTAATGTTTAATATCTTTGTCAGAGTAATACATACATATTAAAACCATAATGAGATATAGCCTCTGGCTTACTACATTGACTATTATCAAAAAGATGAAGGAATAGTGTTTACAACAATGTGGGGAAAAGGAAACCTCTCATATACTGTTGGTGGAAATGTAAATACAACCATTTTAGAAACATTATGAATGCTAATCAAAAAACTAAAAAGAGAATTCTCTTATGAACCAGCAATGTCACAGCTGGGTATATACTAAAGGAATTGAAATCAGCATTCTTTGTATTTTATTTTATTTTTTTTTAGATGTAGGTAGAAATAATACCTTTATTTTATTTATTTCTTTTTAAGTGGTGCTGAAGATCGAACCCAGTACTCACATGTGCTAGGTGAATTCTCTACCACTGAGCTATAACCCCAGCCCTGAAATCAGCATTCTGTAGAGATATCTGCACCTGTGTTCTTTGCAGCATTAGTCACAATAGCTAAGAAAACAACCTAAACGTCCATTAACTGTTGAATGAATTACAAAAATATGTGTATACACAATGGAATACTGTTCAGCCTTAAAAAAAAAAAAAACCAAGAAGTTCTTCCATTTGCAACAACATGGATAAATCTAGAGGATATTATATGAAATGAAATAATTCAGACACAGAGATAGATACCATATGATCTCACTTATATGTAGAATCTAAAAGTCAAATTCATAAACAACAGAATGGTGGTTACCAGAGAATGGGAAGGTAAATGGGAAAAGGGAAGATGTTTGTCAATAGGTTTGAATTTATAGTTAGATAGCATGGATCATGTTTTATTGGCAGCATAATGACTAGTTTGTGTACTGTATATTTCAAAGTAGCTTAAACAGAAGATATAAAATGTTCTTACCACAGAAAAAGTGTCTATTTGAAATAACGGATATACTAATTAGTCTGATTTGATCATTGCACAACATATGATCAAACAACATTTTTCAAGACATCACATTGTATACCATAAATATATATGATTTTAAAATCTGATCCATGATCATGTGTTGGAATTTTCTAGGCTTCCCCACCCCACCGACACTTTGGTGCTGGCGATTGAACAAGGGCTTCCCATGTGCAAGTCAAGCACTCTATTCCTGAGCTCTACACCCATGCCCTGGATGTTAGAGTTTTGTTGTTAATTCTCTTTAATCTCCTATCTGGAGCAATTTGGTCGAATTTTTCAGCTTAGAAAAGCTGACACTTTTGAAAATTATAAGCCAGTTATTCAGTATGTCTGTCATTCTCTCAACATTATGTTCAGGTTATGTATTTGGGGCAGGAATATCACCATCTGGATGTTATGTTCTTATTGTACCCAATCAGGTGATACAGGATTTCATTTTGTCACGTTAACCTTGATCACTTGATTTAAGATGGTGCCTGCCAGGTTTTCACTATAAAGTTACCTTTTTTCTCTTTTAAAAAGTATTTTGTGAGAAGAAATGAAAAGTGATCTATTCCTCCTGTTTTTCAAAAATTTAAATTATCCTCCCCAAATTTCAGCCTACTATTTGTAGTGTCCATTGATGTTTTGTGGCCATGTTAGTGTACTACTCTGGTTGCCAAACAGTCTTTTTCAAATTCCATTGTTCTTTCTTTACTCATAAGTTAGCATTCTACTGTACAGAAAGCTCTCTGCTCTCCCTATTAATTTCCTCATTTATTATGTCACATGAACCTAAAGATTCCTATTTTATATAATGGCTTAAAATATGTTAATATCATTACACACTTTGTTGCTTATATTGTACTGTTTGGTCAAGGGGAATTTCTTCATGCTGGCTTCTGGTCTCCATCATTCTTTGAATACTTTCTTACTTTTTGGCCCCATAAGATATTCCCGTCTGGCTTATTTTGAACCCTCCCATTCCTGCCCTCTAATTAGCCATTTCTTTAAGGAATGTAGTTCTTTTTGGTGGAGAATATTATTTAAAAGCCAATATATGGATAGTAGAGGGAATTGATGGTATTTGGGTTCACTTTTCTCAGGGAATGTGTGCATGTGTCACACATATCGTTTTTAAAAAAATTATATTGGTGCAGAATAGTTATACATAATAGCAGGATTCATTGTGACATTCATTCATGCATATAACATAAATTGAATAAATTGATCAATTCCGTTTCCCAGTCACCCCCCTTGCCTTCCCTTCTTTCTTCCCCTTTCCCCCCTTCCTCGGAACACTTAATGCTCTCCCTTCTATTTTTATGAAATCCTTTTGTATTTTTAAATCCCTTTTTTTTGTTTCTAGCTTACACATAGGAGAGAAACATATGACCCTTGATTCTCTGAATTTGACTTATTTCACTTAACATGATGCTTTTCAGTTTCATCTACTCTCCTGCAAATGATATAATTTTGCACTTTCTTATGAATGAATAAAACTCCATTGTATATATTATTACATTTTATTTATCCATTTATCTGTTGACAGACACCTAGGCTGGTTACATAACTTGGTTGTTGAATTATGTTCTATAAACAAAGGTACAAATGTATCTTTATAATATGCTGTCTTTAATCTTTTGGATAAATACTGAGGAATTGTATAGCTAGGTCATATGGTAGTTCCATTCCTAGTTTTTTGAGGAACCCCCATACTGATTTCCATTGTGGTTGTACTAACAACTCCATCAATAGTTTGTTAGTGTTCTTTTAACCCGTATCTATTGTTACTTGGATTCTTTTTTTTTTTTTGACTGGACATTGAATCAGGGGTCTTAACCACTGAACCACATCCTCAGTTCTTTATATTTTTTATTTTGAGACAAGTTCTTGCTGAGTTGTTTAGGGCCTCACTAAGTTGCTGAAGGTTGCTTTGAACTTGGGATCCTCCTGCTTCAGCCTCTAGAGTTGCTGGGATCATAGACATACATTACTGTTCCTGGCTTGTTACTATTATTCTTGATGATTGTCATTCTGATTGGAGTAAGAGTGTAGGTTTGTTTTGTGTTTCCCTGATTGTTAAAGAAGTTGAACTTTTTTCTTTTATACATTTGTTGGCCACTTGTACTTTTTTTGAGAAGTGTCATTTGCCCATTTACTGATTGCCTTTTGTGTGTGTGTGTGTGTGTGAAGTTTTTTTTTTTATATACTTGCCTAAATGTTGGAGTGTTGCCTTTGTTTTCTTCTAGCAGTTGAAAAGTTCCTAGTGCTTTTCCTAGGTGTTTGATCCATTTTTTTAAATGTTTATTTTTTTTAGTTTTGGTGGACACAACATCTTTATTTTTATTTTTATGTCATGCTGAGGATTGAACCCAGGACCCCACGCATGCCAGGCGAATGTGTTACCGCTTGAAGCCACATCCCCAGCCTGTGTTTGATCCATTTTGAATTGACTTTTGTACAGGATGAGAAGTAGAAATCTAGTTTCATTCTACATATGGACATCCAATTTTTGTAGCACCATTTGCTTAAATGGCTGTTTTTTTTTTTTTAAACATATGTTTTTTGGCACTTTTGTCAAAGATCAGTGACTGTATTTGTATGGGTTTGTCTCTGTGTCTTCTGTTCCATTGGTGTACATGTATGTTTTTATGCCAGTACCATGCTGGTTTTGTTACTCTAGGTCTGTAGTGTAATTTGAAATTGGGTATTGTGATACCTTCAGCATTGCTCTTTTTTACTCAAAATTACTTTACTGTTTGGGGTCTTTTGTTCATCTTATGCATTTTAGGACTTTTTTCTAGTTTTCATTCCTAAAGTTTCAAAAATTGTCTGCTATTATTTCATTGAATAAGTTATCAGTATCATTTGCTTCTATCTCTACTCTCTTTTAATGCTAATGAGTCTTAAGTTTGGTAACTTAATGTTGTCTTAGAGTTCTTGTATATTCTGATTGAAGTTTCTTTTTCTTTCCTTTTAATACTCGCTAATAAAGATTAGCTACCTTGTCTTCAAACTCTGAGATTGTTCTTCTTCTTGATCTAATCTATTGGAGAGACTTTCAGCTGAATTTTGTATTTGATTTATTGAGTATTTCATTTCCAAGATTTGATTCTTTTTCAGAATCTGTTTATCATAATGCTTATTCCCATCCTGTATTTTCTCTTAGTTCAGTTCTTAGAACTTCTTTTAATTCATCATTTGTTTTAAAAATCAACTTTTTGAATTATTTGTCCCTGATTTCATGCACTTTGATACCTGTGGATTCAGTTGTTGTTGGTGGGGTTGGAGTTAATAAACTTTTGAAGGCATCTTTTTGGTTGTTTTTTTCATGTTTTATGAGATCCTGTATTTATACATCTGGTGTGATGGCTTTCTCTTCCTCTTTTATGTGAGGATCTTTTAGTGAGCAGCTATCTCTTTACAGGAAGCCCTGGGCTGGGTGTATATTTTAGCTATAACACATCTGATCAGTGTAATCAAAGTGCTAAGTTTAATCACCAGTACCACTTTGAGATGAGAGAATAACTGCCTATTACAATAGTAATTTCATAGCAAACCATATGTCATTATATACTAAAAAATTATTATTAATGATCTCTACAACAGTGTTAGCCAATAAGAAAAGTGGGTAAGAAATAATATAGAATAAGCTGATAAGATTAAGGATTAATAGTAGTATACTAACTTGAATTGGAAGAAGGGTTGAAAAATAAAGAGAACAAAAGAAGAAAAAGGTAGAGAGAAGGGAGACAAAAGATAGAATTAGGAAACCAAGAATGGAGAGGGGGAAGGGAATAGGAATGAGAAAGAAGCAAAGAGGTGTCACAAAGGATCTGATTAATTACAAAATATGTCTATTAGAACTGGATAAAAAAACAATGAGGGAAGATACTAGGTATCACTTTACATAGAACAGCTTATGCAACACACTCATTAAAAGATTTGATTTTCTTCCTGAGATTTTCTAAATGGAGACATTTTTTTTCTGGGGTTTTGATTCTAGAATCTTCCAGCTATGAGGATGTTCTTTTGACTGTAATATCATACTATTTGTTTTCAGCTATGACACAAACTAACTAAATATCTTAGGGGAATCTATATGCTAAGCTCCAGCCCTCCTTGAATGGCAGCAAGTATTGGGGGAGTATTGTCCATTTCAGAGCAGAATTCAACCTCAATATGGCTTTGTTATTGAGACTGGAGTATAACTTTGGCAGGCCTGCTAGCCAGCGCTCTTCTCTGGGGCTGGGGCCTGTGGACTGATCTGGAATGTGCCTCACCCCTCATTCTGAGAAATTCAGTCCATGTTCTAAGGAGAGATTTGTGCATCAGCCCGTCCTCCAGACCTTTCTGGGTTTGGGGAAGGTAGCAGGGTTCGTGGTAGAATATTATAGGTTCATCACTTTCTACCTGACCCTGATCAGAGTTCAGATTTATAGTTTCAAATGAAAGCACTTCTCACACTTCTGCAGACAGACGATATAGACCCCCACAATTGCTCAGAGCTTTCCCTGAGTCTTTGTTAGTCTCACTCCTCTATCCAGATTGACTCACAACTTGGGCACCTACCAGTTTAGTAAAAATAAAGCCTCAGTGGCTGTGGGGTTTCGAGGACTTAAAAAGAAAGCATACCAAGAACAAAACAAAATAAAATTTAAAAAAGCAAGAAAAATGAAAAATAGAGATGTCTAATTTCCATCTTAAAGTCCAAAGTTGTAGCTGCTTTCCCATTTTCATTAAATCTGCTAGAAAGGGCTGGGATTTTCCCAAGACAGCTGACTTCTCAGTGTCTGAGTAGCTTTTCTGCTCAGATTTTGAATTTGTTGTGGACATTGGTACCTGCTTTCTAAACTGCCTGGGAGATTTTCCTTCAGCTCGTTGGAGGGGGACTTCTTCTCTTCCATTGTACTACTGTGTGCCTAGTACTTCTCTTTCTTTTGTAGAAACTGATATTTCTGATTTTCCCAATTGCTAGATCTCTGAGTTGCCTACTGGCCTTTTCCCACAGCCTTCCCACCTCAACCTGCTGCTACAGAACTGTTATTTGATTCAGTCTCAGAATGCAGCTACCATATGGTATCGGTTTCTCTAATCTGCCATTTTTTCCTTATACATGTATCTTAAAGCTATGTGTTCACATTGGTACCTCTATTTCAATTCTCGTTCAGTCTAGTTTTTTCTATTTTCATATTTTTAATTCCCTTCTTCGACAATAAGAATGCTGATCCCCATTATCTTGTATTTATTTTCTTAGTTGATCATTTCTTATGTTCATAACTAATCTTTTGCAACCACTGAGCTTCTCTGTGTGTGCTCTCTTCACCTTGCTGGGTCTCCAACACACTATGCCTGTCAGACACTACTGTTCTTTCCAAGCAAACAACCATCAGTTTCTGACCTCAGAAAGGGCTAGGGATGTGGTTCAGTGGCTAAGGGTTCAATTTCCAGTACCAAAGAAAAAGTTTATGAATTTTATAATTTACATTTATAAAATTCACCAATTGTGATTTGATGGTTTTTACTAAATTTATAAAATTGTCCAATAATCACCATAATCTAAATTTAAAACCTTTCTATCACCCCTAATTTTTTTTGTGCCCGTTCGTAAGTTAATTTTACTCCTTCTATTCCCAACGTTAGGCAATCACTAATCTGCTTTTTGCCTCTGTAATGTTGCTATTTCTGAACATTTCTTATAAATGGAATCATACAATTTGTAGTTTTTGGTTTCTGACTTCTTTCACTCAGCATGTTTTTGAAATTTATCTATGTTGTGCTTATTAGTAGTTTGTTCCTTTTTATTGTTTATTCCATTATTGTGTAGACCATATTGTTAGTCTGTTCAGCAGTTGATGGACATTTGGATTTTTTCCATTTGGGGACTGTTATGTGATATTCCTGTGAACATTTGCATACATGTCTTTGGGTGGGCACATATATATATATTTTTTTCTCTTTTGGGTAGAGTCCTAGGAATGAAATTATGTTGCACGATTAAGTTTATGCTCACTGTAGACCATATTGTTAGTCTGTTCAGCAGTTGATGGACATTTGGATATTTTTTTTTGGGTGGGGGGATGCTGGGAATAGAACCCCAGGGTCTTATAAATGCCAGGCACATTCTAGTGGGCATATAGTAATAGCTCACTGTGATATTAATTTGCATTTTCCTAATGACTAATGAGCATCTCATCACATTATTTTTTAACCATCTGTATATTTTTTCATAAAATGTATTAAAATATTTTGTGCATTTAAAAATTGGTATTATTATTATTATTAATTATTTTGTGGGTGGGAGTCTGGGTCTGAGTATTGAACCCTGGGCCTCACACAGGTGTGTTCCACTTCACCTATCTCTGATACTTCTCACTTTTTATTAGAAAAATAAATTAGATGTTCCTTCTCTTGGTTAATTAGGGCCCTCTGCTTTTGTGCATCAAACATAGATTACTGAAATCATTTTGTCTCTTACTGGGTAAGTTCTTTGAGGACAAGACTGTTTCATTTACTATTATAAAAAAAATCTTGGCAGTATAGTATATTCAGTATAGTATAGAATATTCAGACATAGTTATTTTTCTGAATATTTGTTAGAAATGTAGATATCCAATAAATATCCTACCATGTATAATATCCAAACCAATAGGGCAGAGATTTTTAAATAATTAATTCAAGCCTTGGAGGAAAGAAAATTTTGGTCTATAGCAAAAGTTTTTTCCTTAGTTCCTCCATTGCCTTGTGCCATCAGGAATTTACCTCTATAGAAATGTATCCATTTGATCAACAACACTGAGAATCTACTGTACTCTCTAGGTAGAATTTCTAGATGATTGGAATATCTCCTAGACCTTCCTCTAGGGAAGAAATAATCACTAATCATAATAAATACATCAATTTGAATAGTATAAGGTCATAAGTGCTACTGGGGGAAAAGGGTAGAGAAAAGGGGGTTAGGGGAGAAGATCAGTATTATAGGGAAATTGGGAATGTGACATTTGAGTGAAGTCTTGGAGGAAATTTTTGCCATTAAATAGCTGGGGGAAGGACCCAGTAAAGGGAGAAGAAATTAAGATGGGGGTCTTTGTAGCTAGATGTGAAATTAGCACAGTAGGGCCTGTGGTTGTAGTTCAGTGGCAGGGAGTATGCTTCGAATGTATGAGGCACTGGATTAGCTCTTCAGCACCATATAAAAATAAATAAATAAAAAAGTATTGTGTCCATCTAAAATTTAATTTTTTTAAAAAAAAGGAAATTAGCAGAGGAGTGAAATCAAATGATTTATCCTTTAAAAAGATCACAGTGTTAAGAATAGACTAGGGAAAGGGATAAGGGTAAACCAGAGAAATTGGTTGGAAGGATAAAACCAAGCAAGAGATAAATAATAATAATATAATGGGTAAGTAATAATATCTCCCTTGTCTGGCAAGAAAGCATGTATTCTCCCACACTGGCCTCTCAGTCCTAATGGGAACATAATTTGGATATTACTATAAAATAATATCTGGAAGTGCTTGACCTTAAATGGCTCCAGATTTTTCTCTATCTTGTTTACACTTAATGAGACAGAAGTAATCTTTTCTTCATTCTAAATTATAAAAGGAATTAGCCAGTGCTCAAGTTCCTAGGAACAGCTAGATCTCTAGGTTGGGAAGTTGGAGGGGACTGAGAGATCTACAATCATGCATCCTGCTTAATACCCTATGTTGCTTCAATCTGGGAAGTGGGCTTCATAAGTAAATTTATGGCAGCTTTTGCAGGGATCAGATTTTGTAAAGTGCCTTTTAGTTATTGGATAGCTAGTTAAAGGATATTTTAAAACTGAGAACCACATAATCTCCAAATATGGCCACGTAGTTACTGCAATCCTAGGCCAGAGACCCAACTTTAGGCATTCCAATGAACCAGGCTCTGCCACTCACCAGATTTGAACAAGCAGGAGACACATGGCAAAGGCAGGAATTTATACTCACTGTGGTCACACCAGGAAGAAAAATAGCAATCTAGTGCCTGAAAATCTCTCAGAGGTGCTAACAATATTCTTGGGGTTATATTGGGAAGAAACAAAAGTGAGTGGGTTGTGGAGCAAGAAGCATGCATAGTCAAACAGTCTTGGATATACTAGTTTGGTTGATCATTATCTCAGGTCTGATTCTTCTGGTATCTTGACACCTGGAAAGGATTGCCTACAAGGCTCCATGTTCCTGGAAGTTGAGATAAGCTGGAAAAGAGAGAACTCTGAGAGAAAACGGGTTAGAATGACAAATGGGATTAGTTAGGACTATGATTGAGATCTCCTTTTATTTAGGGAGATGACTGAAGTCTTTCAGGTGCTACTTTGGTGGTCTAGAACAGGACCTTTGAAAGTAGGTAGTTGAGAAGTAGGTGTAAGATCTCTTCAATGAAAACTATATAATAGGGCTGGGATTGTGGCTCAGCAGTAGAGTACTCGCCTAGCATGGGTGGGACCTGGGTTCTATCCTCAGCACCACATAAAAATAAAGGCATTGTGTTGTGTCCATTTACACCTAAAAAATAAATATTAAAAAACTATAGAATACTGAAGAAAGAAATTGAAGAGACATAAGAAGATGGAAAGACCTCCTATGTTCATTAGTAGGCATGATTAATATAGATAAAATGGCCATACTCCCAAAGCAGTATACAGATACAGATTCAATGCCATCCCCATCAAAATACCAATGATATTCTTCACAGAACTAGAAAAAACAGTCCTAAAATTCATTTGGAGAAATAAAAGACCCAGAATAGTCAAAGCAATTCTAAGCCAAAAAAGCAGCTGGAGGCATCACAATGCCTGACTTCAGCTATCTAACTACAGAGCGATAGTAACAAAAACTGCACTTTGCTGACAAAAAACAAAACAAAACAAAAAAAACAAGACACATAGACCAGTGAGATAAAATGGAAGACACAGAGACAAACCCACACAGATACAGTCATTGACAAAGGTGCCCAAAACATATGTTAGAGAAAGGACAGGACAGCCTTTTTAACAAATGATGCTGGTTATCCACATGTAGAAGAATGGGAAAACTGGTTATCTACATGTACAAGAATGAGACTAGCTTCTCATTACTCCCCCTGCATAAAAGTCAAATTAAAATGGACCAAAGACCTAGAAATTAGATCAGAAACTATCAACTCCTAGAAGAAAATGTAGGTTTGACATTCCAGCATATAGGTTCAGGCACCAGCTTTCTCAATAGGACCCGTAAAGCTCAGGAAATAATGCCAAGAGTTAAAAAAAATGGGATGGCATCAAATTAAAAAGCTTCTGTACAACAAAGGAAACAATGAGAGCAATGCAAATTAAAAGTACACTGAGATGTCACCTCACTCCAGTTAGAATGGCAGTCATCAAGAATACAAACAATAATAAATGCTGGAGAGAATGTAGAAGAAAAGCAACTTTTATACTGGTAGCAGGATTGTAAGTTAGTGTAACCACTCTGGAAATCAGTATGGAGGTTCCTCAAAAGACTAGGCTTTTGGTATTTATTCTAAAAAATTAAAGTCAGCATACCGTAATAATATATATGCATACCCATGTTTATAGCAGTACAATTCACAATAGCCAATCTATGGTACCAGCCTAGGTATCCGTCAGTGAGGTGAATTAGTGAATGGGATACACACACACACACACACACACACACACACACACACACACAATGGAGTTTTAATCATCCATAAAGAAGAATGAAATGATGTCACTTGAAGGAAAATTGATGTACTGAAGACCATTATGTTAAGCAAAATAAGCCAAACTCAGAAGGTCAAGGGTCACATGTTTTATCTCTTATGTGGAAGCTATAAAGGAAAAAGGACAAGAAAGGTGTGTGTGGAAGTCTCATGAAAATCAAAGGGAAATCAGTGGAGTAGAGGAAAGGGCCCAGGGAGAGAGGGGAGGGGAGGGAATGGGGAAATACAGGGTAATGTTATTGGCCAAATTTATGTCATGTGCATATATGAATATGTAACAACAAATCCCACAGTTTGTACAACTGTACGGTTAGGAACAACTGTAATGCACCAACAGAAAATATGAGAGAAAAAAGCTGGTGGTTGATAACCTGTTTATTATGATGTCCCTATAATCTTGAAAACATCTTAGTTGCTCTTATCTTCCTACCTTCAGCCTTGAATGGGGAGGAGAGTGATTAGGTTAATTTAGGACTAATCTACCTTGTATTATCAACTTAATAATGATTAACCTCCCTATGTGCAAAGGTGTTCCTGATCTAAAGTTCAATCCATTTTGTTCCATCATATCATATATGGAACACATATGGAAACTTAAATTGCACAATATTTATACCCCTTATGGTAACTTTGAAATTTTGGGACTTAATGGGTTAAGATAGCAAAAGGAGACAGAGATGCCAAGCTAAATTTAACTACCCATTTGGGTACCTGCATGCCCAAGGGAAGAGTCAGTGCTTTTAGCAAAAGCAGCTTTTAAGTCATTATTATATCAATTCAGCAGTGCAGAGATTGTACAGTGTGCTTCAGCCCTTACTCCCACTATTCACTGAGGTGGCCATGGAGAGACCTGAAAGAAGAGATAAAATGTGAGGCCTCTCTCTGAAAAACCAAATCTTTGCAATTGGCAGCAGAGCATTAGCTCAGGGACTTCCAGGTTACCTCCCTGACTGGACACCCACCCAGTACTTTTATCTTCCTATGATGAATGAATGAAGGCTTAACCTTTATCTTTTAGGATCCTGAGAAAATGACCAGAGCCCATTGAAATGCATTAGCCAGTTCCTTGTTTTGGATCTCAGCTGAGTCATGGCATCTATATCAGAGTGTCTGACCTTTTTTTCCCCCTTCCCAGAGCAGCTGTCACAAATTTGCCAAGTGAGATTATGTGTACCTTCATGAGGCATGTGAACTAGAAATATGATCTTTAGTATCTCAGATTTATTTTAATTTATTTTAAAGTTTTAATAAGATCGTGGCAAATGAAGTTGGAATCAATTGTCTAACCTTGAAGTTTTAAGGGATTTACACTTTCATACACAATGAGTTTAGAATATAATAGTTTGATATGCCTTATATGTGCCAGGTATCTTCTTTATTTTAATCCTTGTGACAGATATTTATCAGGAGCCCACCATGTGCCAGGCAGTGTTGTAATCATTGGGAACACCACAGTCAACACATTAAACAGAAGTCCCTGCCTTAATAGAGTTCAGATTGTAATGGGAAGAGAGACAACAAAATGAAAGTGTAAGATACATAGCGTGTTAGATGATGGCAAATACTGCGGAGATAAATATATCAGGATGGGGGTGCATGTTTGAGGAAGAGTTACAGTTTTAAATAAAATGGTCAGAGCGGGGAAGTCTCTGAAATCATACTTGAGCAAAGACCTAAAGGACTTGAGAGACCAGGCCCCGAGGCTCTCTGATGGAAACATTCTAAGCAAAGGGAATATCAGTTGTAAGGCTCTAGACAGAAAGGCTTGTTCCAAGAAAAGTGAGCCCAGTGTGGCTGAAAAGTGAGCTATAGCGGGAGGGGTGGCAGAGACACAGACCATATGACAACACCTTGAAGAACATCACGAGAGCTGTGTTTTACTGAGTGAGATTGGGAGAATTCTAAGTGGAAAAGTGACATAATATTACTTAATAAAAAGGTAAAAAATTGTAGTTTTATTGAGGTATGATTGAACCCTAGTAGACTCTAGATGTTTTAACTATATAGTCTGATGAGTTTTGGCATACATATACATTTCCAAAACAATGATAGTCATTAAGCATATGATTTTGATAACGAGCATAAGCAGCCTGGGTTCGATCCTCAGCACCACATACCAACAAAGATGTTGTGTCCGCCGAGAACCAAAAAATAAATATTAAAAAAATATTCTCTCTAAAAAAAAAAAGATTATATAAACATGTCTATAACTCTCAAATGTTCCCTCAGACTTTAAAATCCATTCCCGCCTCTGTTTAGGCAATTACTAGTCTGTCACTACAGATTAGTTAGCATTTTCTAGAATTTTGTGTAAGTGAAATCATACGATATATACTCTTTTCTACATGGCTTTCTTAATTTCGGCATAACTATTTTTGAGATTCATCTGTTGAGTGAAATTAGTAGTTTATTCCTTGATATTGATAAGTGGTATTACATTGTGTGGAATGGTTTGTGTTCAATGATTTGTTTATTATTTACTTGTCCATGTACATTTGGAGTGGTTTTCAATGTTTAGCTGTCACAAATAATAAAAAAACACAGTTATGTCCCATTATTTTGTTCAATCTCATAATCTTTGTCTTAATTGCCTATATTTAGAACATTTGTATTTAATGCAGTTATTGGTGTGATTAGGAATACAGTAAACCACTTAATATGGTCCAGTTCTGTCCCCACATAGTCATTACATAGTGACTACACAGTAATAGACATTTGTTATATTTTACCAGATGTCTGATAAATCCGAGATACTAAAGATCTGGTAAGATATGACAAATGTCTATTACTGTGTGATAGGAGGAAGCTACCAACTCTTGAGCAGCATTAATATTTTTTTAAAAGGAATATCTTTTAAGGGTTTACATCTATTATCTTGCTATTTAGTTTCTATTTAGCCCAACTATATTTGTTCTTTTCTTTTTCTGATTTCTTGGACCGTTTTTAATGATTTCACTTTATTTCCTTTATTGGATTAACTATATTTTTCTTCTTTTTTCAGTAGTTGCTTTAATTTATAATAAAATTTTAACTTCCCACAGATTACCTTCAATTAATACCATACTTCCTATATTTAATATAAGAGGTTTAAACAGCATACTTCCATTTCTTTCCTCCCAGGCTTGGCGCTATAAACTCCATAGTAAGTTTATATATATATATGTGAAACTGCATCTTTTTTTGTATTTTTTTTAGTTGTAGATGGACACAACAATATCTTTATTTTTATGTGGTGCTGAGGATCAAACCCAGTGTCTCACATGTGTGAGGCAGGCACTCTACCACTGAGCTACAGCCCCAACCCAGTACATTATATTTTTTAAAAAATTAATTATACTTTAAAAACTTATTTTTCTATGTGGTACTGGGGATTTAACCCAGGGGTGCTCTACCACTGAGCCTATGTCCCCAGTCCTTTTTTATTCTTATTTTGAGATTAAGATTGGCCTTGAATTTGAAATCCTCCTGCTTCAGCCTCTCAAGTATCTGGGGCTAGAGGTGTGGGTGTGCACTATCACTGCACCTGCAAAATTACCCTTTCAAGAGTTGTTTGTTTGTTATAAAATTTTTGTGGTACTAGGGATTGAACCCAGTGGCTCATGCATGCAAGCAAGTGTTCTATCACTGAGCTACATCCTCAGCCCTACTTTAAAAAGAATTAAAAAGTAAAAACAAAACCTGTAATCCTCACTACTCAGGAGTTGAGGCAGGAGGATAGCAAGTTCAAGGCCAGTCCAGGCAATTTAGGAAAGTCTAACTCAAAATAAAATTTAAAAGGAAAACAAACAAAGGGCTAGGGATGTAACTCAGTGGTAGAGCACTTGCCTAACTTGTGTGAGGCTATGGGTTCAGTCCCTCATACTACAAAAACAAAACAAAACCCCAAGAAATTTCTATTTATGCACATATTTACCATTTCTGGTACCTTTCCTTCCTTTGTATCCAAGGAAAGATTTCCAGATTTCCACCTGGTATTATTTTCTTCTAAAGGGTTTCTGGTGATGGTGGCCTACTGATAATGAATTATTAGAGCTTTTGTGTGTCTGGAAAAGTCTTTATTTTGACTGTGATTTTCAAAGATATTTTTGCTTGGTATTGAAGTCTAGGTTCAATACTTAAGTGATTTTCATTGTCTTCTGTCTTGCATTTTTTTTTCAAAAAAAGTAATATCATTTTCTTTGTTCTGTGATATGTAATTTTTCTGTTTGCTCTTAAGATTTTCTCTCTATTACTGGTTTTAAGAAACTTGATTATGATGTGCTTTGGCTTACTTTTCTTCATATGTCTTGTACTTAAGGTTTATTAAGCCTCTGGGATTTGTGGGTTTTAGTTGTCATTAAATTGGAAATCCTCGGGCAACTATTTCTTTAAAAACAAACAAACAAAAAAACCTGACCTTTTGTCTTTTCCTATTCTCTTTCAAGGATTCTAATTTCTAATTACAAATAGTGTCTGCTTAAAGTTGTTCCGCAGCTCACTAATTCTCTTTCCTTTCAACATTTTTATTATGCATATTTAAGATATACAATATGATGTTATGAGAATACATAAAAAATAGTAAAAAGGTAACTTTTGTCAAGCAAATTAACATATCCACCATTTCACATGGTTACCCATTGTTTGTTGCCTTTTTTTTTTTTTGGGGTGCAGCAAGAATAGCTAAAATCTACTCATTTAATATAAATCCCATATATAGTACAGTTTTATTATGTATAATCCTCATGCTGTACATCAGATCTCTAGATTTAATCATCCTACACATCCGCTACTTTGTATTCTCTGATCTACATTTCTTGATTTCCTTCCCCTATCCCATCCCATTCTTACTGTTGTAATGTTGTGTTCATTGCTGTGTCCGTCCGTTCTTTCTTTCTTTTTGTCTTTTTTTCTTTCTTTCTTTCTTTGATGGACACAATACCTTTATTTTAATTATTTATTTTTATGTGGTGCTGAGGATCAAACCTAGTGCCTCACACATGCTAGGCAAGTATTCTACCACTGAACTATGATCCCAGCCCAATATCTTTTTTTTTCAGATTCCATATATAAGTGAGATCATGCAATATTTTTCTTCATGTGTCTGACTTTTTTCACTTAATATAATGTCCTCCATGCTCATCCGTGTTATAATAAATAGCAAGGTCTCATTCTTTTTTTAGGGTTGAATATTATTCCATTGTATGTATGTACACTTAGATATTGGGAATAATGATACAATGGACATGGAACTGCAGGAATTGAGAATGAGGTGGTAATTTAATTTCCTTTGGCTATATGCTAGGAGGGAGTGTTGGGTAAAATGGTAGATACATTTTAATTGGTTTAGAAACTTCCATACTGTTTTCCATGATGACTGTTCAGTCTACATTCCTAGTATACTAGAGTGCCCTTTTCTCCATACCCTTGAAAACATTTTTTTTTTTTGTCTTTAATAAGTAATGTGGGGGCTGGGGATGTGGCTCAAGCGGTAACACACTTGCCTGGCATGCGCGGGGCCCTGGGTTCGATCCTCAGCACCACATAAAATAAAGATGTTGTGTCCACCGAAAAACTAAAAAATAAATATTAAAAAATTAAAAAAAAAATAAGTAATGTGGGAAGAACTGAATTTTGACATGCAAAAGAGTGAAATTGGCCTCTGTGTTATACCATTATTCAAAAATCATCTCAAAATGAATAAAACTCCTAAATATGTAGCCAGAACACATAGACTTCATAGAAGAGAACATAGTGGGAAAGCTCCTATAAATTGGCTTTGCAGTGGGGTTGGGATTGTGGCTCAGTGGTAGAGCACTCACCTGACGTGTGTGAGGCCCTGGGTTTGATCCTCAGTAACACATATAAATAAATAAAATTAAAGCTATTAACAAATATATATGAAAAAAATGGCTTTGCAGTGACTTTTTGGATAACACACCAAAGCTCAGGCCACAAAAGAAAAACTAAATAAATGGGATTACATTAAATTAAAAAGCTTCTGCATAGTAGAGGAAATAATAAACAAAATGAAACAGTATCCTACAGACTGGGAAAAAATATTTGTAGGGGGCTGGGGCTGTAGCTCAATAGTAGAGTGCCTGCCTTGCACATGTGAGGCACTGGGTTCAATCCTCAGCACTACATAAAAATAAATAAATAAAGATATTAAGAAAAATATATTTGCAGGGCTTGGACTGTAGCTCAGTAGCAGAGCACTTGCCTAGCATGTGTGAGGCACTAGGTTTGATCCTTAGCACCACATAAAAAATAAACAAATAAAATAAAGGCATGTTGTCCATCTACAACTATAAATTTAAAAAATATTTGCAAACTGTATATCTGATAAGGGGCTAATGCAAAATTTCTAAAGAACTCAAACAACTCAACTTAAAAATAGGCAAAAGACCTGAAAAGACATTTCTCAAAGAAGGCATAAAAAATACCCAAAAGTGATATGAAAAGGTGTTCAATATGGTTAGTCATCAGGGTAATGCAAATAAAAACTTAGATATCACCTCATTCCTGTTAGTATGGCTATTACCAAAAAATATTCTTTCCATTTAAAAATTCCTTTGAGTTTTATTTCAGATATTTTCTCTTGCCGTTTATTCAAGTTGACTAATCTTTGCTTCTATAGTGTCTAATCTCCTGTTAATGCCATCCAATTTAATTTTCATCTCTATTTGAATCTCTGGAAGTTCAGTGCTTTAAATATATCTTCTATAATCTCTCCTTAGCATGGTCATGTTTTCTTTTCCCCTACCTTTCTGAAAACATGGATATAGTAATGACTTTGATGTTCTTCCTACTAATTCTATCATCTGTATTCTCTCAGTTTATTAATCTTCCCCCAACTTTGGATCCTATTTTTCTACTTTTTTTCATGCCTCATAGGTTTGTATTATATAGCAAAATTGAATTTTACCTTTTATGCTGCATATTTTTGTATTCCTTTCAAACTTTCTTCTGGCTTACAGTTATGTTTCTTGGAAATAGTTCGATGTTTTTGAGGATTACTTTCAAGCTAGCTTATGTGGGTCCAGCACAGCATTTGGGGTAATTTTTCCTTGCTTCTAAGAAAATACTTCTGAGGGACTGGGGATGTGGCTCAAGTGGTAGCGCGCTCGCCTGGCATGCATGTGGCCCCTGTTCGATCCTCAGCACCACATACAAAGATGTTGTGTCTGCCGAAAACTAAAAAATAAATATAAAAAAAAATTCTCTCTCTATCTTTAAAAAAAAAAAAAGAAAATACTTCTGAGTACGCTACCCAATATCCTCTGAATCATAAGGTTTCACCTTTGTCTAGTCCCAGCCTAGTGTGAGCACCAGGAGGGAGTGTTCCACCAGTTCTTTTCCCTGGGTGTTTCTTCCCCTAGCATTGATTAGTACTCAGCATAAAACGCCTTTGATTTATGGGAGTTGATTTTATATCCTGCCACTTTGCTGAATTCATTTACTAGTTCTAGAAGTTTCTTGGGTCTTCTAAATATAGAATCATATTGTCAGCAAATAGTGCTAGTTTAAGTTCTTCTTTTCCTGTAGTTATTCCTTTAATTTCTTTCCCTATCTAATTGCTCTGGCCAGTGTTTCAAGAACTATGTTGAATAGAAGTGGTGAGAGAGGGCATCCCTGTCTTGTTCCAGATTTTAGAGGGATAGAAACCAGTTTTGTAGAAGAAACCTAGGCCTGTTCTGAAATTTATGATAAAATGAGATTACTTACTTTATTGATTAAGCTGTTATAAAAATAATAATTTAAAATTTCATAGATTAAGTTAATATTTCCATATCTTATGACAAGAACATTAATTTCATGAGATAGGAGATTTATTTATTTATGCATGCTGGAGATTAAACTCAGGCCCTTACACATGCTAGGCAAGTTCCTTACCACTGAGCCCCAAGTCTTGATAACAAAATATTTTAACTTCTGTTTATTTTCTAAATAAAATTGCCTTTTTCCCTCCCTCCCTCCCTCCCTCCCTCCCTCCCTCCCTCCCTTCCTTCCTTCCTTCCTTTGATTGAACCAAGGGGCACTTAACGACTGAGCCACATTGAACCACATCTCTAGCCCTTTTTATTTTTTATTTTGAGACAGGGTTTCTTACAGCCTCGACAAATTGCTGAGGCTGGCTTCAAACTTGCAGTTCTCCTACCTCAGCCTGGCAAGCCGCTGGGATAACAGGCGTGCACATGGTTTTCTTCATTTGATATCATTTCAAACATGGTTGTTACCCTTAGAGAGCTTCTTGTTTGTTTAAGAAGCAAACCAAAACATTGGCAAAGCGCAATGGCAATACAAGACAAAAGTGAAGGCAGCAGCAAAATTTATTGCAAGGTGGAGCACACTAAATTATGTAATATAACTGGGACAAGCAGTAATTGCTGATTAAGTCCATTTAAAATGGTATACTGCTCAGCCCATATACTAGTGTCACTCTTTTGTTCCTCCATAGCTACTCAAGGTCTCTGGGATCATGGTGTCCCTGTTATAACTGACATTTTGCTTTCATTGCAGTTGCCGGACAAGTAACCGCAAGAGCTTGATTGTGACTTCTAGCACATCTCCTACACTACCACGACCACACTCCCCACTCCATGGCCACACAGGTGAGTGCTTGGAGGTTAAGAAAGATTGGATGAAAGAGTGTCCACAGAAGCCACTTCAGTACATTACATTGTCACATCACTAATTGAAGCATATAAGAGTTTATGAGGTTTTTTTTCTTTCTGTAAAAGAATGTGTTCAGTCTGCTTTTGACTCTTAGTAGCTTCTTCCCTTGTCCTCTCAACATTCCTTTTAGACTTGTACATATTTGGGGGCCACATGTATATCCTGGGTCAGTGGCCAGGATATATCTTTATATATGCTAGAAAAATCTTTATAGTTTATTCCTGATTTTTTAAGTTTGTCAAAAAGATTATATTAAATTTAATATATAAAAATTATATTAAATATGCAAATAAATTTTTTAAAAAGTGAAGTTAAAGAGTCTCAGAATATCTTATGGATGCAAATTTCAGAATGTATAAGATTTGAGAATATAATCTAATGTCAAATTAATGTAAGGCCCTGGGTTCGATCCTCAGCACCATATAGTGTTTTCTACCATGTTATGGCTCCAGTATCTTGGGCCATGTAATGAAGGTCCAGTAACATTTCATCCTACCATGCCCAAGGATCAAGGCTCACAGAAAGGAATCTGGTTAACTTTCTCCCCATTAGACTAGGAAGAAACAAAAATAAGAGGAATATTTGTTTCAAATTGATTTTACATATTGGAACTAAAGCACATGACTTCATGCATTCAGACTGTCTTCCATCTGGAATATACATTCCAGATAATGTAAGTACCGATTTACATGCCTCTGACGGAGGAATATATAAAAATGATGAGGTTTACATGAACTCAGCCACATTACTACTTCCAGGGAAAGGCAAAGACTTCATTTGAGGACTTAGCGATGTATTTGGTCTAGACATATTCTTATGTCCCATGGGATCCAGAACAGCTTTGTTAAAGGGACTGCTGTATTGCTACATTGTTCTTTGCTACACACTGTTTGTAATAGAAATTCTAAACCTGGTGTTAATGGAAATGTAACAGACTTAGACCCATAGGAAGCTGTTCAGAGATTGCTGCCCAGATTTGGTAATTCATGAGTACTATCGTCCTAAACCTGGACCCTCTCTTTGGGCAATAAAAGGGGGATATTGAAGTTGTAAAACAGGTTGGTATCAAGCTGAATAAGATAGGTCTCTTTCTCTTTATCTTCTTGCTCATAGTTTACTGAGTCTTTGAAGGGAGAAAGAAAGAAAGAATGCATATGGATTAGTTGTCAGGACCCCGAGAATCTAGGGATTCTGAAACTGAACTTTGTCCTTGGAAGAAAGGTCTTATCTCAAACACTGGATTAAGTCATATAGTTTCTCCTGCTTTTGTAATTTATAAAAACTCAGCATGCATCTGACCTGGCCTTTTCAACATATAGAAATAAATTTAGCTTGTCTGACTTTGTACATAGTTTCACAACTATAATGTGAGTACTAGGCAGTAATTACTATTGGCTGCTCCTCTCTGAGATGATTATCTCTTTATTTAGATTCCTGGCAGTTAGAGTTTATGACTAAATCTTCCCTATTCAAGTGGTTTTGATTGAGAACGTCACCTGGCCTTTTCAGTCTGCCTGGATCCATGGACTGTAACTCCATTTTTTGAGTTAACATGTGTAACATGCTTAGAACTTTATTAAAAGTTAGGGTCATCTTAGCAATCACAGCACAAAGTCCAGGGGAGGGGAGTAATTGACATTAAACACCCAATACATGGCTCTAGACTATATTTAACCAGCTATTGAGAAAGACAGCACTGATTGTTCCTCACAGATCAAATTTGACATTAGATTATATTCTCAAATCTTATACATCCTGAAATTTGCATCCACAGGATATTCTGAGACTCTTTAACTTCAGTCTTTTTTAATTTATTTGCATATTTAATATAATTTTTATTAAATTAAATTTAATATAATTTAATCTTTTTGACAAACTTAAAAGATCAGAAATAAACTATAAAGATTTTTCTAGCATATATAAAGATAAAAATGTTATTAAAAATAAATAAGTTTCTGCAAATCAATTTCCAAAAGAAAAACAGTTAGAAATTAAGTAAAAAAGTGTCTTTTTAAAATGTAACCAACAGGGCTGGGGATGTGGCTCAAACGGTAGCGTGCTTGCCTGGCATGCGTGCAGCCTGGGTTCGATCCTCAGCACCCACATACAAACAAAGATGTTGTGTCCGCTGAAAACTAAAAAATAAATATTAAAAAATTATCTCTCCCCTCCCTCCTTTCCTCCCTCCCTCCATCTCTCTCTCTCTCTCTCTCTCTTAAAAAAATAAATAAGGGGCTGGGGATGTGGCTCAAGCGGTAGCGCGCTCGCCTCACATGCGTGCGGCCCGGGTTCGATCCTCAGCACCACATACCAACAAAGATGTTGTGTCTGCCGAGAACTAAAAAATAAATATTAAAAATTCTCTCTCTCTCTCTCTCTCTCACTCTCTCTCCTCTCTCACTCTCACTTTAAAAAAAAAAAAATAAATAAATAAATAAATAAAATGTAACCAACAATTTTGATGAAAGTGGAACTTGTATAAGGCTACCCTGTTTGTTGAATACATCAACCCATAGGGAAGTACATAGCTGTGTGTGCTGCACATAGTATTCAATCTTAAATGAGCTGCAAGTGACATTTATTTGACTTAAAATACTGAACACGAGAAGTTAATATATTTTGTCTGAAACTGTTCCATTGACCAATAGCACTCGTTTTTAATTCAATCAGATAAATTATAATGTTACTCATATATCTATATTAAAGTAAAAGGAAAGAAGGGAGGAAGGAAGAAAAGAAGGAAGGAGAGAGAGGAAAATAAAGGATAAAGGAAAGAAGGAAGAAAGGGAGAGAGAGGGAAGCAGGAAGGAAGAGAAAACCAATAAATAAAATACTGAGTAAATGAACAAATGATCACTTTTGTTCTAAGAAAATTCCATATGTGCTTAAGCTTTGTTAGGGTCAGAAGTATACATAAAATTCCTATGTTTAAATTCTAACCTCAACACCTAAGCATATGACTCTACTTGGAGATAGAATCTTTTTTTTTTAATATTTATTTTTCAGTTTTCGGTGGACACAACATCTTTATTTTATCTTATGTGGTGCTGAGGATCGAACCCAGGGCCCCATGCATGCCAGGCGAGCGCGTTACCACTTGAGCCACATCTCCAGCCTCAGAGAAAAATAATATTTATTTTTTAGGTATAGATGGACACAACACAATACCTTTATTTTTATGTGGTGCTGAAGATTGAACCTGGGCCCTGCCCATTCTAGGTGAGCGCTCTACCACTGAGCCAGAACCCCAGCCTCAGAGATAGAATCTTTAGAGAGGAATTAAGTTAAAATAAGGTCATTCAGGTGGCCCTGACCCAATATGACTAAAGCCTTTGTGAGAAGTGTGTGTTAGGACATACACACAAAGGAAAGATTTTTTTTTCTCCAGAAATACTTTTGGTCCTTTATGTTATTTCATTAATAATTGACAACTTTTAAATGAAAAATCTTGTTCTCTGGGAGGAGAACATTGGTTTAAACGAACAGTGAATTTAAATCTATTCTCTTGTATTTTCCATTCTTATTACTCCAGCATGTGTTTATGTTTTATATGTGTTCCTATATGTAACAACATATTGTGTAAACAAATAAAATGTTAGTAATGAATAAGATTTCTGTTCTATAAGAGGGGAGTTTTATTGAGTCAAACGTTAGGGCTTACATAGCTTTTTTCTCTTTTATTTTAATTAAATTATTTATTCTAATTTGTTATACATGATGTCAGAATGAAATTCATTTCATATTATGCACAGAGAGCACTTTAACTTCATTCTTAAGTCTTAACTCTGTTGAATAACATGAGGTCTGTTAATTTGAAAGTGGTTTTAATTATTCCATATATTTCAGTGCTTATGTAGTATTAAATATCTGCATAAACAGCTTTCAGCTTCAGTAAGATCAAATCAATAGGTACTTAGCCATCTGGAAATGGAAATTTCCTAATTCTTTTTGTTTGTTTTTTGTGGTTGATGAATGTTTCTGAGGCTCAAACCCAGGGCCTCATGCATGTTTGGCAAGTACTGTACAACTGAGCCATACCTCCCGACATCTCTAGTTCTTCCTTTCTTTCTCCTTCCCTTCCTTCCTTCCTATAAGCAAAACTAAAGACTGTACAGAGATATACCACGTGCCCCCCCCCACTCATATATAGGCTTCTCATTAATATCCCCCACCAGAGTGGTACTTTTGTTATAATTGATATGTACACTAGTACATCATTATCAGCTGGTCAGTTATTTACATCAGGGTTTACTAGTGGTGTTTATGTTTTATATGTGTTCCTATATATACAACTGTGTATTTAGACAAATGTATAGTGATATGTTTTCAACATTGTAGTAACATACAGAGTATTTTCACTGCCTTCACTGCTCTATTCTCTGCCAATTAATACTTCTCTCCCTCTAACCCCTGGCATCCATCAATCATTTTACTGTCTCTATAATTTTGCCTTTTCCATATCATGTAGTTGAAACCATACGGTATTTTGCCTTTTCAAGTTAGCTTCTTTTACTTAAAAGTGTATTTAATGGCTCAAGATTCAAACAGCAGGAGTACTGCTTCTCAGTGAGGTGGGTAAGAGGGAATTCACTGAAATTCAATATTGTAGAGTCAGAGTCCTTTAGAGGCTCTGAGCCAATGAACAAAGAACAAGAATTAGTCGGAGCCAAGCCTGTTAAGGCAGCAGCAGCAACACTGGATAAACACAGAAGGGAATGATAACACGCAGAGAGAAACACACAGTGGATAAATTTGGAGAGAAAAAAAAACCTGTAGATCAGGGGCTGGGGATATAGCTCAGTTGGCAGAGTGCTTGCCTGTCAAGCACAAGGCCCCTGGGTTCAATCCCAGCACCACAAATAAATAAATAAATAAAACCTGTAGATCAGAAAAGCAAACTGAACTTAGCTGATCCAGAGGCTGCTCAGTGAAAAGTGAGCCGTATTTCTTTCTTTTTTTTCCCCCATTTTTATAATAATTCTTTTGAATTCTTTATCTGATATTTTATCTACTTCAATATCTTTGGGGTCAGTTTCTGGTGAATTATAAACTTAAGGAGGTGGTGTGTTACCTTGTTTTTTTATATTTCTTATGTTCCTAGTTGGGTTTTATGTATCTATTAGAAAGGATTTCTATTCCACTCTTATGTAGGCCTTTTTAGGGCACAGTCTTCACTTGCCAAAGTGTCCTAGAGCTATCTGGATTGAGACCCCCTTGTAGGTGTGGTTTCCACAACCTCTGTGTTAATTTTCTGTTATTGCTGTAGCAATGGACATCTGTAGTTGAGACCTAGGGGCCCACCCCTAACTGTTTCCACTTGGGGTCTGGTTGTTAGTTTGAGTTTTTGTCTCTTGTATTCTTTATATTGAAATATAACTGAAGATTGGGTGTCGTTAATTTGTGGTTGAACAGCAAAGTCTCTACCCTGTGAACTTGTAGTATCCCTGTAGGTTCCTAGCAGCTCACAAAACAAGAGGTAAAAAACAATAGCAACAACCAATGTAAACAATATACAACATTAAATTAAATACCCAGTTTCTTCAACATTAATTACTATACACACACACACACACACACACACACACACACACACACACAAAATGGTGGGGTGAGCAATTGTCAACAGTAAAAATAATAACTGTGAACTAGATCTGGCTTTAAAACAAACAATAGGTGTCAATTATGTCATCCACAGCAGTAATGATTGTATTAGCCTTAATTGTGGGGGTGGGATTTATATAACCAATTAATTCTAAAAGATTGTAAAAATACAATTTAATTAAGAGAGAAAAATGTGACAGGAAAGTAGAAAGAGTATAATTTCAAAAAGTCAACAGAGAGAATGCAGAAGAGATGTAGCAGGTGATGGTTATAAGTTCAAAGAAGAAAAAATAGAAACAAAGTAAAGGAAGAGAGGAAAAGAGAATAGTAGAATTTGTTAGCAGAAGAGGGAAAGAGAAACAAACAAATGAAAACAATATAAAACAAAACAAAAATATACAAACCAAAAATCCTAACCCTCAAAAGATAAGGCAAGGAAAAATAACTACATTTAAAAAATGCTAAAAATGAGAGAAAAAGAAACAAATATGTATGTATGTATATGTCCATGAACAAATCAGCACAGCAAGAAAACACACACAAACACACACACACACACACACACACACACACACACACACCGCTGAAAAGGAAAAAAGAATGAATCATTTCCAATGAGGTGGTCAAAATAGTTGATGAGAATGGATGGTCAATGTCTATATCTGACTGTCTTTCTGTTTATTCTTGAGCTATGTACTGACAATGAGAACAAGGACTGGGGGTTGTTAACCCCTTCTTTTTGTGTTGCTTTCTGAGCTGCCAACTGAGTAACCCAGGACTGAAGCTGGTTGAAATGAGTTGTAGCTTCCCTTCTCACCAGTATGAGGTGGGATGGAATGGGAAATACTGTCAGTTGGAGTTTTGTCTAAAAAGACCAAATTGATGAACTTCCAGAGTAGGCTGCTGCAGAGTTCTGTGAGGGGAGTTCTAGTTGGTTGGGATTAGGTCTAATCAAGCCTCAGGGACAGTGTTGGTGGTATCTGCTCTGGAAAAATTAGATCAACACACCCTGCAGCTGCAGCTTGGCCACATCAAGATGGTGAGTCAGCTCTCTGCTGCTACTTGAGAAACAGAGCACTTTTGAAGCCCCAGTGTACAGTGGAGCCCTCAGGATCAGCTAAATTCAGGTTGCTTTTCTGAGCTCAGGTTTTTCCATGCCAAATCTTTTTGTCTGTGTTCTCCCTCCCTCTCTGGTGCCAGTGCTGCTACCACTGCTGCTATCATTGCTGCTGCCACAGTCAGTTGGCTCCAGTGTACTCTTTCTTCTTTGTTTAATGTACCCAAATTTCTGGGTCTCTAAGACACTCTGACTATCCAATATTGAATTTGAATCTCAGTGTTGTATTTCTTAATTGGCAAGCTGACAGGAGCCATCTTGAAAGGCCACGTTGCAGTTTACTACTGTGGGAACCCAGAAGATCAAAGCAAGCATTGCCATACTGTCCCAGCAAGTGCCTACCTTATGGTCTAGGGTGTACCAAGCAGAATGCATCTGGTCTGTCTAGACAAAACTCTGATCGACAGTTCTTACCATTCCGTCCTACCTTCTACTGGTAAGAAGGGAATAATGAGAGCTATTTTAGTCAGCTTCAGTTTTAGGCCACTCCAGCTGGGAGCTGAGTGAGTAAAACAAAAAGAGTAAGGGGTTAACAACCCCCAGCCCTTGCTCTGGCATGGGCATGTTCTATTTCTCTTAGTACATAGCCCGAGAAGAAACTGAAAGGACAGTCAGGCATAGGCAGTGATCATCCATCCTTGTTGATGGTTTTGACCACTTCTGTGGAAAAGATTTTTATTTTTCACTAAGAATCTTTTTTTCCAGTGGGCACAGTGGTGCACACTTTTAATACCAGCAACTTGGGAGGCTTAGGTTGGAGGATCACAAGTTCAATACTAGCCTTAGCAACTTAGTAAGGTCCTAAGCAACTTGTGAGACTCTGTCTCAAAATAAAAAGTTGAGGGCTATAGATGTAGCTCAGAGGTACTGTGCCCCCAAGTTCAATCCTCAGTATCAAAAAAAAAAAAAAGAATCTTTTTTTTTCATGTGTGTGTGTGTGTGTGTGTGTGTGTGTTACTGTGCCAGCTCATTTTTTTCCTCTCGTTTTTAACTTTATTTTTAGTGTTGCTGAGGATCGAACCCAGGGTCTCAATGTGCTAGGCGAGCACTCTACCACTCAGCCACAACCCCAGCCCTAGGGTTAAGGTTTTTGATTGTTTCTCTCCTTTCTTTCCCTACTATCAGCCAGATTCTCCTGTTCTTTCTTTCTCCCTCTACATTATTTTCCTATTTTTTTCTCCTCTTTCCTTATAACCATCACTGACTGCACTCTCTCTATTCACACCTTGAACATTCTAAACTTTCTTCTATTACTTTTTTCTCTTACATTTTCTTTTCTCTTAATGAACTGTATTTTTACCATAATTTAGAACTATTTGGTTTATATAACTCCTGCTGCCATCACTCATGTTGTTGCAGTTATTAGTGCTGTGAATGATGTGGTTGGCACCTGCTTTTTACTTTAATCACAGATCTAGTTCATGATTTTTGTTTTTTCCGTTGGCAATTGCTGCCTCCCCATTCTTGTTCTGTGGTAGTTAGTGTTGTGAATGTAATAGTAGGCACTGGGTGTTCATTCAATTCTACATATTGTTTGCTTTGGTTGTTGCTATTGTTTGTTTTGTGCTTTTCTTTGAGGTGCTGTGAATCTATAGGGACAGTACAAATTCATAGACTAGAGATTCTGCTGCTAAACTCTTTCTACCCAGAAGCACACCTTGTTCCACATACAAATCAACCACACTCAAACTTCAGCAATACTTTAATACAAAGAATAGAAAAGCATAACCCCCCTCCCCAAATTAATGACCAGGCCCTAAGCAGAAATGGCTGGGTGGAAGGGGACCCTCAGATCCCACTCATGGACCCACTCCTATAGCAGAAACAAAATTAACACAAAGGCTGTGGATACCACAATTACACGGGGTCTCAATCTATATGAAAAAAATAAGGTAACACAATGCCTCCTAAAGTTCACAGTTCACTAACAACTGACTCCAAAGCTATTGAATGAATGAGATATCAGTTAAAGAATGCAAAGAAGGATTATAAAAATAATCGGTGAGGCCAGGCAAGGTGGCTCATGCCTGTAATCCCAGTGGCTCAGGAGGCTAAGGCAGGAGGATTGTGAATTCAAAGCCAGCCTCAGCAAGGCACTTAGCAACTCAGTGAGACCCTGTCTCTAAATAAAATACAAAATAGTACTGAGGATGTGGCTCAGTGATTGAGTGCCCCTGAGTTCAATCCTTGGTATCCCCCCCACCAAAAAAAGATGGGTGAATTCCAAGAGAACACAAACACACACAAAACACACACACACACACACACACACACACACACCCTGAGGAATCAAGGAAGTCAGTGTAAGATACGAATGAAAAAGTCAATAATGAGATAGAGGTATTGCAAAAGAACAAAATAGCAATCTTGGAAATAAAAGACACAATAAATCAAAAGGCTCAGCTGAAATTTTCTCTAATAGTACCATGCTGAAGACAGAATTTCAGAGCCGGAAGACAAGTGGCTGGCCTTGAACATTTATTTAGACAATATTAAAGAAAAGAAAATAAGTAAACATGACCAGAATATACAAGAACTCTGGGACAACATTAAGAGGCCAAATTTAAGAATCATTGGAATTACAGAGAATTGTGAGATACAGGTTAAAGGTATTGGTATTTTGATGGGGATGGCATTGAATCTGTATATTGCTTTGGGAGTGTGGCCATTTTATCAATATTAATCATGTCTACCAATGAACATGGGAGGTCTTTCCCTCTTCTTATGTCTCTTCAGTTTCTTTCTTTAATATTCTATAATTTTCACTGTACATGTCTTTCACTATCTTGGTTAGATTTATTCTTAACCTCTTCAGGGAAAAAATAACAGAAAAATTCCAAACCTTGAGAATCAGATGGATGTCCAGATATAAGAGACATTCAGAACCACAAGTAGACAATATCAAAAAAGAACTTCTCCATGACACATTATAATTAAAATGCCTAACACATAGTAGAATTTTAAAAGCCTCAAGAGAAAAACATCAGGTCTATATACCAATAATGAATCTGCTGAGAACTCCAATCAGCAGATTCATTCACAGTAGCCTCAAAGAAAAAAAGAAAAAGAAAAAGAAAGAAAACAAAACCTAGGAATAAATCTAACCAAGATAGTGAAAGACATGTACAGTGAAAATTATAGAATATTAAAGAAACTGAAGAGACATAAGAAGAGGGAAAGACCTCCCATGTTCATTGGTAGACATGATTAATATTGATAAAATGGCCACACTCCCAAAGCAATATACAGATTCAATGCCATCCCCATCAAAATACCAATGATATTCTTCACAGAACTAGAAAAAACAGTCCTAAAATTCATTTGGAGAAATAAAAGACCCAGAATAGTCAAAGCAATTCTAAGCCAAAAAAGCAGCTGGAGGCATCACAATGCCTGACTTCAGCTATCTAACTACAGAGCTATAGTAACAAAAACTGCACTTAGCTGACCAAAAAAAAAAAAAAAAACAAGACACATAGACCAGTGAGATAAAACGGAAGACACAGAGACAAACCCACACAGATACAGTCATTGACAAAGGTGCCCAAAACATACATTAGAGAAAGGACAGGACAGCCTTTTTAACAAATGATGCTGGTTATCCACATGTATAAGAATGAGACTAGCCCCTCATTGCTCCCCTTGCACAAAAGTCAAATCAAAATGGACCAAAGACCTAGGAATTAGATCAGAAACTGTCAACTCCTAGAAGAAAATGTAGGTTCAACACTCTAGCATATAAGATCAGACACCAGCTTTCTTAATAGGACATGTAAAGCTCAGGAAATAATGCCAAAAGTTAAAAAAAATGAAATGGCATCAAATTAAAAAGCTTCTGCACAACAAAGGAAACCATTAAAAATGTGAAGAGAGAACCTACAGAAATGATAGAAAGTCTTTGCTGGCTACTCTCTGACAGAGGATTGATTTCCAGAATATATAAAGAATTCAAAAAATTTAACACCAAAAAACCACATAACCCAATTAACAAATAAATCAAATGGCCACTCTCAAAAAGAAGAAATACAGATGGCCAAGAAATATATGAAAAAATGTTCAACATCATTAGCAATGAAAGACATGCAAATCAAAACTACCGTGAGGGCTAAGGTTGTGGCTTAGTGGTAGAGCATTTGTACCTGTGAGGCACTGGGTTTGATCCTCAGCAACACATTAAAAAAACATAAGCAACAAAAAGAAAACCCTAAATAAACAAAATAAAGATATTGTGTGCACTCACAACTAAAAATACACATGGTTAAGCAAGTGCTCTATCGCTGAGCTACAACCCTAGCCCATAAAAGCTTAGTTACAGCTTTGCATATTTAAAACTAATATTAAAATAATCTAAATAATCTGTGCTTTTTAGAGTATATATCTTACTCATAATCAACTAGCATATATCAATGATTTACTATGAGGTCAAGATTTCACAAATCAACAAGGAAAATGTAAAATATCTTTTTTGTGTTATTGGATTCATAGTCTGAGATATTTAATTTGCCTTCTGGAAACTGGTAAGTACTTTGAGTATTATATAAAATGTTTTAATTTTTTAAAAAATTGTTGCCCTAAATTGGGTACATGGGTTACGTGTATGTAGTACCAGCATCTCAACAGACTGAAGCAGATGTATCACAATTTCCAGTCCAGCCTGGGCAATTTAGCAAGACTCTGTTTTAAATATTAAAAAATAAATAAAATAAAAAGGGTTTGGGATGAACCCTGTGTTCAGTCCCTAGTACCACCCACCAAAAATTGTTGCTCTGAAGTTTGTGATACAGATTGACAAATAATCTTAAGTCTACTTTTATACACCAGTATACCACTTCATCTTATAATAACAAACCTTATAAAACCAAAATATACTTAAATCCTTCATTTTATTGACACATATACATACACACACACCCCAATTGAATACATTGATGCCACTTATTATTTTAAACAAACCTCCCATTACCTGTTAGATGGATTTAGAATGAGAAAAATAAGCAGCTGGGTGCAGCGGCACATTTCTGTAATCCTGATAACTCAGGTGGCTGAGGCAGGAAGATCACAAATTTGAGGCCAGCCTCAGCAACTTAGCAAGACCCTATCTCAAAATAAAAAACAAAAATAAGTAAGCTGGGCATGGTTACACATGCTTGTAATCCCAGCGGCTTAGAAGACTGAGGCAGAAGGATCGCAAGTTCAGACAGCCTTAGCATTTTAGCAAGGACCTAAGCAATTTAATGAGACCCTGTCTCAAAATTTAAAGAGGGAGGATCTGGGGATGTGGCTCAGTGGTTAAGGGCACCTGGACTCAATCCCTCAATCCCCAGAAGGAAGAAGAAAGGGGGAAGGGAGTAGAGAGAAATTTTATTTTATTTTCACTTCTTTTTCTTCCTTCCCTTCTCTCTCTTCCTTCCTTGCCTCATAATTGGGCATTGAACCAGGGGCACTATATCGCTGAGCTATTTTTCCCAGCCCTTTTTATTTTTTATGTTGAGACAGGGTTCATTAAATTGGCCAAGCTGGCCTCGACCTGTGATTCTCCTGTCTTTGCCTCCCTAGTAGCTGAGATTGCAGGCATGTGCATCCATGCCTGGCCACTTATTCCTTTTCTGATGCTTCCTCACTCTTTCTGCAGGGCTTAGTTTCTCAACCCTTGTAATTTTCCTTCTCTCTGATTTTTTTTAACATTTCTTAGAAGGCAAGGTATCAAAATCCCTTGTTTTTAGTTTAAGAAAATATTTCATCTTCATTTTTTAAGAATAATTTTCACAAGGTGAAGATTTTAAGTTGGTCTTTTGCCGCAGTCTGGCTGGGCACAATTCAGGAGCCACTTGTCAAAAGAAACGAACTTTATTTTTAGAACCACACAGGCCAAACAAAACAGCTCCTCAGGAAAAACCCTCAGAGCCCAACTGCCACCACCAGCTTCCCACATGCCTCTCCCTCAACCACAAGCCTCACCACCTCCCACAATCCTCCTGCTCTTGAGGCCGATTGGCTGGGTCATGTGGGCGGAGCCAAAAAAGTCCCCCAATGAGCAGCTCCATGGTCTGAAAGGGCAGGGAAATAGCCCAATGAGCATTACCGCAGAGGAGCCAATCAGCTAGATGTTGCTGGGGCTGCTGTGAGCCAATCATCAGCTGGCAGTCTGAAAGGGCGGGGAAACAGCTCAATGAGTATCTCCAATGAGCATCACCACAGAGGAGCCAATCAGCAAGATGTTGCTGGGGCCGCTGTGAGCCAATCATCAGCCAGCAGCTGGAAGTTTGCTGGCAGCTGGAAGTTTGCTGGGGCCCCTTCATCTGTGGCCCTCAACATCTCCCCCTCTCTGTTTAAACAACAAGCATGTGGCTTAGGGACCGTGCCTGCCTTAGGTTGTCCAATAGTACATATGGTCCTTACCCGTTATCGGATGAGCTGACCTCAAGGCGTCAGCCTCCTGTCTTAGGTTGGTACACCATTGCAATTGGATCTTACCCGTCACTGACTACTGGTCCAGTATACAGCCACACCTGTGGAGAGGTCTTTGTACCAGCGGGGGGGTGAGGTTCTTTACCTCACCTCTGTTGGCCCCCTATTTTAGCTGAACGATCATGACAAACAGAAGGGAGGAAGATACACCAAGCCAAT
Source organism: Spermophilus citellus (assembly GCF_964194105.1). Lineage (NCBI taxonomy): Eukaryota > Metazoa > Chordata > Mammalia > Rodentia > Sciuridae > Spermophilus > Spermophilus citellus. The sequence continues at coordinate 104,205,856 of NC_138191.1, read as the reverse complement.
TGATGGCTCCTTTTGGAAAAATTGTACCACCGATGACATCATCAGCAAAAATACCCCAATACTACCACAAGTTGCTGCACCAACAGATAGTTCACAATGCATACAGGTGAGTTCACAATGCATACAAGTGATACATAGTCCAGGCAAGTTCTGCAAGCAGTTCAGTGATGGCTATTGCAGAAGCTGTAGATTGGTTTTATCTTTGTCTTCACCAGCACTGGGATGAAGATAGGAATTCTGGCAATAATGGCTAAAGAAAAAATTATGTAACATTCCAGAAGGCACTAAAAGAAAACAATTTTCTTAACAATTTACATTGTCTTGAAGAGAATTATTAAATATAATGAAAAGGAAAGGTGAAAGTAAACAAACAGATCTGTTAACCTCCTTTTTTGTTCATATATTAAAACAATCCTCAACAGCTGTTTACCCAATTTAAATTAAACCATTTAAATTACGTGAAAAAAAATATTTGGATCCATTTTTTCATGAGCGCTCATCATATGATATATGGACATACATACATTCAAACATATAACAGAAAACACAAGTGTGAACACATAATATAATACATACAACACATAACATAGTAGTAAAGGCCTTATAACTTTTTACAGGTGAAATCTCCATTGCAATGTTTAAAAACTCTATAGTCAAAAAAATAGAACTGATCAGCAAAACATTAACCTAGGTCTAGGCAATAATAAAATAGATATTGAAAAAAGCGGGGCTGGGGATGTGGCTCAAGCGGTAGCGCGCTGGCCTGGCATGCGTGCGGTCCGGGTTCAATCCTCAGCACCACATACCAACAAAGATGTTGTGTCCGCCAAGAACTAAAAAATAAATATTAAAAAAAATTCTCTCTCTCCTCTCTCACTCTCTCTTTAAAAAAAAAAAATTAAAAAAAAAAAAAAGCATCCTGGTTCAGCCAGATGTAAGGATAGCCAAACTGGAGTTTTGGATATCAGTTGTTATGGATTTGAGCCAAATCATCTTCTTTTTGGTCTGTAGAAATCGCTTTAGTTACTCTTTCTGGAATCCAAATCGGCTGCTGTTCTCCCTGTGGAAACACATAAACAGACCCCCGACTCCAGACAATCACTGGGTCAGGACCTTAGTTAATCTCTCTGGAATCCAAATTGGCTGCTGTTCTCCCTGTGGAAACACACAAACAGACCCCCGACTCCAGACAATTACTAGGTCTGGACCTTTCCATTGTCCTGTTAGAATATCCTTCCAAAGTACCTTGGGCTTATGTACATTTTTTGGACACATATGCCTTTCTGCAGCACTAAGCCCTGATGAATCCAAATTTTAAAAGTTTAGAGTAAAAAGGGTTATTTTAAGTTTATCTTTGGGGAATATATACCCCTTCCCAATTCCTTCCTTTTGCTTTAATAAGTACATTTTAATAGTTTGATGAGCTCTTTCAACTATGCCTTGTCCCTGTGGATTGTATGGCATTCCTGTTATATGAGTAATGCCAAATGTTGAGCAAAATTGTTTAAAAGAGGTAGAAGTATAACCAGGGGCATTATCTGTTTTTAACTGTTTTGGAATGCCCACAGTGGCAAAATTTTGTAAGCAATGAGCTATAACATCTTTAGATTTTTCTCCGGCATGAAGGGAGCCCATCAAAAATCCAGAAGTAGTATCAACTGTAACATGCAAATATTTTAATTTTCCAAATTCTGGCAAGTGTGTGACGTCCATCTGCCAAATATGGTTAGGTATCAATCCTCTAGGATTGACTCCAAGATTAATTTGTGGTAAAAAGGTCACACAATTTTGACATTGTTTTATTATTTGTCTAGCTTGTTCCTTAGTTATTTTAAAATGCTTTTGTAAAGTATTAGCATTGACATGGAACCTTTTATGAAAATTTATAGCTTCTTCTAGTGTAGAGAAAATATGTATGTCATGTGTAGTTTTATCTGCTAAATCATTGCCCAAACTAAGGGCTCCAGGCAATCCTGTATGTGCCCTGATATGTCCTATAAAGAATGGATCTTTTCTGTCCCAGATTAGACTTTGTATAGTGGAAAGCAAAGAGAAAACAGTAGAGGAAGGGGAAATCGTACCAGCATCTTCAAGGGATACTATAGCATTAACTATATACTGACTATCGGAAAATAAGTTAAATACAGAATCTTTAAACACCACAAAAGCTTGTAAAACTGCATTAAGCTCTACCTTTTGAGCTGATTGTTTGGGTACTAAAAATGTAAAAGTTTGATCAGGTGTAACTATTGCTGCTGTACCATTATTTGACCCATCAGTGAATATATTTGGAGCATTCATGAGAGGTGTTTTTCTTGTCATTTTTGGAAAAATTACAGGATGCAATGACCAAAAAGACAATAAAGGATTAGATGGTAAGTGGTTATCAAATGAAACATTAGATTTGCACATGATTATTGCCCAAGTATTTAATTCATTAGCTAACTCATCAATTTGATTCATAGTATATGGAGTAATAATTTTATTGGGAGAAATTCCAAACACTCCCTTTGCTGCTTTTATTCCTTTGAGTATTAATTGTCCTACAGCCTCAGGATACCTAGTAAGAATAGTGTTAGGAGAATAAGATAAATGTATCCATAATAATGGACCTTCTTGCCAAAATACTCCTGTAGGAATATTTTTTGTTGGTAGTACAATAAATAATAAAGGCAAACTTATATCAATTCTATCCAAATGCATATTTTCCATATATGTTTCAATAATTTTTAATGCCTTTCTTGCTTTAGGAGTTAACATGCGGGGTGAATTTGGATCTGATGGACCTTTTGGGATATCAAATAAAGGTCCCAACTCTCCTGTTGGTATACCTAGATAAGGCCTTATCCAATTTATGTCTCCTAATAACTTTTGAAAGTCATTAAGTGATTTGAGTTGATCTACTCGTATTTGAATTTTTGGTGGACGGACCATGGTTGAGGATAATAGAACTCCTAAATAATTAATTGGAAAATTTAATTGTACTTTATCTATTGCTATCTCTAGATTATAATTTGTAATAAGTTTGTAAGTGTGGCATAACATTCTAGCAATGTGTTTTTATCTTTGTGTGCTAGTAATACATCATCCATATAGTGAAATATTTGTAGTTCAGGATTTTGATTTCTAAGTGGCTGGATTGCTTTGTTATCATAGATTTGACACATAGTTGGACTATTAGCCATCCCTTGAGGGAGTACTTTCCATTCATATCTCTGATCAGGACCTTCATGATTTAATGCAGGGATAGTAAATGCAAAACGTGGACTATCCTCAGGATAAATTGGAATTGAAAAAAAATAATCTTTAATATCTATAACTAAAACATACCAGGTTTTTGGCAAAGCAGACAATTGAGGAATCCCCGATTGAGCAGGTCCCATAATAACCATTTCATTATTAATGGCTCTTAAATCTTGCAGTAATCTCCATTTACCAGATTTCTTTTTGATGACAAAAATGGGAGTATTATGGGGAGATACAGAAGGTTGTATATGTCCTTCTGCTAATTGTTGTTTGACCAGGTCATGGGCTGCTTGTATCTTTTCTTTAGTCATGGGCCATTGAGGAACCCATACTGGTCTTTCTTATTTCCAAGTAATTTTTATTGTCTCAGTGGCCCTTTCTGAAAATCCAACCCATGTCTGTCTGTTCCTTGATCTATTTGTATTGGTGCTGCTATACCTTGTTCTTGTTTTTCTAATCTTTTTCCTTTCCTAAAACCTTGTCTAGCTATAATAGTGGGTGCATTCTTTCTTTTCTCTTTCAACACTTTAAATATTTCTCTCCACTATCTTCTTGCTTACACAGTTTCCAAGGGCAAGATGAATATCATTCTTGTCTGTGCTCCTCTATAAATAGTATTTTTTTTCTTCAACTTCTTTGAAGAATTTTTATCTTTGATTTTCTCTAATTTGAATATCATTTGCCTTCATATCATGTTTTCAAAATTTATTCTGCTTGATGTTTCCTGAGTTTCCTAGATTTGTGGCTTCTTGTCTAACATTAATTTTGGGAAATTTTCAGTCATTCGTCCTTCAAATATTATTCTGTTCCTGATTCTCTTTCTTCTTATAGTCTCATCACATGTATTTATGCCTTTTTTAGTCCACAATTCTTGGGTATTTTGCCCTTACCCATTTTTTTTTCCCTTTGCTTTTAAGTTTTGAAAGTTTCTATTGTCATATCCTGAGCTCAGAGAGTCTTCCCTCAGATATGCTCAATCAGCTAACAAACCAATCAAAAGCATTCTTTTTTAAAAAAATATATATTTTTCAGTTGTAGTTGGACACAATACCTTTATTTATTTATTTATTTTTATGTGGTGCTGAGGATCGAACCCAGGGACTCGCACATGCTAGGTGAATGCGCTACCACTGAGCCACAACCCCAGCCCCTAAAAGCATTCTTTAATTCTGTTATAGTGAAGTTTTTTTTCTTTTAGCAGTTCCTTTTGATGCTTAGAATGTCCTCCTGTTTACATTTATTATCCGTCTGTTCATGCATGCTGTTTACTCTTCCATGCAAGCCATTAGCATATTAATATAATCTTTAAAATTCTTAGCTGGGCTCCGTGGAAGGTGGGAGGTTTATGAGTTTGAGGCTAGTCTGGGAAACTTAGTAAGACCTCAGAAACAAACAATAAAAACTGTTTCCTAATCTGATAATTTCAACATTCCTGTCATATTTTATTAAGGTTCTGATGCTTGTTCTGTCTCCTTAAACTATTGGTTGCCTTTTAGTATGCTTTGTGATTTCTTTTGTTAACAGATGGACATGACTAGAATAAAATAACTAGAATAAATAGTAATTTACTTACTATTTGTGAGGTGTGGGGAGAGAGGAAGTATTCTATAGTCCTATGATTAAGTCTTTGTCTTTTTGTCATGTCCTCACACTCTAAACCCAAGGAGCGGGATACTTTTTTTTTTCTTCCATCAAATATGAACTAGTCCTATCAGACTTAGTCCCTCACTTTATGTGGTAGGAGGGCTGTGGGAGGCAGGTGCTGAGGACTTCTCTTTCAGTTTAACACCAATAAAATAGCCTCTTCTGAGGACAGGCCTTGTTAAAAACAGAGTAGTGCCTTTTTCTCTCCCCTGGGTTTTCTTCATTATTCACTGTGAAGTCCTGGTGAATTTCTTGTGGATAAAATTTATGAACATTAATACAAAACAAAACACAAAACCAACTTATGAACATGTGGGAGACTGGCTATGACTGGGTCCCTCTGGAGTTTTTAACCCTCAGCATAATCCACATTGAACCTTCAACAGTTTATCAATTACAGTTGAGGTTTTCCTGCTTTGGCACTTGTTTCCATGAAAGTTTTTGCTTGTGAGTTTCTGATCTAGTGAATTCTGATTCTGTTTCTGCCTCTGTCTTTCTAGTTTGGTGAGCGATGATTTGCCCTGTGACCTCATTTTGCTGACAGATTTAAGAAGAATTGTTTTTTTCAGTTTGTTCATATTTTTACTTGTTAGGACAGAGTAGCAATTCCTAACCTCTTTACATTCCAGACCAGAAATTGGAATCAGTCTATTTTTATTACCCGGAACTATTCCATTGTATAACTGAACCACAACTTAGGTATTCATTTTCTCCTTAATGTCCATCTGGGTCTAATTAGGAGGCAAAAAAAAAAGACGGTAATTTGAACAGGTGAAACTTTAAAGCTGAACGAGAGTACCCAAGGAAGAACAGACTTGGAAGGAGGTCTCTCTAGGATGGATTTAGCCTCTTCTATGCAGGATATAGAGGAGAGTATGTAATTGCTCCTCACTGAGTGGCAAGGATCTTTTCTGGTTTTCCAGGGCCAGAGCTGGTCCACAATCACTTGGCAATCAGGATGCAGCCCTCTGGAGCATAGACAAGTCAAAGCCAATGGTCAGGCCTCCAGAGAGGGGAAGTGGCTGCTGTAAGCCAGAAGCCTGAAGCACAGTGTACCTGAAGGAAGTCCATGGAAGACAAACCCTGGGGGACAGGAGATACAGCAGACAATCAAAGGGAGTTGGGGAACTAATGTGGGACTACAGCACACGGTATCCTTGTAGGTAGGGTTGTGGAAAGGGGATCATCAGGTTGGTCCAGGGCTGCAAGTTTGTCAGCATGTGATCAGGACAAAGTGCTACCACATGTCCTCACTCCTGATGCTGACAATAGTGTGGTTGTAGAATTAGTACCTGGAACCTCTTCTTTCTGCAGTGCCCCTGTAGTACTCTCTACTGAGAAGGTTGACATTTTTTCACTATAACAGGTAAATGCTTAAAAGAATTATCTCTTTTTTTATAGAGCAGATATTGAAGGATGAATTTGGAACTGAGCTACATTAAATTGATAATTAGCTCAGACATTGACATTCAGATTGTTTTTTTAAAAATATTTATTTTATTTTTTTAGTTGTACCCAGTCAATGCCTTTTGTTTATTTATTTTTATGTGGTGCTGAGGATCGAACCCAGGGGCCCGCATGTGCTAGGTGAGCGTCCTACCGCTGAGCCACAACCCCAGCCCTAGTTGTTTTTTTTTATATTTTTTTTTTAGTTGTAGTTGGACACAATACCTTTATTTATTTATTTTTATGTGGTGCTAAGGATCGAACCCAGGGCCTCCCACACACTAGGCAAGTGCTCTACCACTGAGCCACAAACCCAGCCCAGATTGTTTTTAGTTTTTCACTGTTAAAGTCAATGCTTCAGCAGATATCCTTCCTCATGTATTTTTGTATATACATACAAATATTTTTTTTTAGGATTTAAGTATGGAATTTCCAAGTTTTAGAATATACCGTACACCATGTATGTATTATATGTCAAAATACATTCTGCTGTCAGGTATGACTTAAAAAAATAAAAATAAATCGTGTGGCAAAAAGAAAAAAAAAGAACCTATAGAGTGAAAGTGTATTGAATGATGTAAGTGAATAAAACATTGAAAAGGTCAAAAAAAAAAAAGAAAGAATATACCGTACAAATTTTTAAGAATAACATCAATAGGTCAGAGGGAATACATATTTTAATTATGTTGTATGTATCCCCTAACTGATTTTAAACTAATATGCTGGGATTACAGGTGTGCTTTCCTTAAGCCTTTAGCCCCTATCATTCGAGATGAAGCACCCCTCCATTATCAAGGAATAAGATCCATCTGCCAAAGCATGTTAAGGACTTCCATTATGTGAAGGGCGGGCAGCAAGACCATATCAGTGCCAACCATCAGAGTGAATCGACAGACCTCAGGCTGCTGCAGCTTCTGTTGGTTCTAAGTTACCAAGAAGGAGTCAACATTTAAGTCACTGGTTGAAACATTTTCTTCACAGGAGAAGAGACACAGAAAGATCAGTGTCTATATTGTGCATCAGTCTCCCATGGCTGTTGGGTCTCTCCAATAACCTGTGCAGGGAACTGGACCACACACAATACTCTTCTGTTGCAGGCAATCCCATTTCTTTCAGATATACTGGAGGTGTCATATGAACACACACTTAGCAATACAAAGAAGTTACTGCCTAGCCAGTATAGGAGAAAAATTTCCCTTAACAAGAAGAAGAATCTGGCTCCAAACAATAGCTCAGCACCCAGCTCCCATATAAGGTAATGCTCCAGGCCCAGGGCACTGATTGAGCAATCCCTAAAGGGGTGACAGGTGGCGTGATGGTTGCTTCCTCAACACCTAGTAATCCACCCCTCTCTACTCCTTAACACTTGCAGTTACTTCACCTCTATCTTCCTGAATCCAATTGGGCTAATTTCATTATCTCTTAATCCTGTTTGTGTCCACCCTCATAACCCCAGGTTACCACACCCCACCTCACATCTTCTGTACTTAGTTAATGTAAACCTATGAACATTCCCTCTTCTTTTTTCCCTTAATCTCATGCCTCTCTGACTCTAGAAATCCTTCCAATTATCTTTTGTATTTTTAATCTGTTCTCTGAACATTCTCTTCTAATGGAATCATAGAAGGAAAGGAGAGGGAGAACACTGCTTGTCCAGCAGCCAGCTCAAGTATTAGTAAGCTCTGTTCTCTCCCACACTTCATACCATTGAGTTGAGGAGTAAAAGTAGGTATCCTCTTTCATCTTTTCATTACTCTCTGTCCTTTCTTCTTAATCCCCCAAGGTTCTAATCTTATACCATTAAGTTATATCACTTAGTACCCATCATTGCTGCTATAAAAGTCTCCACATATTGCCTTTGTAGAAATTTTAGCTCTTGTCTCATATTACTCTCTGCAGTTCTATTCCTGTATTATTCTTCATGATCTTCCAGCCTCTCAAGTTCTTTGAATTCCTATCTTCCAGTGAACTCCCTTATGCTTCCTCAAACATTTTACCCTGGACGTATTCATTAGGTCTTGTCTTTATGATTTCAGTTTCCTTCCTGTTCTCTAGGCACCACCTCAAATCTTTCTAGCCCATATCATCTGTACATCTCTGTGAGTAATTCACGTTTGTCTTGATTTCGTGGAAGAAGTTAAGGACAGGAGATAAAAACATTGGACTTTTCAGTGTATAAAAGGATTTGGGGCCAGGGTTGTGGCTCAGCAGTAGAGCGCTTGCCAAGTATGCGTGAGGCACTGGGTTCAATCCCATCACCACATATAAATAAACAAAATAAAGGTATTGTGCCCGTATACAACTAAAAATATATATTTAAAAAAAAAAAAGATTTTGAAGCTGTGGTCTGAATGAGATCACAAAGGAATGAGCATAAACAGAAAAGACTAAAGGTACAAGATCTGAGCCCTTGTGCCAGGCGCGATGGCACACACCTGTAATACCAGTGACTTGGGAGGCTGAGGCAGGAGGATCACGAGTTCAAAGCCAGCCTCAGTCCTATTAAGGAATTTGGAGCCCGACCCCACAATATGTAGATCGGTGCCAACTTTTTCTTCTATCAGACGCAGAGTCTCTGATTTGATATCTAGCTCCTTGATCCACTTTGAGTTGACTTTTGTGCATGGCGAGAGGAGGGGATTCAGCTTCATTTTGTTGCATATGGATTTCCAGTTTTCCCAACACCATTTGTTGAAGATGCTATCCTTTCTCCATTGCATGTTTTTAGCTCTTTTATCAAATATAAGATAGTTGTATCTTTGTGGATTAGTCTCTGTGTCCTCTATTCTGTACCATTGGTCCACCCGCCTGTTCTGGTACCAGTACCATGCTGTTTTTATTACTATTGCTCTGTAATATAGTTTGAAATCTGGTATCGCTATACCACCTGATTCACACTTCTAAAGGGGTGAATTTTATATGTAAATTATATCACACTTTTTTAAATTGAGAGAAATTCAAGCAGTTAGAGATGCGTTCTTAGTTGGTAAAATTGTGAGGAAATATCTGTTATAAAAATCAAGATAATGTTGACTATAAGTGGAGAAGTGTTGGGGTTTTGACTGAGAAGATTATATGTAGGCTTTGGAAGGTAGCATTGTTACTCTGGGTGCTGTTTACACAGGTGTTTGCTATATAATTGTATTCATTTATAACTAAACTATGTGGGGAAACAGCTGCTTCAAGGTCAACCCTCCCAGTTCTGTGTGTTTGTTGTTTCATTATAACTTATTTCTCTGGGGTGCATGATGTCTTGCCTTTGAACTGCCTCCTCCAACCTTTAAAATGCTTGATAAAGTTGAAAAAGCCTACATCCTGGGATGCTGGGTTTTCTATCACATTTTTTGTACTATTGAGCCACTTCTGGCTATCTTAAAGAAACAGTTCTTCTCACTGATGTGTTTTCTGGGGCTAGAACTGAAAATGGTAAGACATTAAGAATTGGTTTAGAATTTTTTTAAATGTTAATATTCTGACATCTTACAACCTTCCCCATGATAAGACCAAATCAAATGATTTTTATTCTGCCATAAGGAGTAGCAACTTTAGTTTTTTTTAAGGCAAAGTAAATATTAAGAGAAATAGAAGAAACACAATAAAGGTAACACAGGTATTTTTAGGGCTCAGCATCTGTGGTATAATAAAGAATTTTTGTAGTCTTTGTCCTAAGTTCTTGCACACTTCTAAATGCTTTTGAATTTTCCGAGACTTAGGAGTGTTGCTTTGCTAATGAGGTGACTCATGGTCCCTAGATAGTTTCATCCTGAGTGCTGGTCACCAGAAAGACTAGCCATATGTTTAGAACATGTAACTTTGGGCCAGCCTTCCCTGCGGAAAGGCATAGGGGTGTAAGATTGAGTTGAACTATGTAATGAAATCCCAATAAAAACTCTGGACAACAACTATAAAATTAATTAATTAAAAATAACAACTCCGGGCACCAAAACTCAGTAAAGCTTCCTGGTTGGTGAACACATTAATGAGTGAGAGGGTGGCAGTCTGATTCCAAGAACATAGGAGTTCTGCATTTCCTCCCAGACCTCATTCTCCCTGAGTGAAATTGTAATAATAAGCATAGTACTTTCTTGAGTTCTGTGAGTTGATCTAGTGAACTATTGAACCTCAGGAGACTATGAAATTCTCAATTTTATGACCAGTCAGCAGTATACCTGTGTCTCAGTAACTCAGTCCCCACAAGACTTAGGTTTAGTAAGGTAGTCTTGTTGAGGACTTTGCTCTTAACCTATGGGGTCTGCCCTAAGGCTGTACACTTGGTGTCATAGTTGAACTGGGTAGGTGGAGTTTTTATTAGAATAGGTCTTAAAGTCTGTTGGGAGCCGGGCTGTGGCTATGGCTATGGCTCAATGGAATAGTGCTTGCCTCACACAGGTGAGGAGGCACTGGGTCTGATCCTCAGCACCACATAAAAAGAAGGAAGGAAGGAAAGAAGGAAGGGAGGGAGGGAGGGAGGGAGGAAAAGATAGATAGATATTGTGTCCATCTACAACTAAAAAAAATATTTTAAAAAGTCTACTGGGATTCTGTCCTGGAGGAAGGAATGCTCATTGGTCATCTGCTGGGTTACCAGGTGGTAGGAATCCACCATGATTTCCCTTTGCACTACAGAGACTTTTTGACAAAGATTTCAGTCACAGACTTAATGGCCTGTTTTTGCCTATGTCTTGACAACAACTCCATAACTTGGAAACTATTTTCTTTCTTTGACATTGGCCATATAAAATGTTGAATTGTGAATCAGCTCTTTAAAATTCTGAGTAAATTTAAGAACGCTAAAAAATGATGTTAATAAATACTCATTGACATTGTAATAAAGATATAATGTGTGGTGCCTTTAATTCTGTAGATGTGATCAAGGATTCAACTTAAGATTCAAAATAAGCCTTTGATATAGAGGTATTTGTAAACTAATTCTAGATAAACACAATCGGATTTTGACCTTATGTAGTCCCTAATCACATTTCATGTGGATTGTTGAACTTTTGGAGGGGGACACTTTTTCTGATGTATCACTTTATGCTTGTCATTCTACTAAGAATTTGTCAGTAACAACATTTTCCCAGATAAAAGAAGTTTTAATAAAATAAAATTTAGGAGAAAATATTCCCATATGGAAATTAATTAAATTTAGGAGAAAATATTAAAACATTTGTATCATAAAATATAAGAATTGCATTTGGGTTTACAAATATTTAAAGTATGGATTGATACTAGTTACTCCTATTCGCTCCATCTGTCAGACTATGTCATAAGTTGTATATGATATATCATGAGCAAAAAGTGGAGTTCCATGACATACCCTCAGTCATTCCTCCCTTCAGCATATAATAACATTGCAGTATTGCATTTTTACAATATTTTGTAATAGCTATAGAGGGGCCTTTGAAAATGTGGTACAAGAAGGAAATAAACTAGTTCTCTTGTAGCAAATTAAAATAATGGCCAAACTAAATGATGTAATGCAGTTTTTAAAATAAAATATCCAAATTTTCACACTTTTTCTATACTAGCTAGTGATTTTTAATAGTATGCTATTTAAAAGACAATTGGGAAAGGTTAGAGAAAATATTCTTTGTCTTTTTAGAGAGAATGTGACATTTTAACATTGTGTGTAGAAGTGGCTACATTTAAAAAGAAAACTATGCCATAGAGAAAGCATTTTTGAAATACTCCTATGTATATGTGATTTTTGTTGACCAAAAAATATGGTACCCATAAAAACCGATGAAACCACTACTTAAAAACATTGGAAATAGACTATTTCTAACCTTCCAAATTTAAGGTTCAATTTTTGCTAAAAATGTAAAACTATAATATTTCTGTTTACAAGAATTACTGGACATCATAAAAAAATATCATTCTTTGAATGGAATTGAAAAACAAGTAGTATCATGATCTAAGAAACAGATTGAACAATGCACTTCTGAGGAAGCTACATGTCTTTGCAAGGTGTATTTTGTATGTATAATAAAACTAAGTCACAAAATCTAAATTCAAAAACCAAACCACAGGATTGGGGGCAGCTTAATGGTAGAAAACTTGCCTAGCATGTTGCAAGGCCCTGGTTTTGATCCCCAGCACCACACACATACCCTAAGATTTCTAAAAATATGAGCCAACTTAATCACATTTCACTCTCAAAAGAAGAAAAAGGAATTTTGTACTATGGATAAAATATTTTTAAATATTTGTTTTACTAATTTATTTTAAACAGATTTCACTGGGACATATTATACAATAATCAAAGTATACACTTTGATAACTTGACATATGTAGCTATATATTCATGAAGCCATCACCACAAAGTAGGAAATGTATTTGTCATTTCCCAAAAGTTTCCACTGAACCTTTTGTGACTCCTCCCAACTCCAGGCAACTACCCATCTGCCTTCTGTCACTTATAGACTAGTTTGAATTTTGTAGAATATTACCTAAATGGAATTATACAGTTTTTCTCTAACATCTTGTCCTTTGCATTTCTATATGAATTTTAAAATCAGATCATCAAAAAGGTACTTTTGATTGGGATTGTGAGTAATTTGTAGCTCAGAGAGCTGACTTATTAACAATATCAGATCTTTTGACCCTTGAATATGTTTTTTTCCATTTATTTAGATCATCTTTAATTTTTCTCAACAATGTTTTGTTTAGTTTTGTATGTCTTTTGTCAGATTTATCCCTAAGTGTGTCATAGTTTTAGGCACTTATAAATGGTAATTTTATTTTCAATTTCTGATTATTCCTAGTATATAAAAATATAATTTACTTTTGTATATTGATCTTGAATCCTGAAGCCTTGCTGATTCACATATCTAGTAGCTTCATTATAGATTCTGTCAGATTATTTACATAGACATCCACGTTGTCTATGAATAAAGACAACATACCTTATTCCATTGGCTAAATCTCCAGTACAGTCTTGAATAGAAGATATCCTTGTTTTGTTCCTGGCTTAGAGCATTTTTCTCTTTACTTTTAACCATGATATTAACTGAAGGTTTGTCATAGACACCCTTTATCAACTTAAGAATGTGTCCTTCTTTTCTTTTTTTAAAAAAATATTTTTAGTTGTAGATGGACACAATACCTTCATTTATTTACTTATTTTTATGTGGTGCTGAGGATTGAACCCAGTGCCTCATATGTGGTAGGCTATAGTCCCAGCCCCAAACCCAAAATTTGTCTTTCTTTTCATAATTTGCCAGACTTTTTTTTTTTTTTTTTTTCAAATGGTTGTTGGATTTTTGTTGAATGCTCGTTTCTGTGTCTGGTGACAGCTGAATTTTTAAATTTTAAACCAATTTGTGTTTCTGTGATAAATATTACTTGGTTATTACATAGTAGCTTTTTAATATATCACTGTATTTTATTTACTGAAATTTTTTAAATATATGCATCTATATTCATAAAGGTTATAAGTCTGTAGTTTTCTTGTAATGTCTGGTTTGGATATCTAGGTAATGCTGACCTCATGGAATGAGTTGCAAAATAATTCCTCCTCTTTGGTTTTATGGAAGAATTTATGTAAAATTGTTATTATTTCTTCCTTAAATGTTTGGCACAGGGCTGATGTTGTGGCTGAGTGGTAGAGCACTTGCCTAACATGTACAAGGCACCGGGTTCGATACTCAGCACAACATAAACATAAATAAATAAAATTAAGGTATTGTGTTCATCTACAATTAAAAAGTATATATATATATATATTTTTTTTTTTAAAGGCAGAATTCTCCATAAAGCTTTAAACCTGAAGTTTTCTTTGTGTGGTGATTTTAAATAAGTTGAAATTTGTTTAATAGATATAAGGCTATTCAGAATTTTTTTTTCTGCATGAACCTTTATAGTTTGTATCCTTCAAGGAATTTTTCGTCTCATTTATACTGTCAAATTAATTAATATAAAGTTGTTCATAATATTGCCTTATTTTTCTGATATCAGTAGACTCCATAGGTCTGCCACCTTTCTCATTCCTGATGTTGAAAATTGTGTCATTTTTTTTCCTGGTCAATCTAAGAAAACCTATGTGTGCTTTTGTTTTTATTGGTTTTTAATCAATTGATTTCTGCTGTGAACTTTATGATTTCCTTTCTCCTGGGTTTCATTTGCTTTTCTTTTTCTAATTGCATAAGATAAAAGCTGAGGACTCATTGAACTGAGTCCTTCTTTTCTCATGTAGGCATGAATTTTCTCTCCAAGATCTGCTTTAGTGGTTTCTGATATATGTTGATTTTTATTTTATTTGTTTTTTCTTTTTCTTTTCTTTTTTGTTTGCTACCAGGAATGGAACCCAGGGGTGCTTAATCACTGAGCCATATCTCCAGTCCTTTTTATTTTTATTTTTTAATATTTATTTTTTTAGTTTTAGGTGGACACAATATCTTTATTTTATTTTTATGTGGTGCTGAGGATCAAACCCAATGCCCTGCGCATGCCAGGCTAGCACGCTAACACTTGAATCACATCTCCAGCCCCTCCTGTTTATTTTTTATTTTGAAATAGGGTCTCACTAAGTTGCTTAGGCCTCACTAAACTGCTGAGGCTAGCTTTGAACTTATGATCCTCTTGCCTCAGCCTCCTAGTTTCTGGATTACAGATGTATACCACTGCCTGGCTACATGTTCATTTTTAATAGTTCAGAACACTTTTATAATTTCCCTTTTGATTCTTCTTTGATCCACAATTTATTTAGAAATATACTGTTTAGTTTCCAAATATTTGGGGATTTTCCAGAGGTCTTTCTGTTAATTGATTTCCTATTCAATATAATTGTGGTCAGAAAACAGATTTGGTATGGCTTAAACTCTTTTAAATTTATTGAATCTTATTGTATGACCCTGAAAAGAATGTATATCCTGTCTATTATTTGATGCAGTGTTCTATAAGTATTATGAGGTCAGGGTAGTTGGTAGTGTTCAAGTGTTCAATGTTTACTGATCTTCTTTCCCACTTCTCAATTTATTTAATCAGTATGGACCTGTAGATATTTATTTTCTAGTTTGGATCTTTTTAGTTGCTCAAATTCTTTCTCTTTGACCATTGGATGTTCTTTCAGTTGGCTTCTGCTCCTCTTTGACATAACACCCATCAACATGGTAGTTTATCACTTCCTTACCTTCTGATACTATTAAATACTCTAGGCATTGGGCTTAAAATTCTTACATATATATATATTTTTTTTCTGGTCCCAGTTCTAGAACAGTCATTTCTCCAAGGAACCCTGGATTTTTTATTGGAAATAATATTAAAAACCAAGATCTGGGAGTTAGATAAGCTTTGTTACTGTAGTATCCTTTCTTTTAGTCCTTAGCTGAAAGATCAAATATAATATTAGTATATATACTAAATTATGTATATACATATATCTATAAACATTTCTATGCAACCATCTGTATTTCTATTAAACATGAGTTCTTCCTGTTGTCTCCAACTAATCCATTATCACAGGGATCATTTTTGCTTTTTCACTTTGCTTTTCTGTAAATTTCCACTCCCAACAGTGAGAAACCTGGTTTCCACAATTTCCCATCCATATATCTAATTATTTAGGTTTATGAAGTGTCAGCACATCATGAAATATGGTGCTTACTTCAAAGTGAGCTTTCAGGTGGAAACATACAGACAATTTCTGCCAAGTAGGTCCTCCTAAGTATTAGCCTGAGCTGGAAGACAGAACAGAGAAGTATGATGGGTTCAAGAACTATTGTGACTAATACAAAAGTAAGCACACAGTTTTGTTCAGAACTTCTGAGTTTTAAGTTACAGGGGACACATGAAACATAATTGAGGAGATGGCAGTAATTCCTATACCATCAGAAGGTTGGGTGTGCTTTGCAGACTTGGGGGACTTAAGTATGGTCTGTTTTAAGGTAACTCCTGAGTCCCCACCTGAGAACTCTGCTTCCGCTTAAAGCACATAGGCTTCTGGTTTAGCTCCTTGGATGCAGTATGCAGAGATGAATGTGCAAGACATTCCTGTTGCCCTTGGATAAATGTTTGAGCATTTAGCCGTACCATCTGCACTAAAGGAGCTCTTGAAGCCTTTGGAAAATTGGGTTAACTTAACAAGGCAGATTGGAACCTGAAGTGTTCCTAGAAGGACAAGAAATAGGTAAGTTGCTGCTGGATCTAGAATGGATATCTGAGAGATGTGGATTCTTATAGGCACCACGGGAACAAGGGAGAAAACCTATGGGCTACCAAACCTTTACAAAGACAGAATTTGTAAACTGATGGTGGCCTGAAAAAATAACAAGATATGTTAATTGCCAATGGGAAAGGAAGATTTCTTGCCTAAAGATCATGTCAGCCCTCCTCAGAAGGTAACCTCTCAGAGGGTTTCTTTTTCTTATTCCATCTACAGGTAACAGTCCTTTGGACAGCCCCCGGAATTTCTCTCCAAATACACCTGCTCACTTTTCCTTTGTTCCTGCCCGTAGGTAAGTTGCAAGAAAACTTTGTCTAAAATAGTCATAATCCCTACTTTCTTGAAAATAGATAGGGTCTATGCACTTGTTTCCTTCCTAAGGAATGCTGTCCCCTCAGATGTTCACTTAGTTAATTCATTCTTGTCATTCATATCTCATCTTAAATATTATTTCCTTAGAGAAACTTTTCCTAATGACACAATCTAATGGGACCTCCTTGTTAGTCTCAATTAAATCATCCAATTTTATTTTTAAACTAGTACTTTCTAATATTTCTTAATATTTTCTTTTTGTCATGTTTTTTCTCTCACCTCAACCAGAATCAAGTTACCTTTAATACTTTAATCTGTTGAAAACTGTGTCTCCTGGTACATAATAAGCATCAATGCTTATTGATCAAATGGGTGATGAGAGAGACTGACAATACATGAAAAGCAAATATTTAGTTGTAAGCTCTGATAAGTACCATGAGGGGAAAGAACATGATGCTGCATGAAAGAATAAGAAGAGTAGGCTGTGAGTCCCCACTGGTGGTCACATAAAGCCACACTGAAGGATAAGAAGCAGCTATCATGTTAGGTGTGAGGTCACAGAGTTGGGGACTATCCTAGGTAGAGGGAATAGCAGGTTCCATTGATGCCCTTATATCTACTTGATTTAGGCTTCAAAAGCAGGACCAACTGGGAGGCTTTGGGGCATGGTATTACCACTGGCTCAAGTCTACGCTCATAGGCATGACATTTGAGTCATGTGAATGGAACATAGACCCCCGGGCTGTCCTCCTACAGAACATAGTGGGAAAAACTGCTAGTTTTTTTTTTAAATATTTATTTTTTAGTTGTAGTTGGATACAATATTTCTTTTTTTATGTGATGCCAAGGATCGAACCCAGGGCCTCTCATGTGTTAGGTGAGCACTCTACCGCTGAGCTACAACCCCAGCCCAAAACTGCTAGTTATTGATGGGGTGGAGAGGAATGCCTCAGCCATGCCAAAGAGGGACCAAAAATTGTTGGTTCCTAGTTATTGAGGTCATTTTACTTCCAACTTTTACACATTTATAAACAGAAAATTTGCCTTCATCAAGTTAAACCAAATGCTGGGGGTCAAACAGATTGCTATCTCTGGTTCCCATTGGTTCTCACTGTGATGTACATCTTTTCACTACAGCCATGGCCACAGAGCAGACAGGTAATAGTGGGTATGATGGGGAGAGGGGCTGGACCACTGCTATGCATGGCCAGATAATGTGGCTTGTGATTTTGTGCTTGGTGAGAGAACTGGTTGTGATGATTCTTCTCTGACTGTGGGTATGAACACTGGGCCTTTCATATCTATCAAAGAGGCCTCATAGGATCCACTACCTGCTGGAACCAAGACTCAGAGCTCATATTCTTGGAGGCAGGAACTACTGAATAGTTCCAAACTTCTGAACCTAGGTACAAATCCTGCATTCTTACAACTTTCCTCAGTCTCCCAGTGAGGAGGCCAGACAGAGGAACTAGAGACATCCTATGGTGACATTTCATTCTGATAGCCCCTGTTCTTCAGTGTACAGAGAAGTGACTGCCATGCAGTTGGTTTCCATTTTTATCTAAAGGATTGAAAATCACAAGTGAAAAGGTGTATTTAATAAGGCCTTAAGAAATATAACACTGAATTACATTTATCTTTGCTGAGCTCTATTTTCCTGGAATTAAATGGCTTTCTTGTGTAGAGCACCCAGGGCCCAGCAAAGAATCAGAGAGAACAGCATATTTTATCACCCTCCTGGACATTTCTTTGCTTCAGAGACAAGGTTCCAGCAGAGTTCTGATTTACACATGCTGGCTGCCTGGGTGGCATGAAGTTTGAGTCATGTGCATGTGGCATGGAACACTGGGCTCTTCCCTTACAGAACACAGTAGACTAGCTGCTCTGTGTTGGGAAAGGTGGGGAGCAGTGCTTCCAAAGGAGAAGCCCTACCAAGATTTATTCCCTTTTTTCCTTCCTCCTCCATTCCCCATCCCCTGCTGTAACTCTGAGAAGCCTTGGACAAACCATTCCAATCTCTGGGCATCAGAGTTTTCTCTGCAAATTGTAGTAAGAACTTAACTTCTAACGGTCTTCCATTGCTGTTAGATGTAAGATTCTGCTGGTAGCAGTGAAGATATTTCATCTGGCTTCAACCTCAGCAGGCTGTGTACCCCCAAGCTCCACAAGAAACAATACTTTATGCCACTTTCCACAGCGCAGGCAAACAATCATGTGTTTATATTTTAAAAGCTTTAAGTCAAATACCCCCTTAATCTTTCTCTGCTATAGTAAAGCATGTAATTGTGGTTCTTTGGGATAAGAGCTTTGTGGGGCATACTTTTGAGAAAGCAAGGAAACCTCCAGAGTTTCATATAAAGCCAAAGGTATGTCACCTCCATCCTCTTTTGTAAGGTTACTGTCATTCTGTGGCAAACATTTTCAAAGACTGATTTTATGGGTCCTAATGGATCCTAGATGGCCTATAACTATTTGCTGTCTATTGGATGTTCAGTTCAGATCCAGATGGTTGTCTGCTTTTTCCTTACTATCAACCCAGTGTCCTGGGAAAACAAGAGCCCTTCACATAGTTTTCAAAAAGAAAATAAAGCTAGGTGTGGTGCTTCATGCCTGTAATTCCAGCTATTCTGGAGGCTGAGGCAGGAATATTGCTTGAACCCAGGAATTTGAGGCCAGCCTGAGCAATATAGCGAAACCCCATCTCAACAAAAAGGAAATAGCTGCATTTCAGTGGCAATTGTGTCCTTATGATAATGCCTTCAGGTAGAGTACTCTGTTGTTGCTTCTTTTTGAAAGTGAATGAGTTGAAAGTATTAAAATATTTATTCCAAAACCACAGTATTATATAACAGATACTCTTATCAAAGCCATGGGTTCCTTCATAGTCAGAAGTGTCCATCTCTGAAGTGGAAAACATACATCAATAGGCCTCTTGTAGGAGAGCGTGTATGCTAGATGGAGCAGTACTGTTTGGAGATGAGAAGAAGCCCTCCAGCAAATCAACTGCCCAAACAGGCTGATGGACATAGCCAGGCAGGTCCTGGGCTCAGGGTGGGGACCTGTAGAAACTACCTAATATTCTTCTTCTTACATAGGACTGATGGACGGCGCTGGTCTTTGGCCTCTTTGCCTTCTTCAGGCTATGGAACCAACACTCCTAGCTCCACTGTCTCAGTAAGTAGCCAAATCTGTGGCCATACCTCCTTCATTCTGATCCATACAGCACTGTCCAATGCTACAAAATGGTTCTTAGCTTTTCCTTTAAAGCCAAATTCATGTAGATTGCTTGGGGGTAGTGCTGATTGGGGGAGAAGGCTAGTGACCCTTCACAAACATAGACAGATCCAGAAACGCCTTTGGAAGGTTCCCTCCCCTCCCTGGAGTCAGTTTTTCCTGGTTGAGTCAGAGAAGGGCTTGTGAATGCACTTTTGCTTTGCCAGTGAGGCTGAGCATGGGGACTCCTAAGCATCGTTTCCCTGCCCACCCCCAACCTTATTTCTAGAACTGCAACCAAGAGCAAATCACCCCTCCCATGTCACAAAGCCCTGGCAGACCTTCTGCCTCCTTTTTTACCTTTTTCTTTCCAAAAAGTCAAGAAAGAATGTGATGTATATTAACGAAAAACTAGTCCTTTCTCTAAAATTTTACTTATTTTTTTTAAAGAAGGTTTTAGCCAAAAACGCAACTGATATGCTAATTGCTACCATGTGCAATCAACCCTGAAATGAGTCCTCCTTTTTATTAAAGGATGACAGGGTTGGAAAACTTAGTGAAAAGCTAAATACTAAGTGTTTTAGGCTTTACAGAATGTATATTTGATGAGTGTATCCCCATTTCTGTTCTTCTTCTATGATGGGTTTGTCTATAGTCATGAATCCCAAGAACAGCAAAGGATCACCATTTTCTCCCGTGACTAGATATTACTGTTAAATCAATCCAAAGGTCTTATTGATCTTTGGCAGCTAAGCTTAAATACCCATTTTTCCATAATCCTTTACTCAAACAAGTGATTTTTTTTAAAACCCAAAGTAAGAGTTGTGTGTGTGTATATTCTATGTATGTATATGTATACACACATATACTATATATTTCTTTTCTTCTGTTCAGTAAATTTAACATACTCAATCCATTGCTCCAGCTTATTGGGATATTTTAAATACCAATTTTCTTCACCATAATTTATTGCCCTGCTAGCTTTATGTTAATTGGGTGAAAATTCTTTTTGCAGCCTAAATGAATTCGTTTTTAAAAATGTTGCTAGGATAGAGCCCGGTGCAGACATTGCATTGTTTATAGTTTTTTGTACTATATAACATTCCATGAGAGAGACACACACTGTTAATCCAAAAAGTGCTAATTTCTCCCTTGATGTTGACCCTATAGCATTATGTTTCCCTCTTCGTGGTGCTACAGCTTTGACTCTAAATGATTTAGATTTTTAAGCCCCAGACCCTTGATTAATTGATAAGTAGAAATTGGGCCAATAATGCTAGACTTACCTGCTCTCTTAGATCTTGCTGATTCTGGAGCCTGTGGGTTGCTACAGCGTAGCTATATGTGTGGGTTTCCTTTAGTGATGCTGGTTCACTTCCTCAAATGGTCTGTTGTGACTGGCAGACTCTTGTCAGGAATCCTCAATCACTCAGCCATGTTTAGAGTTTCATGATTGTTTTCAGATCAAGTTTAATCTTTAGGTCGAGATCTAGAAGGAATTTTCTTCTCTGGTATATTTGCCCGGCTTGTGTTGTCCTAGTATCTGGACATAGCTTTCCAGCCTCACCAAAGCTAGTTTTCCTCTAGATAACAGTTGAAAAGAAACATGGCTGAGCTGTCCCCTGATGGCACTCTTAAGGTTGTAAAAGGGAAAACTTAAGGGGATGTCATTTGCAGCTTACCTGGAACATTTCTTGAGACTAGGAAGTGTGCTCTCTACTTGCTTACTATCTCAAGAAGCCAAAAGCTTCATAGAAGGCCAAGGGTCCTTGCAGAAGAATCTGCTTTTTACTACCTCAGAAGGCTCCTCGGTGTTGGAGAGTTCTCACACCTCATGAAGGTCTGAGCCCAGCTTCTAGCACAACTCCTGAAGGACTCTAGTGTCTTGGCTTGATCAGTACTGAGACCTCTGAAGGTTTCATGGTGAAAAGACTTGTGCCCAGTCCAGGCTACAGGAAAGGAGCAGATGCTTTGTGTTCACATTGGCTAGGGAGTCCCTGAGCAGTTTCAGTCCTTCTCCACTCTTGGACTGCCCTTGCTCCCATCTTTAATGCTGTTTGTAATGTTTTCCCCCATAGTCATCATGTTCCTCACAAGAAAAGCTGCATCAGTTGCCTTTCCAGCCAACAGCTGATGAGCTGCACTTTCTGACGAAGCATTTCAGCACAGAAAGTGTGCCAGATGAGGAAGGACGACAGTCCCCAGCCATGCGGCCCCGCTCCCGCAGCCTCAGGTGAGGAATGCTCTCCTACTGTTCTAGCACTCAGGGGCCTCGGTTTGCTACACACCACAGGGATTGGCACACATCTCCTGTAAAGGGCCAAGATATGAATATTTTAGGCTTTACAGGCCATATAATCTCTGTCACAGCTACTTAACTTTGCTGTTGTAGTGTGAAAGCAGCCACAGGTAACATAAAAGCTTTGTTTAGTAACACAGGTAATGGGCCAGATTTGGTCTGCTGGCTGTGGTTTCTAACCCCTAGTGGAGCATATTGGCCAACTTGAGTTAATCAAATCCAGTTAATGTTCAGAAATGTTTTGTATTCAGGTTCAGCTCAGCCCATTACTCAAAAGCTATGTGATGATGCTGTCATGTGGTCTTTCTTTTTTTTCCCTTCCAACTCCATTCAGTAAAAGAGAGTAATAGTATTATCAGTTCTAATGATTACCTGACTGCAGAACCATGAGGCCCAGAGTGTATGAGCTAGGCCAGCTGGAAAGCTGCTGCTACAGACACAAGTGGCTGACTTGGGGAAGGAGCCCAATTTAAAAGCAGAATTAATTGCCCATCTGAAGCTGAATGCAGTGGCATATAACTGTAATCCCAGTGACTTGGTAGGCTGAGGCAGGAAGATTGCAAGTTGAAGGCCAGCCTCGACAACTTCAGACTGTATCTGAAAATAAAAAGGGCTGAGGATGTAGCTCAGTGGGAAAGTGTCTTAGTTCAACCACCCGTGATATAAAAATTAAACAAAATAAAAAATGCCTTTTCAAAGCCATCTCAATTTCAATTCCTTGAGTCACCTGGGCCTGCCTTCATCAAACTAAACAAACCTTAACAGCTGATTTGTCTAAATTCCCCTGAGTTAGTTGGGGAAAGTACTGAGTCTCAAACCTAGAGCCTTGCACATACTAAGCTAGCACTCCACCGTTGAACTACACCCCCAGCCACTAACTGCCCATTCTCTATTAGCTTATAAATATGTGCTAGCATTCCAAGTTAAGGGAGAGGGTGGAGATCAAAATGAGCTCAACTTCATGAGACCCTTCCTAGGATCTCTGAGAAGTAAGAAATTGGCTAACATGAACGGGGTGATGTCCCAAGGAAACAGTGCCTCCCAGAAAAAATCCCCTAAGGTATTGCTGGCACTGGGACAGGGAGTGAGCTGGGCCAGATTGATTCAGCTTCAAAGATTAAAGATGATCACTGGGACTTAAGTGCAAAGGATCAAGAATACAAATGAGTTATGTAAATCCGAATGACTATCCTTATCTCACAGAGGAACACCTGAATCTTGTGATCTCAGCAACTTACATAGAGTAAAGGGTATATTTTAGGACTGAGAGGACCACAGTGACACTCAGGGAAGTCCCTCCTGTATTATTCTTAAATACTTGATTATTTGCATCAGGAGGGCAGACAGAACAAGGCTCACTCCCAGGCTCACGCCTGAAATCCCAAAAAGGCAAAGAAGAACAGTTCTGAACCTAGCCCAGTTGAGATCTCCTATCGGGGCACTAAACTAGGCAGGACCCAAATTTAAAACTCAGAATTTTAAATTCTTTAAGGAGATGTAACTGCATGTGGGCCAGTGGGGAAGATTTAGGTTACAAGGGAAGATAATAAATTAAGGCTGAAAACACTATTATTCTCTTTAATAGATGACCCAGACATACAGCTCACTACAGGCTAGATTCACCTGTCTCCCAGGCCAGAGGTCAAGTTAGCTCTCTTGGCCACAGTTTGTTTGGAAAAAGAAATAAGTGTGTAGAGTCTTCCTTTGGTTGCTTTGGAGGTTGATCAATTTGATTTGATTCCCAGAGTGTGCGAAGGTATAGCAAACCCCATTGGCCAAAGCTACAAGGACACAGGGTCTTGTTCTGGGGAGGTCATCCCTAGGAAAGCCACCAGTGGGCTCAGGAGTAGGCTCCTCCTTTCTCAGCCTTTTCAGGCCCTGGCAAGAGTTCTTTGCGAAAGCCATGCTTCTTGCAGGAAGATAACCTAGCACCAGATGGCACTGTTTTTGAACCTTACAAGGTACACTGGGAGCTCTAGGAATAAGAAAGGCTCTGGAACTCATCACATGCACATTCTTTCTCTCTTATTTTATGGAGATTGAACCCAGGGGCATTTTACCACTGAGCCATGTCCCCAGCCTTTTTGATTTTTTTGAGACAGGTTCTCACTAGGTTTCTTAGGGCCTCGCTAAGTAGCTCAGTCTAACCTCAACTTTATGATCCTCCTGCCTCAGCTTCCCAAGTTGCTGGGATTACAGGTGTGCATGACCATGCCCAGCCAGCTCTGGGAGCTTGGGCCAGGCATGGTGGCACACACCTGTAATCCCAGCAGCTCAAGAGGCTGAGTCTGGAAGATCGCCAATTCAAAGCCAGCATTAGCAAAAGCGAGGCACTAAGCAGCTCAGTGAAACCCTGTCTCTGAATAAATACAAAATAAGGGTGGGGATGTGGCTCAGGGATTGAGTGCCCTGAGTTATTGCCCAGTACCAAAAATAAAAAAGATGGGGATGGGTGCTGAAATTAGTGGGAGGGCAGGGGTTCTAGGGATGGTCAGCTTTCTCTTTGAGAGTTTCATAGTATTAAAATAAGATAATTTTTTTTTCTTATTCAGTCCTGGACGGTCCCCAGTTTCCTTTGACAGTGAAATAATAATGATGAATCATGTGTACAAAGAAAGATTCCCTAAGGTAAGGATTCACTTAAAAGAAGCCACTACCCCAAGGATGGCTGCCTACAGCCAGTCCAGTAAAAACACTTTGGGGTGAGGGGTGAACTGCTGCCTCCAGAAGTAACCAGGAAGAGGAAAGGCTCCCACAGGAGGAGGAAGACATAGGCATGCAGACTTCCAGACTGTGTGAGCAGCAGGAGGCAGCAGGGTCTATGAGTTTATGGGCTATATTTGCAGAACCTCTGCTTGTCCATTCCCCAGAGGGACTAGAAGGGAATGTCAGAAAGGTATTCCAGCACATGTTAAAGGGGAAGGAAAGAACTGGAGGCCTGACTTTCCACTGTGCATATTAGGATCTATGAGTCATGGTCCCCCCCATGACATGATTTTCCCTCTAGAATCACCTTCATTTGGTACAGATTTCTTAAGCAGGCCCCAGACAGTATATAGACAAATGTTGTACCTACAGGAAGGCCACAGGGAGCAGTGAGTAGGGGACAGAGGGCATAGAGTTGTTTACTAACATTTGTATTTGTGTTTTCAAGGAAAATGTTGATGGAAGAAAATAGGTTGTTATCCTGAGATAGCTGAGAAATAGCATTCACACTTGTCTGCAGAACCTAGGACCTTGCTTCCTATTTGCATTTCTGTTTGAACACCATTCTGATCTGGCCTTCCTGCAGAAAGCAGCCAGCTCTGTCTTGAGAGGGAGCAGTAGACTGACAATCCCTGACAGTAGAATCCTGGGATGCCCAAACCTCATTCTTCATCCTCTGTTCAGAACTCCCTGGGTCTGTTTGTTTCTGTCTCAGTTGTGCAATTGGGGGTCCTGCTCCTTTTTGAGGCCCTTCCTCTAGACTCAGGTGTAGTCTCCTGTAAAGATATGATGGCTGATGGAGATGGTGACCCCTTGTGCTTTTCTTGATGGACAATAAAGCAATAGCAAGGAGCAAACTGCCTGAATTGAAATCCACTCCTACTGTTTACTAACTGTATGACTCCATTCTGCTCTTCTGGGATCCAGGCAAGAGTCATATTTCTATTCATAGTCCTTTATTCCAACTTGGATCCAAGACCAGACAGATTCACAACTTCAGTAAACATTCTCTGACTACCTGCTTAGCTGTGTCCAGCAGAACCTCTGTTAAGCAGGTCCTCAGGTTAAGTAAAAGGATCCTGAGATGATAATATTGTCTCTGATTTGAAGAACTTCCCAGTCCAGAGAAAGGCTTAGAATTCAGCAGTATCCATACACTACATGTATCCAGTTGAGGCCAATGGACGAAGCACTGATAAAAGGGAACTCCTGTTTGCTGGGGAAAGACTTCCCTGTGGAGAGGTAATGCTTGTGTGACATGAAAGGACTAACAGGAGCTTGTGAGGCAGACCTGAGGGCGAGAGGGCCACAGTCAGGGAACAGAATAAACAAAGACAGAGGCATGAATGCCAGGGTAAAGGAGAACAGCAAACCTTCTATGCCCCCAGACCAAGAGCGTGCCCTATAGGAAATAGTCAGGGACAGGCAAATTCAGGCAATAGAGGCCCTTGAATATAGTGCTAGGGCATTCTGACTTAACTTGAAAGTGATCTTCTTGTTTCTTCAGTCATTAGATTTCCCAAATGCAACATCAGAAAACCAGGCTCCCAGGGAGCCTGTCCTTTAGCTGTTACCAAGTCCTTCAGCTTAGCTCCAGCTGAGATAGGACTAGAAGGGAACTGTCACTTTTCTTGCTTTTACTCCCAGGCCACCGCACAAATGGAAGAGCGACTAGCAGAGTTCATTTCCTCCAATACTCCAGACAGTGTGTTGCCCTTGGCAGATGGAGCCCTGAGCTTTATCCATCATCAGGTGATTGAGATGGCCCGAGACTGCCTGGATAAATCTCAGAGTGGCCTCATTACATCACATTACTTCTATGAACTTCAAGAGAATTTGGAGAAACTTCTACAAGATGTGAGTGTCTTGGTGCCAGGGCTATGGTAAAACCTCCACATGGTGGGCTGAGATCAGAAATTTGCAGGTTCCCAGTCTTCCCAGCCTACAGGCACCACCAGGTATCCTTATACAGGATATACAGGAACCACCTCCACGTGTGGTACCGATGGACTTAGATCCCTCCCTAGTTCCTTGCATCGTTGAGTAAAGCCTGTGTGGTATCAGTAGACTCAGTTCTATAAGTCCTTTCTTCTCTACATCCAAAGCTGTATTATTCTGCCTGAGGCTCTAACACTATAGATTCATAAATTCTTTGACTAAGAGATTTGTTACCCAAAGCCATAAAGTGGCCCCAATGGATGTGGTAGGCTCTCTTTTAAAAAATAATTGGTTTAGGGGCTGTAGCTCAATGGTAGAGTCTAGCATGTTTGAGGCATTGGGTTCCATCATCAGTACCACATAAAAATATATAGATGAACACAATACTTTTATTGTGTTCATCTACAACTAAAATAATAATAATAATACTTGGTGTAAGCAGAGCCTCCCAACTGTCTCTCCTCAGCCCAAAGGAAGCAGGGCCAAGGCTTAACCTGTGGGTTTATCCACTTGCTGATGTTCCACTGACATGGTGAGAAGTGCTCTAGTAAGACTTCTATGTGTAGAGATCTGATCCTCCGCAGTATGAAAAAAATCCCTGTGAGGCTAAAGGTAAAGTAATCCAGAGACAGCCAAGACCAAGCGTACTGCTTTAGGAAGTCATATTGAAGTCATATTGAATTTGACTTCAATATGACTTAAATTCAATATGACTTTAGAAAGCCAAATTCCCATGAAAAGCAGCTATTTGTTTCTACTCAGGAATAATTTTCTAATAGTTTTTCATTAATAAATGGGGTGCCCCAGAAACATTTAGGAATCAGGGTATTGCTAAATGATTACCAAGTCTCCTCCTTTTTAAAAATTTTTCCTGCTTGAGATATGTCGCTATATATTGCCCTGCTGGCCTTAAACTATGGGCTCAAGGAATTTTCCCACCTCAAGCCTCACGAGTAGATGTAGCTGGGACTATACACCACTACACCCAGCTTCAAGGTTCCTTCTGAAACATTGATCTTCTCAAATGCTGAAATCAGAGTCTTGCCCAAAACCTCCAGGCATTTTCACAGACTGACTATCCCTGGGGTTAAGTGGTTGATGTACTAGGAAGACCACTGATTGTGGAGCCAATTTGTTCCTTTCTTCCTTGATTTGTTTGGCCTTTGGGAGGGGGGTGTTAACAAGCATTCAGTGTAGACTCCCATCTCAGGAATTTGCTGTTGACTAAGGTTATAGGCCCACCAATATATATACTTACAGTAAAAAAATAACAGCTTTCATTAACAATGTGTACTGTGTACCAGACACTATCTTCCATTTATTATAGTACAATGTGATTGACAAGCACAAAAAGAGATAAGTTCTGAGCACAGAGAAGGACTCAGCATGGTTCAGAGAAAGTCAAATCTTGGCAAGTAGGCAAGCCTAGGAAACAGTGTAAGGAACTTGGTGCATTCCAGAAATTGCAGATGAAGTAGTTTGGCACAACTAGAGTAGATGCCTACAGGAAAGAGTTGGTAAGTTTGAAGAATTAGACTGGTAGCCAGATGACGAAGGGTCTTTCTTGGGAGGAATCCAAGCTTAGATTTTTAGCATAAAGGCAATGATAAAATGGCAATCATTCATTCAATGGGATTAAATCAAAAACCATCATCATTAGCTTTATGCTTAAAATAATAAAGATTGCTAGCATTTACAGAGCACTTAATACATGCTAGACACTGTATTATCTCGTTTAATTAATTTAATTTAATCCATACCCACCTATAAGGAAAGCACTATTATTATTCCCCAAATTTAAAGATGAGTAAACTGAAGTTTAAAGGACTGAATCACCAAGATAACTCATTTCTTAAATAGCAGAAGTAGAACCCAAACTCATGTTTGTCATGTATGTATGTACATAAACACATACACACACACACACACACACACACACACACACACACACAGAAGAATAGGTTATAAGGGTGCTGGAGATGTAGCTCAGTGGTAGAGTGCTTGCCTAGTATGTGCCAGACCCTGGGTTCCATCCCCAGTATCACATTTGGAAAAAAAAAAAAAAAGTTTACAAGGAAAAAAAATACACACACACATACACAGAAATCTTCATTTGAAATATTTCTTTCCTTATAACCTATTCACTACTCAGTCTTCTGAGCTTCCCTCAGATTCCACTAAAGCTGTTCAGACAAAAGCAACCAAGGAAATAATTGACTAATTGCCAAATTCTGTGGCTTCTTTCAGGCCTCATCTTTCTTCACCTCTCTACAGGACACAGTGAACACCTCTTGAACCTTAGCTCTTCTGGTTGTCAATTCCCTGTTCTCTCTAGCCTTGCTGCCTCTTCATAAGTTACCTCTCTACCCACTCTAAAATGCTGCTGTTTTACAGGGCACTGTCCAGAGTTACTATTCTCTTTCCTTTCTCCACCCTTGTGCTGATGAGCCTTTTCTACTCCCAGGTCCTTAGTGGAAGACTCCCACCTGCTCCTTTATTTTCCTAAACTCCAGACCAGTGACCTACCTACTGAACTCCTTCACTGACTTCCCCAGATTGGTGCATATTCTTTGGTCATAAGTAATAGAAATAAGACTCACAAAAGTTTTAACAGTAAAGGGATACTAAGATATGGATGAAGAGGGTAGGTTTTGGAGAACTGAAGATAAAAATGCATCAGGCCTTAAGAAGGGACCAGTGTCAGCAACCAGAAACTGACAAGCTCTGGAAGTGCTCATTCTCCTTTCTTAGCTGTTTTTATCTGTACTCTAAGGTTAGATATGGCCATCTTTTTTCACCCAAGTGTAGATTATACAGTTTGGCTACACAGATAATAACTGTTATCTTTCTGAGCATTGAAAAATTCCCAGGAAAGCAGTCCACACTGGTCAGCTGTTGGAGGTGGAAGGGAAGGTGCAGCCACAGAGTATCAGTGTGGATCCTAGAAGCCTGAGCTGTTCTCAGAAGACAAGCAAGAGGTCCTGGGGCCTGGGGCTGGGGCTTAGTAGTAGGACGCTTGCCTCGCACGTGTGAGGCACTGGGTTCTATCCTTATCACCACATAAAAATAAAGAAAATAAAGGTATTGTGTCTATCTACAACTAAAAATATTAAAATTTTTTAAAAAAGAAAGAAAGAAAGAGGCTCCTGGGCCCAGCAAATACCAAGGTTGTCTATGAGGTCACCTCAAACTTAAATTTGCCTCTTCTGCCCCACTGCTCTTTTCTCTAAAGACAAACTTCTCATGTTTTTAGTCTATTGTTTATCTTCTTGCAGTTCCTATTTCACTAAGGGCTCAGTGAACTTTCCCTAAAAATGAAGTTGCAGTTACCTCCCTTCCTGCTTCTGCCACCCCTCAGATCCATCTTAGAAAATGGCCCGAGGCTGTGCACTTATCTTGGTTTTTACTGCCTTGACTTCTGCCTTGTTCAGTGGAGTTATTGCATTAATGATTTCCCTGATTTTAGGCTTGCCCTCTTTAGTGCACCCTCTGCTCTGCAGCTAGTGGTCTTCCTGAAATACCTCTCTGGTCATATCAATTCCTAGCTTTGAGGTCTTTTGTTCCTTACAGTGTGTCTGGGGTACAAGGTGAATATCTATGAAGGCTCTATTGAGAGTTGCCCCTTAAGATGGGGTGTGGAAGGTAAATCAAGCTTGTTGGTTGTAGGAGCAGGTAAAGGTGTGTCTGGGTGACATTTCTTGGTCTTGTAGTATTCTCAGACTCACTGGTCTCTCATGAGTGAGCAACTTTCTCCCTCCCACAGCTGACCAGCCTTTTCCTCTGAATTAATTCCTTCCTTCCTTCCTTCCTCCCTCCCTCCCTCCCTCTCTCTTTTGGTTTTGCTTTACAGAGCTCTCTCTACTACCAATAATTTCTCCCTGTAGTCAGCTCTGCCCATTATGCTTCTGCTCAGCCCAGCCACACCAGACCAGTAGCTTGCTGAAGTGACTTTTGTCTTCTTTGCAGGCTCATGAGCGCTCAGAGAGCTCAGAGGTGGCTTCTGTGATGCAGCTGGTAAAAAAACTGATGATAGTCATTGCTCGTCCAGCTCGTCTCCTGGAATGCCTGGTAAGTGGACTCGGGAAGATTAGATGGGGAGATGGGGTTTGAGGTTGTAAAGGAAGTATCCTGCCAACAACAAAACTGTGGCAGCACCACTACCATCTCTGTTGCTTAGGTCTGTATTTAAATATGATCTCTAAGCACTGGGGGACTAAACAGGTTCCTTTGAGGACAAATTGATGGTCCTGATGGGTATGGCAGGGAAAGTATTAATCTGACTTATTCCCACATTGAGCCACCTTGTACCTATTTAATGCTAGACACTGAAAGTATAGACATGAATAGAACAGAGTCCTGATCTCAAGATACTTCCTCTGTAGTGGCACTAGCAAATATAAAGCATGTGGATATATAAATAATAACTGTAATATTTTAAGAAATGTCACAACTCAAGTGAATGCAAGGTGCACCAGAAACCTGGTGAAGGAAGTACTTTAGTTCTGTATAGAATGAGCATTCAGTGAAAGCTTCCTGAGGGAGAAGAGGCCTATTCAATGACCTGAAGGATGAATGCACATTTGCCAGGCCAGGGATGTGGGGTAGGAAGACAGGGTGGATTTGATGAGGTAGCGAGGGATGAAGTTGGAAGGCGGGCAGTACAAGATAATGAAAGGTGTTGCCTTCTCAGCTCAGGAGTTTGCATTATCCTTTAGTCCACTTGGAGCTACCACAAAGTTGAGGTTAGAATATGGCATGATCAGGTTTACTGTTTTCTTAACTGACTTTATTAAGATATACTATACATTCAATAAAATACATCCTTTTAGAGTATGCAGCCTATTGAATTTTAACAAATGTATACCTGTATAATTACTGCCATGGTTGAGATTTTTGTGTTTCCTTAAAGAGTTTTCTCATGTCCCTTTGCCGTCAGTCCTTTCCCCACCCTGCTTCCAGGCACCACTTATCTGCCTGCTTTTGCTGTGGATGTTTGCCTTTGTACAGTTTCATGTAATGAACCCATGTTCTGACTTCTTTCACTCTGCATAGTGTTAATTTTGAGATTCATATGTTGTTGTATGTATCAGTATATGGTTCCTATTTATTTCTGAATTAAGTATTCTATCGGATTTAGTTCTAAGAAATATTACTTCAGCCTGAACATGGATGGTGAATTGGAAGAGAGGGCAGGATGAGCAAGGAACTGAGGACAGAGGCACTTAAAGCAATTAATGTGAGATAGGGTGATTTGAATTAGGACAACGGTAGGGGGAAAAAAGAAGCAGTAGATTAGAGAGGTATTTATAAGGTAGATTTCTGAGATGGGGCTGAGAAAGAATAAAAAGTTAAGAAGACTTCCAGGTCTGGTGTAGATCATATCTGAGTAGGTAGTTTAATTCTCCAAAATAGAGAGACTGTATGGAATGAAAACAGGCAAACCAGAGGTTAGAGAGCCTCTGCATCAAGAACATGAAGTCTGAGGCAGAGCAGGGGCTTGGACCCAGCAGGTTTGCATGCTGGTTTTCCATTTCTTCTTACTTTGTCACCAGGCATTCCTGTGAACCTTGAATTCCTCACCAAGGTCAAAGAGTAGTTAGAAGGATTTAGCCCAGGGTATGGCACTTGGTAGACACTCAGAAGTGACACCTTTATTATTATATGCAGACAGTGACTATGCTTTGGTCAGCATTGGAGCTTCCACCCCTTGCACATAGGAAGTGCATAGTGAATGTTACAAGGTGTATATGTACCACTATGACTGGGAGCTGCAGCTCTTATGAGCTGCAGTCGAGTGTGTGCCAGGACTGCTCTGGACTGGGCACCTGTACACACCTGACAGTACCATCTGGCTAATGGAAGGCTTGAAACCTGGTTAGCAGACAGAGCTCTCTTGATGGGAGACTGCTTTTTCCCCATTTTTTGTGATCCCTGAATCATGATATTTCTGGTCTTCAGAGGTTGAGGTGTCTTATCACAGAGAAGGACCTCTTATTCATCATCCTCCCCTATATACTATAAAAGAGATCAATAGCAGTCACTTGTATCTTTCACCAATGACCACCTCTCTCCTCTGGTACAGGAGTTTGACCCTGAAGAGTTCTACCACCTATTAGAAGCAGCTGAGGGCCATGCCAAAGAAGGACATGGAATTAAATGTGACATTCCCCGCTACATCATTAGCCAGTTGGGACTCACACGGGATCCCATAGAGGGTGAGCATGCTGCCTGAGGGCTATAAAGAAGAGATTTAGCCTGGATGTGGACATAACATGGCATCTGGGGCCTCAGGACCATAGGAGGCACCCTGTGATCTCTGTCATAAAACACCCTTTTTTTTTTTTTTGGAATTACTCTTCATATCTGTCTACTGTGTCCCTGTCTGGATTGCCTTGGGCCTAGCTAGGTTGGATTTAGAGCCTTAGGCCAAACTAGGCTACCAATAAAGGACGACAGTCACATTTTTTAAAATGGTCGTCTCCTCCACATACTTGCCTCTCCTGCTGACCACCTTACAAATCCTCCTGTCTTTGGAGTGGTCTAACCCAGCGCTTCAAAGAATATCTTCATTCTTCTGGGCTTCACACTGAGCCTCTGCATGAACATGGGCTTGCGTATCCTAATGTGTGGTTGTCCTGCTCCTGTCTTCCCTGCTTTCCAGCCCCACCCAGCAAAGCAGTCTTGGCCAGCAGGATGGCCCAGCCTTAGGCCCTGTTTCCAGGAAATATCCCAAGTTTGAGATGAGTTTCTATAGAATGTATCAAGCTTTGTGAATGGCACTGGGCTCATAGAGATAGTGGTACAAGGAGCTGGGGTTGTGGCTCAGTGGCAGAGCATTTGGCTCGCATGTGAAGCACTCACACCACATAAAAATAAATAAACAAAATGAGGATATTGTATCCATGTATAACTAAAAAATATTTAAAAAGAAAGAAAGAGTGGTACAATAGCATTTGGCTTATTTTCTGATCCCCAAACTGTAACTACACTGAGGATAGAGCCACAGGACTGGATTTGTATCCCAGGCAAATGCAGAAAGCATTAATGCCTACCCCATATGCACCTATTCTGTGACCTAATGGTACTGCTATGATGTCTGACAGTGTCACGCACACTTTTCTCTTGTGTCCTTGCTGTATTTCTAGAAATGGCCCAATTGAGCAGTTACGACAGTCCTGACACTCCAGAGACTGATGATTCCATCGAGGTAAAGACCCTGACCTCCCATTCCTGGAGCCTGAACCCTATGAAACAAGAGGAAGTGAATTCTCTTTAAAAAGCAAATATCTGAAGGAGGGATGGGGAATTGGTGACTGCAAACACTGAGAAGTCATGCTGCTCCCAGGGAAGGATGGACAGAGCACTACAGCAGGGCTGAGCTGAGCTGGTGCTTGGTCCTGGCTTTCCCCAGAACATGGACTCTGAGAAGCATGACTGCCTCCTGCCTTTTCCCTTGTCTTCCAGGGCCGCGGGGCATCTCTACAATCTAAGAAAACCCCCTCTGAAGAAGACTTCGAGACTATTAAGCTCATCAGCAATGGCGCCTATGGGTAAAGGCAGGGGTCAGAATGTGGCCAGGAGTAAAACGAGTCAGCCCTTGTTCTCTCCATTCTGGAAGCATATGATTCCCAATCCCCTGGGCAGCAGATACCTCAGGGTCCACAGGTGGATCCTCTCACTCCCTGAAGCCCCCTGGAGAGGCAAGAATTCAATATCCTCTGACATCTGAGCATTGCTCATTTCTCAGGCAAAATGCTCATCCCTCTTGGTAACATTTCTCCTTTCCCTGAACTCTGGAAGCATTCATCTGTGTCCTCAGGTCCTGGCTTACCAGGAAATTTGAAATTTGGGCCAGGGAGCTTAGATCCCTTTCATTAATATGTACATCCCTGCTTCCTCATTCTGTGCCTGGGTAAGGTGTGACATGTAGTTCGGGTAGTGGAATGCACAGCTCTGGTGCTGACAGCCTTTGGAGGCTGAACTGGGTTGCATTTCTCAGGGCCGTATTCTTGGTGCGGCACAAATCTACCCGGCAGCGCTTTGCCATGAAGAAGATCAACAAGCAGAACCTGATCCTACGGAACCAGATCCAGCAGGCCTTCGTGGAGCGTGACATACTGACTTTCGCTGAGAACCCCTTTGTAGTCAGCATGTTCTGCTCCTTTGAGACCAAGCGCCACTTATGCATGGTGATGGAGTATGTTGAAGGTACTGAAGGTATTGGGAAAAAGGTGGCCTGCTGTGGAAGCCATGGTACAGCCCAAGACTTAGCCCTAAATAAGGACCAGTAACTGTATGTTATGTAGTACAGTTTCAGAGTCAGCTTCCAAGCCCTCTTTGGGACTCCTTCCTGCCTCAGAATCTCAGGCCATTTGGCCATGGTGAGCACAAAGCTCCTCACCTCGCTGTGAGACTGCCCATTTCAGGTACAGTGAGAGGCAATAGGATGTAACCGTCTAGTGGCTGTAGAATTCATTCCCCAGAGCCACAAGTCATTATGCAGGCATAGAGGCCTGGGTTTCTTTCCTCCTTTGTCTTAAACAATGATCTTGACAGCCATTGGCAGATTCACTTCACTTCCCACTCCTCTCCACACCCTGTCTCCCACTCATGCTAGCAGCAGAGGGCTAGAATCAGTCTCCAACACCAGGGTACCCTGTGAGGCTATCTCCTTTGGGACCTCAGGGACTGCAAACCTGGGAACTGGCTAGAGCAGGGAGCTGGATGCTTCTCTCATAATAGTCTGGGCTTGTTGCAGGAGGAGACTGTGCCACTCTGCTGAAGAACATTGGGGCCTTGCCTGTGGACATGGTGCGTCTATACTTTGCAGAAACTGTGCTGGCCTTGGAATATTTACACAACTATGGCATCGTGCACCGTGACCTCAAGCCTGACAAGTATGCCCACAATCTGGGTCCATTGTTCATGGTTTCCCTCTTGAGTCTAGATAAAGGGAGGAAACACAACATGTCTGAATTTGTTCTAGAATGGCTCCTAGGAAACAATGATGGTGTGTGTGTCCTTCTAGGCCTAGTACTCCAGCCTCTTGACCATTTCATATGCCAAGACCACTGCCACAAGAGCAGGAGCATCATAAGGCTTCGGTGACATGAAAGAGTCACTGAAATCCCCTGAAGAAACCAAGCAAGAACAAAGGAATTAGCACATCTAATAGATTCCTGAATGAGTGTCCTGACATTTACTGATACTACAGTGTGCCAAGCACCATATTCTGGGTTTTAAATATAGTCCCTTTTGTATTGAACTTAAGTCTAGTGTGGGAGACAGATAATATATGTGTATGAGGCTGCTTCTTGGAGGGCATTCATCAGGTGGAAAAAAGTAGGAGGAGCTTTCTAAAGCAGGGGGGAAAGAAGTATAAAGATACACGGGTAAGAGAGAACATGATCTTTCAGGAGCTCCCGGTAGTATAGCTTAGGTGGTGGTAGGTCGGAGAGAAGTGAGAGAAAAGGCTAGAGAAGAGATGCAGGGGCTAGACCATCAAGGATCCTTTCAACTTTGGGTTTTCTTTTAAGGAGCATAGAGTCTTCAGAGGACCTGTTGACCAAGGTGTGATAGAACATGTTCAGATTTGGGTTTTGGTATAGAAAGACCACTCTACTAGTGGAAGAGACAAGTCACTCAGGATACCAGGCCAAAGACAACAATGCCTGCACCAGACCACAGGGACAAGATGGAGGAGGGGATAGTGTAGGGAAATGGAAGGGAACAATTAATGTTGGTGTTGGGGTGGAAAGGGAAGCAAGGAAGCAGAAGGAGACTAGGTTGCCTTACAGATTTCTAGCTTGGAACTGGTACAGAGGTGATAAGCCTCCATGGTAGAAAGTAGCTTTGGCATTAGATAGACCTAAGTTCACATGACCTCATGCTTGTTTAACTCTATGAGTTTGTCTGTTAATTAAATTTACTCCTTTCTAAGTGAGAATGATAATACCTTTGATGTTTGGTTGTACCAGAAAACCTTTTAGGGGGCAGATTTTGTACATGTATATGTGCATGTGCAATAGGAATTGAACACAGGGCCTCATTCATGCTAGGCAAGCATTCTATCATTCTGTCATCCCCTACCCCAAAATATTTTTTAAAGTACTTATCACAAAGCTCAGTAATTGACATAAATTACTGTTTTTTCACTGAGAAGATGAACCAATTGGGAGGCATGCCTTTGTTTTGAACAGGTTGAGTTTGTGGTATCTGAGAGGTTGGGTAGGTATGGAGCTTGAGAAAGAAGTCAAGAGCCAGAGACAATGATTTGCGAATCATTAGAACAGAGGGGTGGCAGGGTGAAGCCTTTGGCACAAAATGAAATGGCTCAAGCAAAGTATGTTAATAGAATCTGATTTCTAGTTCCTCCCAACCAATCCTCCTTATAAGACAGCCATGGACATGGGACAAGATTTTGTGCCCCTTTCCCTTCTCCCTGAAATGGGGATAGTGAGCTACCCAAGTGAGGAGAGGGATTAGGGATGGCTAGAGCAAACAGCCTTAGGATAAATCGATCTCAGCTCTATGGAGGAAAGTCTCTTCCTCTTCACTGGTAACCTGTTCCCAGTGTCAATTACAGGTGGAGCAACAAAGAGAAATGAAGTCATGAGAATGGGTGGAAGGCAGGCTAGCTATTTATGTAGAATGCGGCACACACACCCCGACATGCCCACCAAGAAGCAAGGAACTTCAGGGCTTTATTCTGCAATATGGAGGAAACACACTTTGCCCACTGAATGGAGCATTTTCAAAGCCAGAGCTGTGTATTTTTTCATAGCTGCCTGTCTCCCTGCTTATGTCCCACAGAAACCCATAGAGGCCTATGTAGGAAAATTTGGCAAATAATAAAATGAGCACTTGTAGAAAACCTTGAAATAACTCTATGATTTTTTTTTTCCTGTGGCCTCCCAGCCTCCTGATTACATCCATGGGGCACATCAAACTCACTGACTTTGGACTCTCTAAAATTGGCCTCATGAGTCTGACAACCAACTTGTATGAAGGCCACATAGAAAAGGATGCCCGGGAGTTCCTGGATAAGCAGGTAAGGAAAGTAGGTGAAACCCTGGGAACTGAATTCTAGGACTCATAATTGGGTCTTGGATCCACATGTTTACTTGTGACCAGATGTTAGGACTGGAAGCTTCTATCTTTTCTACCTTTTGGTTCCAGGGAGACATTGAAATAGCACATTTGGAAAATAGGATGGGCCATGAGAATCATATGAATATAAAATCCAAAGTTATCTTTCTCCTCTGGGTTTGGAGAAAATAAGTCATATAGCTATTAATGTGGTTTCATATGAGATCAGTCCTGAACCCCTGGCCTGAGTCAAGGGCAGACCTCTCCTGGGGCCTGTTGTTCTTGGAACATAGCTCCAAATTCCACTTGGCTGGGGCTCAGTTCCCTGAGAACTGCCTCTGGATGTTGCCTGATTTGACTTTTCAGGTTGTGATGCTCACAAGTCCCTGTAGTAATCACATAAGGATAGGTTCTGTTCTTTGGGCTGGAGGGCAGAGGCCGTTTGTAGGACCAGATACCAGACGGGAATGTTGCAAGCTCAGGGAGATCAGACATTGTGATTAATTAGGAAATACACCCCACCAAGAGTTCCAATTCTGGTTCCCTGATCCTGTTTCTCAACTAAGGCAAGCTGAGTCTTCAGAGACTTCTTTTCTAGGGTAGGAGCATCCCCACTCCTCCAGCCATCATGCCAGTGAGCTGCCTCAGGATGCTGAGCCAGCCTGGCTTCTCTGTGCCCAGGTGTGCGGGACTCCAGAGTACATAGCGCCTGAGGTGATCCTGCGTCAGGGCTATGGGAAGCCAGTGGACTGGTGGGCCATGGGCATAATCCTGTATGAGTTCCTGGTGGGTTGCGTCCCTTTCTTTGGAGACACTCCGGAGGAGCTCTTTGGTCAAGTGATCAGTGGTAGGTACTATCACCCTTACTCAGTGTGGAGTCAAAATCTAGATCCACAAATAAGAATTATGCATGCCCCTGTTGAGGCTTTGGATTTCTTGTTCTGAATTCAAGTGTGTGTGTTTAGTATGCTTGCTTCTTAGGAATATGTGTGCATGCACTCACGCACTGAGTCCCCTGGGACCTATCCTGTGAGTGTGAACTCTTTATTTTAGCAAATAAAGCAGGGTGAGCTGGAGCTCCAGGACAGGGGAAGTCACTGTTTTTATAATGCCCACCCTGGATCAAAAAGCCAGCCATGATCTAATAAGGAGTGTGATTCCTCTTGGAGGGGAGGAACCTATAGAACTTAAGGAATTTGGCTCCTAGATGGGGCTTTTTAGTGGCTCTGGACTGGCCCTTATGACCTCTCTTCCTTAATACTACACTGGGGCCTTCTGCATCTCCCCACTATCTATCTTTCCCTTTCTCTCTCATCCCTGATGACTTCAGATGAGATTGTGTGGCCCGAGGGTGAAGATGCACTACCCCCAGATGCCCAGGACCTCACCTCCAAACTACTCCACCAGAACCCTCTGGAGAGACTGGGCACAGGTAAGTTAGGCCCTACTCTTTCTTTCTCACCACTTAGGAAAGGGGAAAGGGAGACCAAGCCCACACACCATGAGGTTCAGGCTTCAGGTGTGGACAGTCTTTCGGGATCCTGAAGTTCTGCCCTGCTTGCTACAGGCAGAGAAAGAAAGGTGTTTGAGCTTAGGCTTCCAGGCGCACCTTTTCCAGGTCTGGCTTCTTGCTTGACTTGCTGGCCTGGACTCCACACAACTCATCCTACTTCTTGTCTAGGTAGTACTTATGAGGTAAAGCAGCACCCATTTTTTACGGGTCTGGACTGGACAGGACTTCTTCGCCAGAAAGCTGAATTTATTCCTCAACTGGAATCAGAGGATGATACCAGCTACTTTGACAGTAAGGCCACTGGGGGTGAGGTGGAGTGTTGGTCCTACCTGTTTGCTGAAAAGTGCCTATGCATACTGTGCCTATGCACTGGGAACAACTTCTCAGGGCTCTGCTGAGGTCTGATAGGGTCACAAGGATGCCATCAGCAGGGTCCCTGAAGGGAACTGTCCTGTGTGTCTGGCCCAGCCCGTTCAGAGCGATACCACCATGTGGACTCAGAAGATGAGGAGGAAGTGAGTGAGGATGGCTGCCTTGAGATCCGCCAGTTCTCTTCCTGCTCTCCAAGGTTCAGCAAGGTACGACTTAGGAGGCCAGATCAGAGGGATGGGAGAAGAGGACCTGTCAAGAGACACACCTGGGGCAGGCTGAGGAAGTTGGTGATAGGACCACTTCAGAAAAAGAAGAGCAGAGTGCTGGGCTGCATAGAGTAGATGCTTCTAGAACCACTCTCACTAATTCCTGATATAAAAGATGTCAGGATCAACATCTCTTATATCAGGAATTAGTAAGGGTGGTTCTAGGTCAACAGGATAAGTGCTTCCCCAAATATTCAACTGGGATGTGGGGGAAGGAAGGGAAAGACTCAAATTCCAGTTTCAGGTGCCAAGGATGTGATTTGTCGTTTGGAAGATGTCGCTGTCAGAGCCAACTCCAGTGTGTCCCTGTGCCCACAGGTATACAGTAGCATGGAACGGCTCTCACTGCTGGAGGAATGCCGGACACCACCCCCCACCAAGCGCAGCCTGAGTGAGGAGAAGGAAGACCGCTCAGATGGCCTGGCAGGGCTAAAGGGCCGAGACCGGAGCTGGGTGATTGGTTCCCCTGAGATGTGAGCACCCAGGGCTCGCCAGGGTGGGCACCACAGCCAACCCTCCCTGTCACACAAATCTTGGGAGAGATTCAGATGCTGGGGAGGTGTGCTTGTGGGGGGTAAGGTGGCATTCTCAAGGCAACCCTGGTGGAATGTCTGAGGAGAAAAGTTCTGTGACTGTAGCTCTGTGTGCCCCTAAGGAAGCCTTGGCGTGAGGAGGGAGACTGCTTGGGTCATCTCACCCCAGGCCTTATGTCTCATAGATTACGGAAGCGGCTGTCGGTGTCTGAGTCGTCTCACACAGAGAGTGACTCAAGCCCTCCAATGACAGTGCGACGCCGTTGCTCAGGCCTCCTGGATGTGCCTCGCTTCCCTGAAGGCCATGAGGAGGTCAGCAGCACCCCCAGGAGGCAACAGCAGGAGGGTATATGGCTTCTGACACCCTCTTCTGGAGAGGGGGCATCTGGGCCTGTCCCTGAAAGGCCTGTGGAGCGGCGACTAAAGCTGGATGAGGAGCCTCTCGGCCAGAGTGGTGCTTCCAGCTCAGGTGTGGCAGTGTGTGGTCAAAGGGCCTCGGCTGGGAGGACACTACAGGTAGGGAGGCTCAGCTGTATTGTGGGTCTCATTGTTCATTTGGCCCATAGCCATGGAGACCCGAAGCCGCGGGACCCCACAGCTGGCTGAGGGAGCCACAGCCAAGGCCATCAGCGACCTGGCTGTGCGTAGAGCTCGCCACCGGCTGCTCTCTGGGGATTCTATAGAGAAGCGGACCACTCGCCCTGTCAACAAAGTGATCAAGTCTGCCTCAGCCACAGCCCTTTCCCTCCTCATTCCTACAGGTGAGACCCCTAAAGAGCTGGGGTAAAACCCATAGAAAGGGCCTTAGAATCTCTGTAGGCCTGCAGCAGGGGTACAGGCGGCAGGTGTGTGTGTGTGTGTGTGTGTGTGAACCTCTGAGAAACTGTATGTCCCTTTGTTATGAAAATGAAAGTCTCCAAAGGTGTGCATTGGTGTCTGGAGTTGTGTGTGTGTGTGTGAGGGCAGGACAGCACAGTGTGACAAGTGTAGGTTTTAAGGCAAAGATCTAATATTCAAATCGCGGCTTCATCACGAAAGGCTCTTGGCCTTGGGAAGTTTTTAATCCTTCTAAGCTTCAAGTCCTTCATTAAAAAATGTGGATAATAATAATGGCTAGCTTGTAGGATAATTGCAATGTTTAAATATGTATGAAGAGTTTATGTAGTCCCCAACACATGCATAAATGCCGGTCCCCATCACCTGCACCCCCACCTCAGACCTGGGAAACTGAGCGGGTGAGAGGGCTTTGTGGGTCACGGGTTATGGGGAAGATACACCTGGGCTCAGGCTCTGTCCATGACTGGGGCTAGGCAGCAATCAGTAGACTGGAAAGGGCGCCAGGCTGGGACCATGGCCAGGCCAAGGCCTTTGGCCCACTAAGCCCTGGCTTCTCCTTCTCCAGAACACCACACCTGCTCTCCATTGGCCAGTCCCATGTCCCCACACTCCCAGTCGTCCAACCCGTCATCCAGAGACTCTTCTCCAAGCAGGGACTTCTTGCCAGCCCTTGGCAGCTTGAGGCCTCCCATCATCATCCACCGAGCTGGAAAGAAGTATGGCTTCACCCTGCGGGCCATTCGTGTCTACATGGGTGACTCAGATGTCTACACTGTGCACCACATGGTGTGGGTATGTCTGGCCATCTAAACTTGTTGTCTCAGCTCCATCACTCCTCCGCTTTCCCCTCAGTGGAGCCTGTTTGTCCTTTCTTCTGTCACTGCCCATGCTATCCACAGGGGTCAAAGGGTGATGGTAAATGGGGTCGCAGCTTAATGATCAGAATAAGCCCTACACTTCCTGCCCAAGCTTCAGACTAAAGATGCTCTTTCCTGAGACAGCATGTGGAGGATGGAGGTCCAGCCAGTGAGGCCGGGCTTCGTCAGGGTGACCTTATCACCCATGTCAACGGGGAGCCTGTGCATGGGCTGGTGCACACAGAGGTGGTGGAGCTGATCCTAAAGGTTAGTGCTGGGAATGCTGCCCACTGTAGCCCCTGAACAACCCTAGTCTTGTTAGTCTGGACTGGCCAGAGAGGAGTGGGAGGGTTGAACACACATAGCACAGATTCCAGGGTCACAGAGAACTTGGGTGGCACAGCAGAGAGTTTTCTCCAGAAAGCAACAGCCTCATTAGCCAAGGCCCAGATTCTTCTGAGCTGTGGGTAGGACTGGCTAACAGGGCAAGGGAGCTTCTTCTCTGTCTTCCCGTCCCCAAACCACTCTGGACACCAATGGAAGCCATTTCCTAATCTGTGAGAGGGAAGACAGGCCTTATTCAGACATGTTGGCACAGGAGCAAAAACTGGAGCTGTGGTACAGCCATATGCAGGGGTAGGGACAGGAGCAAGAATATGGCTACTATCTTAGCCTAGACCTCATGCTTTGCTTTGCTCCCCAGAGTGGAAACAAGGTGGCTATTTCAACAACTCCCCTGGAGAACACATCCATTAAAGTGGGACCAGCTCGAAAAGGCAGCTACAAGGCCAAGATGGCCCGAAGGAGCAAGAGGAACCGGGGCAAGGATGGGCAAGAAAGGTGAGCCAGTTAGTCAGAGGTCTGCTATGGGCACTTGGGTACTGGCAATATGTCGGGTGGCTTGACCCCAGGCCTAGAGTGTGTTGTGCTCCATGCACCGACTTGGCCTTGGACCCTTATTGTTACAGCAGAAAAAGAAGTTCCCTGTTCCGGAAGATCACTAAGCAGGCCTCCCTGCTGCACACCAGCCGCAGCCTTTCTTCCCTTAACCGCTCCTTGTCGTCGGGGGAGAGTGGGCCAGGCTCTCCCACACACAGCCACAGCCTTTCTCCCCGATCTCCCACTCAGGGCTACCGGGTGACCCCTGATACAGTGCACTCAGGTACAAAGGGCTCTCTGCAGGTAGAGACCACCCATTGGGAAATAGGAAGTGCCTTGGCCCTCTGCTCCCCGCATGTCCCACTCTCAGAATCCCTTTCAGCTCATGTCTAAAGATTCAGCAGTCTTGGGAGGAATTGATGGGGAAGGGAGTGACTTTATTTCTGTAGTCTGGGTACTGGTTCTTTGGTAGGGGAACATGGACAATCCTGGGACATCCCAGTGAGCCCTCCCTTGCCCCTTGGTCACTTCTTACAGATAACATTTATCCACCTTTGTCTCTCTGTTTGTACAAAGTAGGGGGGAATTCATCGCAGAGCAGCTCCCCCAGCTCCAGCGTGCCCAGTTCTCCAGCTGGCTCTGGGCACACACGGCCCAGCTCCCTACATGGTCTGGCACCCAAGCTCCAACGCCAGTACCGCTCTCCACGGCGCAAGTCAGCAGGCAGTATCCCACTATCTCCGCTGGCCCACACCCCTTCACCACCACCAGCAGCTTCACCTCAGCGTTCCCCATCGCCCCTGTCTGGTCATGGAGCCCAGGCCTTTCCCACCAAACTTCACTTGTCACCTCCACTAGGCAGGCAACTCTCACGGCCCAAAAGTGCAGAGCCACCCCGCTCCCCACTGCTTAAGCGGGTGCAGTCAGCGGAGAAACTGGCAGCTGCACTGGCTGCTTCTGAGAAGAAGCGAGCTCCTTCTCACAAGCATGGTCTTGACCTGCCCCACTGTGAGCTAAAGAAGGAGCTGCCACCCAGGGAAGCCAGCCCACTGGAGGTAGTTGGGACCAGGGCTGTGCTCTCTGGGAAAGGGGCACTGCCAGGGAAGGGAGTGCTACAGCCTGCTCCTTCATGGGCCCTAGGGACCCTTCGGCAGGACCGAGCTGAACGACGAGAGTCACTGCAAAAGCAAGAAGCTATCCATGAGGTAGACTCCTCAGAGGATGACACCGATGAGGAACCTGAGAACAGCCAGGGTGCACAGGCATCCAACCCAGAAGTGAGCCAGAATCCACCCACCAGAGGAACAGGAGAG
The DNA here is from genome assembly GCF_964194105.1 of Spermophilus citellus. NCBI lineage: Eukaryota > Metazoa > Chordata > Mammalia > Rodentia > Sciuridae > Spermophilus > Spermophilus citellus. The sequence goes on along the minus strand of NC_138191.1, from coordinate 104,161,232 downwards.
GGTGGGGAAGAGGACACCTTCTTGCCCAGGGACTCAAGAAACCAGGGTCTGGTGGTCCCAGGCCTATTGACAGGGGTCATATTAGGGCCTCCCAGAATAGAAGGTGCTAGTGTTCCCCAGAGGCGGCTTGGGAGTCCACACGCCTTTGAGGAGGCTATCACCTCCTCCTCACCAGGCCCCAGCCTGTGTAGGTCTGGACCCTCAGACCCTACCCCCGCTGAAGGCTGCCGGAAGGCCCAGCACCTCCACGCCCAGGCATTAACAGCACTTTGTCCCAGCTCATCAGGACTCATCTCTGCTGCTGCCTCCACCTCTGGGAAGTCAGGTACATGGTCCTGGAATTTCCTTATTGAGGACCCAGACAGGGTATCCCCAGGCAGAAAGACAACAGTGGAAGGTGGGCTATCCAACCCCCAAGATTTGGAAACTACAGCTCCAGTCCACCCTAAGAACCCATCTCCCAGACAGGAGAGGAAGTCAAAGCCACCCAGTGCCCCTGGGCTGGCCCATACACCATGTGAGGTTCCCAGCCAAAGTTGGCTGTGGGAGTCTGAATGTGCAGAAGTAGAGAAAGAAGAACCACCCCTGAGCATCACCAAAGTGCCTGATGCCTCAGGTGACAGAAGGCAGGACGTTCCATGCAGAGGCTGTCCTCTTACCCAGGAGCCTGGGCCCAGCCTGCTTTGGAGGAGCCGAGGACCAGGGAGCAACCCAAAGCATCAGGATTCCACATTAGCACCAGATGAGGTTTTAAAACAAACATAGCAGTTGTTTGCTATTTCTTGCACCAGACCTGTGTAATACACGCTCTTGGAAACACCTTTGTGTTTTGCATGCTTCTTTCCTTCAGTCATCACACTCGTAACTGTCGGTCTAGGTCCTGTGTTGCTGCTGGGAATATAACTGTGACTAAGACAGTTTCCACCCTCTTGGGAGGAACACACTATCTAGCTTCGCTTCTCAGAGACCATCTGGGTTCAAACATGAAGAACAGGTGAATAGGTAGTTTTGCTGAGTATGGTAGAGGGAGGGCTGTCAAAAGTGCAGCATATACAATATACCTGGTATGTTCAAGGAACCAAAGATAATTCAAAATGGAAATGGGTATGGCAAATTAAACAAGGTATGGCAAATTAAGCAAGACCATATCTAATGGTCTTCCATTGTGTAGGTGATACAGAACTAAACCAAAGAAGATCATGTGGCAATTAATATTCCTACTAATGGATAATAAAGCTTGGGCTTTCCTGCCCGAGGTAGATCTGGGATTGAACCTAGGTCTCCCTTGGCTATACAGCCCACATTCACCTTACTCAGAGTGTGTCTTAGCCAGTAAATGAGGAGGAGAAAAGGTACTAGTAGGTAAGGAGTTTAACTTTGAATGTTTTGGTTTTAAGGTTTGGTTTGGGGTTTCCCCATCCCTTTTTTATATTTTATTTAGAGACAGGGTCTCATTGAGTTGCTTAGGACTTTGCTAAGTTGCTGAGGCTGGCTTTGAATTCATGATCCTCCTGCCTCAGCCTCCCAAGCCACTAGGATTACAGGCATACGCCACTGCACCTGGTTACTTTGGATGTATTGAATTTGAGCTATTTCTGGGTCACCCAGAAGGTAATTGGATGCACAGATCTGGAACTCAGGAGGAAAATCTACACTAGGTAGAAATGAGCCAACAGCGTATCAACAATTAGTGTTCCTGAATCAACAATTCAGGAACACTGGTATTTAAGGCAAAGAAGGGAGACTCAGAATAGCAACCAGAAGAGGAATCATAAAATCCAAGAGAAGAGTTTCAAAATGGAATAGTTACTTGATAAAATGGTGAGTGGTCAGGTGAGATGAAAATAGAAAACTGCCTGTTCGGTGGTTAAGTCCTTAGTATTTGTAGCCAGCAAACCCTTCCTGGGATGTTTGTCAGGTATGCCCCAGCAGTAAAGGTGGACATTGCTGTGTGCATTCTTCTTTGAGTAGAGCTATACTTTGTGAGTAGTGCAGAAGAAAAGGAAAGATGTATGTTGGTGTAGGGGGAGTCAGGAGATGGCATCACAGGGCAGGGAGTGGGGCTTGGTGGAGTTATCAACGCTAGGGGTGCCTCCATGCCAAACCATCGTGCACTGACATTGTGCTGAATGTCCCACAATCCAATGCCTAGGTCTCAAGGAGAGGGGTCAGGAAACTGGGAGACAGAATACTACCTTTGAGTCAATGGCTAGAGGGTTGCCTCCTGTACTCTGCAGCCCTTTGTCATCCTGCATGGGGAAGGTGGTGGCCACCAGAGGGCGTGCTCTATCCACCTGCAGGGACATTTTAGCCTTCTGGTCCTCTTGATTTCACTTTCTTCTTCCTTCAGTTATTTATAGACAGCAAATCATGGGCTGCCTGCACTGGGCATTGGGAAGACAGGTTGCAGGATCCAGGAGGACGGCTTGGGAGATGAGTGCCCCACATAGGTCAGGATCTGGTCAGAAGCACCATACCATAAATATAGGTGAAGCAGATGGAAGGAAGCAGATTTTGCAGTTTCAAGAGAACTGCCTTCTTATGGGTTTTGAAATAAAAATGGGAAGAAGCCCTAGGACACCAAGCATTGTGTAGTGCAAATGCATAGGGTACATGCCTCAAGTGCCAATGGTGCTGTCCTTGAAAAACACTGAATTATCCCAAGGGGAGTGAGGAAATTCTGAGAGGCAACTTCAAATTTATGTTTTATGAAGATCACTCTGGCTACAATACAGTCAGGCTTGCATTGAGCAGATAGGCCAGAGAGAGCATGATGCAGTGACCCATATAGTGGTCTGAACTAGGATAGCAACAGTAAAGAGAAAACCTTAATCTGAGGAAGGAGGAAAAGCATGGGAAGATGGACACAGATTTAGGGCCGACAGGAAAGAAATGGTTATTTAAAGCTCTACGGGGATTTCCCAGAGAATGTGCAGAATGAGAAGCCCCAAAACTCTGGGATTAGCTGGGAGGATGGAGCCACTGAAAAGAGAAACATGTGAGAAATGAGGTTTGCAACATTACAAAATCCATTTTATAGACTTACATTTTGTAATGTAGCAGTGTACAGTGACAGGCACCTGCAATCCCAGCTGAGGCTGAGGCACGAGAATCACTTGAGCCCAAGAGTTCAGAGCCAGCCCAAGCAATGCAGCAAAAGAAAAAAAAAAATTGTGATTTGCCCTAGGAACAATTGAAAGTTACTTATAATGTTTTATACAGGTTCAGGTTTGTAGTTTAAAAAGATAACTGGTCGCCATAATGAGAATGAATTTGAGGGGGCAAGAATGGAGGAGGGGATACCTTCTAGGGATTAGGCTCTGTAGCAAAGCAATGAATTTAGAGAATTGATGGTTTCACTGGTGTTTAGAAGGTAAAATTAATAAGGGTTGGCAGAGGGTTTTATAGATATGGAACAAGTCTATCAAAGATGTTGACTACAGCTGGGGTTGTAGCTCAGTGGTAGAGTGCTCACCTAGCATGTGTGAGGTACTGGATTCGATCCTCAGCACCACATAAAAATAAGTAAATGAAGGTACTGTGTCCATCTACAAAAAAAAAAAAAAAAAAAAGATGTTGACTACATTTCTGGCTTATGCCAAAATGAACCCAATTTCCATTCAGCGAAATATGAAACAATGGAAGAAACCAGGATCAGAAGGTGACCCTGCACATTCAGTCTCTGGCAGGAGAAATAGATGCAATTGGCCTAAAGATGGTGGGTGGATTCATGGATGTGGAGAAAATGGTTAGGTAAAAAGGCTTATATGAGAGGAAGGCTGGAGGAACATCAGAAAAACTAGGCGAATGAATTGTTATGAAGTCAATGAAAGAGCTTTCCATGAAGAACAGTCAACAGAAATGGATACTGAAGACATCGAAGTCGGCAGTTTCAGGTAGTGGAACCTGTACTAAAATGCTTCAGGTGAGGAAATAAACACATTTAGGCAGGTCTTTCAAAAGGTGTGGCTTTGAGGGGTGGGGAAAATAAGGAAAAGGATATGGGATTGAGTAGGGATTGAGGACATATAGAATGAGATAACCAAACAATAATGAAAAAAAATGGTAATTCATCATGGGAGCCAGGAATGGTGACACAATTATAAGCTTGTAACCACAGCTACATGTAAGAAAGTTCCCTGAGAATGTGAGAGAAAAATAGAATCCAAAATATGTGCTGAGGAGATAGGCTTTTGTTGGAAGATATCTTTGTGATTAAAGGTGGGACTGAGAGGACTTTTTAGGGTGTTTGTAGGTCTGGTGGTAGGACGAGAAGGGAATTCATAGCCAACCATGTGTTTTCTCTGGAGTAAACTAAGTTTGAAGTGCCTATGGGCCCCTCTAGTTCCCAGTGGAATGACCAGATAGATGGCAGGTAGAAGTCGAAAGACAGGATAGGCAGGAGATAAGAAAGGAATTTTGAGTGTCCTCAGCACACTCAAAATATTTTCCCCACCTCTTAAATTTAGGTTTAAGGGAACTCATCCACGCCTTGTATGTATAAAGTGTATAGAGGGGAGGAAGGACACGTGCAGTCACTTAGAACAACAGACCATTCCCTGCTCAATCTGATTTTGTAATTGATGTATAATTGGGTGAGGCCTGAGACACATGGATGAGAACTACAACATACTGTGTGACAAGATACATTGTCATGTTTGCTGATTATATTCCTAGCACATAGGAACCTTAACAAAGTGCCTTGAAGTATAGTGACAATTGCCTAGGAAAACAAAATGATAAGACCCTAAGACAATCCATTTACCCTGCCCCCAGAGAAGAAGGTGAAAACACTTCTTTCTAGGCAGAAATATGTGATGAGCTTATTAGAAGGGGAGGAAATGGCCCTCAGATATAATTTTCTCAGTATCTGGATGGACAGGACTCATGGTAATGCCAGTTAGGGTCTTCCTCTTCAGGGGAGGAAAGGAACACCTTGTGACCTCCAGTTCAGCCTCAGGACTGATCTTTTGGTGTTTATTAGAAGGACTGGGAGTGTCACTGGTTTTTCAACACCCTAGTCCTCTTACCTTGCCCTTGCCCCACCCCCTGCCCCAGCCCCAGCCCACCCTTCCATAGCATCAAGACAAAAAGGTGCTTTATTGCAATGTCTTTATTGCATTACTGCAGCAAGTTGGCCAGACTATCCCCTCTTGGGGAAGGTAAAAAACAAAAGCCACAAAATTGTCTTCCTCACCTTCCCCCCACCCTCACCCACAACTGCACAGCAATGTCTGAACACATTTGGTGACAAGAACAATTTGCAAAAGTGGTCTAGGAACTACATTATGAATTGTCCCAACACAAGACACATAGTTGGCTTCCTTGTGAATCAGATTTTTTTACGTAAACTACATGAATTTTGACTACATCAAAGACAACAGAATAGGCTTTTCACAAGTAACAACAGGGCACCAAAGTCACATGCTGGAATCTGTAAGGAAATAAGGTTGGTTGTCACAAGTGGCTGGAGCTAAAGCAAGGCTGAACAGTTGTCAGCTGGGGGGCCAGGCAGGTCTCTTCTGGACCCTCTGGTTTCTGTGGCCATTGAAACCTCACAGAGGCCTACGATGGGGTCTTAATGGGCAGCAGAGATCAACCTAGAAACCAGGAACTGCCCAAATGTAATTCTTGACTCACTCAATAGAATGCATAGGGCTAGTTTCCTTTCAGCAAGAAGAAGAGACCCAAAGAAGATACCAAATTGGTTCTCAGAGCTTCTTCAGGGTATATGAGGTCTAAAGTAAATGGGAAAGCCCATCAAGTCCTGGGAGAAGGAAGAGTAGAGGTGTTAGGAGGTCTTTATCCTTGGCCAGATCAATGATAAGGACACAGGCAATCTATCCAGGCCTGAACCATGGCCAAGGTTTGGCATCTAGCCAGGTAGAGAGCCTTGTTCAGTGATGAAAGCTCCACCTGGAAAAAAGGTAGGCCTTGGACCTGTGTCCAGCCAGCCCCAAGCTGCCTTCATGTTGGTGGCTGGTTTATCTAGCCAGGAGAATAATGGGCCCCACTGGTCTTGGTTTGTCTCTGCCTCCGTGAGAATGCAGTTAAGATGCTGAGAGAAAATCTCAGGGCCCAGGTCACAAGACAGGACACAGAACTATACTCATATGAAAAAGGCCAAGACCTGCTCCCCAGCCATGGAGTGAGCTTGCCCCGCCACACACACTGGGGTCACTATTTAGCAGAACGGACCATATGCCATTTATGCTGGCTCAGAATCAAGCAAATCATGTGGCAACTGGTCAGAAAAAAAAAAAAAACCTTAAAATTTCTCAAATGATCCTTGATTTCAGATCTCACAAAACAATGAATTTAAGAATGAGAAAAGGAAAAAAGGGGGGACAGGGAGGAATGTAGGAATGAAAAACAGCAGTCCTCCACAGTCAACCCAAGTGTAGATAGTAAGATAGTGCTCTGCTCTCATGCTGCACACTCTCAACATCTGACCAACAGGGTACAAACTACCCTGATACATTGTTCAACACTACAGATGTGTGTATCCTATCCCATTTTGGTTCATTGTAAGAGACATTCAGAACACATTAAATTTTAGTACCTGATAGGAGGGATTCCTTGCACCCAATCTTGAGCATGTAACTACTTGAGCAGGTTCAACACCAGATGCAAAGCCACCCTGGGGTGACCACCAGCAATTAGCCTCCTATTACTCAGTAAACCTTTCAGCAAGATTTCAATCTGGCAGTTTGGGGAAAGGATGTGCTAGCTATCAGTTAAGGACTTAAGTGATGGTGGAGGGATTTCACTTGTCTCTATCTCAACCCAATCCTTAAAGTGTAATGTAAACAAGGAAAAGCCAAAAAGATATGCCCTTTCCTTCCTATCCTCATTGTTAGTAACTCTGGAAGTCTTTCCAAAAACTTTTAATCTATGTCTGTCTACATAATACTAGTCCATTCTAGATATTGTCACCAAGATAATGCTCAGGGAAAGTAATATTTGTTTTTCAGCCCCAAAACTAGAGCTTTCCTAGCTATAAGCCTTAGGAACCAAGATCCAGGTACTAGCTCAACCAGGATGCCTGACTGCAAAGCTCTGGACTCAAAACAGCTGACTCACACTAAGCCCACTATGGTTCCAGGATTGGCTCAGAGGCAACTGGACTCTATTTGTCAAATGAATGCTGACTGGAGAGTGTGGGGCAAAATGGAGGCAGAAGTTGATGCCTGCCCTCCACTCAGCTTGCCTAGCTTCACTCAGCTGGAAGGCTTAAGCCACATGGAGCAGAAGATTCCTGGCCTAAGATTACAGCCACTGGAGCATGAGGGCAGACTGTGCACATTGCCCTAATGGCAGGATCATAAAAAAGGCAAAGACAAAAGCTTCCAGATGGCTTCTACTAACAGTCTAAACTCCAAGCCATCTTCTCCCTGCAAAAGCTTCAAAACCACTATATGGAAGCACATGTGTAATGTGGCGTGACCCTCACCCTGGACACCAGGGCCTCTGGGTCTAATTTACTGAGGTGTCCCTGACCACAATCTGATTCCCCTCCTTAGCCAAGTAGGCTCCCGAGCCCTACCAAAGCAAAGGAGGGGTAGATGAAAGGAAATTAAATCATTTATAGTATTTTTGCAGGGCCTTTAAACTTGGGGAAGCACACGTAAGAATGTTGTTCTATATCATTATTTGGTATATCAAGCCATCTAAAAGCACTGGATTGCACCTTTTCTTTACTCATACAAACAAATTACAAAGGTTTCAAACAACAGATCATTCTTTAGGCTAGGGAAACACCACACAAGCACCAACTTTGTTTTATGATTCAAAGCTCACTATCCCCACAAAAAGAATGCTATTTCTCATCTGAGAAATAAGGGCAGGGCAGAAGGAAATACATCAACCAGTTTTAGTGTTTGCTAAAACTCACATTTCTAGTTTTCTTATTTTCAAGTTTTGGTACAGAAGTATGCATTTAGCTACTAGTGCCACTTTCTCTCCTTAGATCTTAGTCTGGCAACAAACATTGTTTTGCTGGTGTCTGAACATAAATGCTTCTTTAGAGGGAGGAGATAGTGAGACGCTGAAGCCTAAATTATGTCGGTAAAAAATAAAGTACCTTCAGTTGAAGGAGTTTTTTACCCCTTGCTTAGATTCTTTAAATGAAATCCCAAACCTCCCTACTTTGCTTTGGTTGTCTTTTTTTTTTTTAAACCAAATCCCATCCTACCACAGAACCAAAACAGTCATCTTTTGGGGGAGAAGAGAAACTGCTAAAGCAAATCTGAACTCCCAAAAGAGCCATGTCTCTGCTGCATTCTCAGAGTTGAAGAACAAAAGAGGACATGGACTCTTCAGATGTTTCCAAGTACGACTTCCACCCTCTACCCCATCAAGCCTAGTGTTTCTGTAGAGGGTGCCTGGCTAAACAAAAATAAAAACCCCAATGAAATAGACTTTCCAAAACAACATCTGCTTCCAGGTTAGTATGTCAGTGCAGCAGCACAGCTGAGTCCCAGAGACCCCAGGCCCCTGATTCCCCCCATCCTGGCCAGCTACTGCTCGGCCTCTCCACTTCCACTTCACATTCACAGATTCACTTCTTGTGCAAAACAAGCAGTCTACGTAGAAAGAATGCCCTCATCATAGTCTAATAAAAACTGTAGAAAAAAATGCTAGAGAGCAACCTTTCTTCCCACTCCCTCTTTATCTGCAGAGTGAAGGCATCTGTGCATGAACAGGATAGGCAAGCCTAACGTTGAGGGAGTCATTGTGCTGAATCAGGGATGTCTGCTGGTAATGGAGCACCAGCTCCTTCAGTGAGCTGTACAGGTTGTAGGGCTCTGCAAAGCCATATCCCCGAGCAGTGCTGTAGATCACACAGTGTTTCACTTCCCCATCGGCACTGCAAAGAGACACCAGAGAAAAATGTTAAGGCAGTTCACGAAAAAGGGACAATGAATGGTCAGAAGTCTGAGAGCAATTGTTATGTAAAGGAGGAGACCCATAAGTGTTTTGTCAATCAGACAAAGCTTGTAAGATTGTGTTCTCCTCACCCTCTTATAGGTTTGGCCACAGACAGACATTGAATGCAGAGTTTATTTCTCAACTCTCAATTCTATTCATTGATCTACATGTCTACCCTTCTCAGTACCACACAAGTCTTGATTAATATAGCTTTGTAATAACTTATGAAATCAATGTGTGACTTCTCCAACTTGTTTCTATTTTTTGAAGGTTATTTTGGCTACTCGGGATCCCTTGCATTTTCCTACGAATTTTAGGAACATCTTGTCAATTTCTGCAAATACCTAGCTAGGATTCTGATAGATCTGTGCTGAATGCATAGATCAATTAAGTATTCTTAATAAAAAAGATATTTTCACTTATTTTTATTTAGTCCTGACAGTGGAATGTAAATATTTTGACATATTTATACAAACATGAATTAGGATCTAATTAGGATCTATTTTTCTTAAAAGATTTCAAATCTTGCAAAAACTATCCTCCCCTGTCATTTCCATTCAGATGACTTCAGCAGCACAGGTCAAAGAGAAATGAAATGTTGCAAGTAGTTCTATCTTTGGATGACAGTAAACCAATGCACTTTATGATGCACTTCCATTTTTTTGCCCATAAACAACCATCCATCCTTTCAAAGTCCAGCCCCAAACTTCTTTTTCTTCACCATAATTAACAGTTCTACATGTGACCAACCTACTAGTGATACCTATTTCACAGTGATTTTGTTTATCCTAAATAATTTATGAAATGAAGAAAGCCTGGTGCAACTGAAAAATGTGTTTTTTGAAACCGGGCAAACTTGATTCAAACACTTGAATCCATGACATAAATAGACTACTGAAGGCAGGATGATCAAACAAAGCAAATTAATATGAATGTCCTTTGTCTATCCTTACTTTCTTTGAGGGCACAATAACTTTGCCATCTTTATTTTGCCTTCTGCCATACCCAGGAGTAGCATAATTATATAACAATAGTAGTAGGTAACATTTACTTATTATGCCCTATTTAAAGCATACTACATTATACACACACACACACACACACATATAAATATGTTATTTGAATTTTACCAAAACCTCAAAGTAGGTACTGTTTTTATTACCCTCATTTTATAGATAAAGAAACTGGGCAAAGAACAGTTAAGTAATTTACCCAGAGTTACACAGCTGATAAGCAGTTAGAACCTACATCTGAACCCATTATATCTGGCACCAAATCTTGCCCTCACCATCATATCATCTTCTAAGTACAAACTGTGTCAAAGAAGATGTGCCTTCTTAAGGAATATACATAACACACTCAGGCAAATTCTGATTAAGATAGAGTTATCTTGGGCTGGGGTTGTAGCTCAGTGGTAGAGTGCTTGCCTAGCATGTGCGAGGCCCTGGGTTTAATCCCCAGCACCACATAAAAATAAATAAATAAATAAATAAAGGTATTGTGTCCAAATACAACTAAAAGTAAATTTAAAAAAAAGATACAGTTATCTCCAAATTTCACTTTCCATTAAAAAGAAAACAGACTTTTCCCAATAAAGTCCTAAGATCATCTTAAGAAAAATGTATCCACATTTTATATCACTATCTAAATAAATTTAATTAAAAATTAAATTAGGCATATGAGACTACTAAAGAATTTTTTTTTCAATTCTAGACTCACAGACACTTGAACTCCAATAGCAACAACACAAGGCCTAATCTGTTTACCATGTAAATTAAAATCCCCAAGATAACTTTAGATATTATTTTTTCTAAAACTGTTTTCTTTGTACCAGTATTAATGATCTAAGAAAGCCATGGGTCTTTATTACTATATGTTAACTAATTTCATGAGGGGTTGATTTTCTATTAATCAATGCATAAGATTTCAAAAGACATACACCACAGAGCAGGCATAGCATCCTTTCTTGCTACTTTCACGAATTAAAAATGCACCATCAGGTTTCCCATAAAGCAAGTCCTCTGCTTGTACACGATTGATATCTTCAACAAACCAGGTTTTCTCATCATAATGTGGCAAGTTTTCATCTTCCTCATTGATAAAATAGGTCCTAAAATTTAAATATTTAAAATATTATTCTAATAACCAGTTTATTTATATCTAACAGCAAATTCATAAATAAAATGCTCTTCTAAATCTTTAACCATAAAATGACAAAATCAAAATTGCAATTGGTTGGATGTTGTTATTTTTTGTTTGTGGTGTACTGGGGAGCTTGAGCCCAGGGGTACTCTAGCAAAGGTACAGCCTCAACCCTTTCTTTCTTTCTTTATTTATTTAGGCAGGTGCCAGGGATTGAACCCAGGGTGCTTAACCACTGAGCCTCATCCCCAGCCCTTTTTTATATTTTATTTAGAGACAGTGTTGCTAAGTTCACTAAATTGCTGAGGCTGGTTTAAACTTGCGATCCTCCTGTCTCAGATCCTCCTGTGTCAGCCTCGAGCCACTGGGATTACAGGTGTGCGCCACAATACCTGTTATTTTTTATTTCGAGACAGGGTCTCACTAGTTGCCTTAGTTGGTCTCAAACTTGGAAACCTCCTGCCTCAGCCTATGAAATCACTGGGATTATAAGCACAGCTAGTTAGGTAGTTTTTAACAAATTCATTACTTGCTATGGTACAGAAAACATAGAATTCACATGTCTTATCCAATAAGCTGAAACATACATATCTGAATAGTAGTTTTTACGCATCCAGTTTTCATGGGACTGGACAGGTTTCTGAACTCAAGTGCCCATAGGGTACTCTTAAGACAATTCAATTAAAAAGAGATGCAAAGTTCTTCATTCAATATCCTCAAGTGACAATGAGAACCACTTTTCAGCATGATAAGAAAGCCTCTGTCTTATACTAGGAACAAAGCCTCTGACAGAAAGGTTTAGAGACAACTTACTCATCAGCATCCTCATTCTTGATTCCCAGCCAGGCATTCAGGCGCTTCTGTCTCACTCCTTTGTGATTGAGCCATCTGCCAGAGGGAAGAAACCATGTCAGAATTTATATAAACTGCTTAGACAAAGTAGATAAATCCAAGGCAACCAAATTTCCTGAGTCCAGGAACCTCTTATTTTCCCTAGTGTCACAAAGAGTAGCCAGAGGTTTCCCTAAATGAGTCTCTCCGTTACTTTTCTTTAAATTATACTATGATGAATTAATCTTTTACACAAACGGCAGAAATACAGAAAACAACTTGAAATTAGACACATCTCTTACTTTCCTTTTTTTTTTTTTTTTTCCTTTTCTAGAAGCTTATGCCACTCAAACACAGTGGCACATCTGTTTCAGAAATCATTAGTTTGGTGAGCATGGTATCACTAAGCCAGAGGACCTACTTCCTGTGTGACCTGTTGAATTAAGTTTAAAATTCTAACCAGTAATTTCAAGATCCAATTTTGTACCTAAGTAGACAAGAAATTCAGGATGGCAAACTGAGTAATTAATATGAGTTTATTTTATCACCAAGCAAATCATGGTAACTTAAAATACTAACATTTAGATATAAAATGATGTAAACTATTAAGTTTATTTCCTTCTAGATGGCCAATAATCTAAAACTTAAGTAGAGAATAAAAACTTTCATTCATTACCACCCCCAACCAAGACTCCTTATCAGTCAGGTCTCACCATGCCATCTCCTCAGACATAACTACCCTAACTGTCCCAACCAGACAGCCCCCAATCATTCTCCACCCTTTATTTTATCAACTTCATAGCACTTGGCTAAAATTTATAATTTTATGTTTTCACTGCTTAGGTTTGTCTCCCTCACTAAAATGTAAATTGCTTTAAAGAAAGGGGTCTGTCCTGTTCAAAGCTATATTCTCAATGCTTAAAATGGTACAAGCACAAGGATATTCAGATATTGATATTAAATTAATACACAGTAATCATTTGCCGGTGGACTGCTTTTAGAGGGCAAGGGGTGAGGGGCCATACTGGGGACTGAACCCAAGGATGCTCTACCACTCAGTTATATCCCCAGTCCTTTTTAATCTTTTAGATTTTGAGACAGGCTCTTGCTAAGTTGCCCAGGCCGGCCTCGAACTTTAAATCCTCCTGCTCAGCCTACCAAATCACTATGCAACCAAGCCTGGCTGGTGGACTGCTTTTAACAAAATCTTCACAATTCCAGGATCATCTTCTATCTGTCTCTGACCTCAAGTACATTACATAATCTAAATCATACCTAATTTTTACATAATCTAAATCATACCTAATTTTTAACTTTTTTTTTTTTTAGAGAGAGAGAGAGAGAATTTTAATATTTATTTTTTAGTTTTCGGCAGACACAACATCTTTGTTTGTATGTGGTGCTGAGGATCGAACCCGGGCCGCACACAGGCCAGGCGAGGGCACTACCACTTGAGCCACATCCCCAGCCCCTTAAGTTTCTTTTAAAATTCTTTCACACAGATTTTTCAGACTGTCTCAGGAAGACTCGCCTTTTAGTTTACCTGATTTCATGTTAATACTTAATGAAGCTGGAAAATAGATAATATGATTTTGATAGAACCAATTTAATAACAATCCCACATTACCACTTCTAGTAAAATATCTTGAGACTCTCCTCTAAACATTCTTATCACCAAAGTTTTCTATCCTTAAAGAAACCAATCTTCCCTTTATTAAAGAAACAAGTAGGGCTGAGGCTGTAACAAAATAAAGACATTCTGTCCATCTACAACAACAACAACAAAAAAAAAAAAAAAAAAGGAAAGAAACAATTATACTGGGTAAGAAGTTTGAGCTGAATTAATCACACCATAGTTTCCCCTGAGCCCCATTTTCTTTTAACCACCAACCACTTTACACGGAGCCTTCCATTCTGGGAGGGAAATTAGCACAAGAAAGGCCAGGAGAGGGGCTGGGGATGTGGCTCAAGCGGTAGCGCGCTCGCTCGCCTGGCATGCGTGTGGCCCAGGTTTGATCCTCAGCACCACATACCAACAAAGATGTTGTGCATGCGTGTGGCCCAGGTTCGATCCTCAGCACCACATACCAACAAAGATGTTGTGTCCGCCGAGAACTAAAAAATAAATATTAAAAACTCTCTCTCTCTCTCTCTCCCCTCTCTCACTCTCTCTTTAAAAAAAAAAAAAAAAAAAGAAAGGCTAGGAGAAAAGAACAAAGAACAATGTTTGGTCTACCTTCCATTTATGAAACTTTCTCAATCTCCCCAAAATCCACTTGAAAGATTATTATGCAGTTTGGAGTCCTATTAACAATGCCAAGAGCTGTTTAACTTTTAAAAGTCATTTTGAAAAAGCTCAAATTACATTAGTTAATATGTAATTCAGGGGCTGGGGATGTGGCTCAAGCGGTAGCACACTCGCCTGGCATGCGTGAGGCCCGGGTTCGATTCTCAGCACCACATACAAACAAAGATGTTGTGTCCGCCAATAACTAAAAAATAAATATTAAAATTCTCTCTCTCTCTCACTCTCTCTTTAAAAAAAATATGTAATTCATACTTAATTTACTGTTTTTGAGTAATACATAATCACATGTAAAGGCTGTAAATTCCATGGGAAAAATATGAGGCAAGGCGTCAAAAGACCTATATCTAGATCGCTCTTTTATAAATTTTTTTAAACTTTTATTTTAGTTGTTAATGGATCTTTTCTTTCTTAAATTTATTTATTTATTTATGTGTATGTATGCGGTGCTGAGGATCGAACCCCAGTACTTTACACGTGCCAGGTAAGCGCTCTACCACTGAGCCACAACTCCAGTCCCTTATTTTCATTTTTTTATTTGTTATTTTTAATGCTGATTCTAATTGTGTAGTCTCAGACCAGCCTCTCTTTGAACCTTAGTCAGCTCTTCTTTCAAGAAAAAAGAAAAAAAAAAAAAAAACAAGGAAAATACACTTCCATAGTTTACACTGAAATTATCTTCAGAGAGAAAACAATAGTTTATATCCTTTCCTTGCCTCTGCCCCAGCAAGTCGGGGTGGAGGTGTATACAGCATTCTTTCTAAAGATCTAATTGGCCTTATAACCTAACTAGCACACTTGAAGAGGAAGAAAGTTTGTGTTTCAGTCTCCAGTGATCAAGAGATTAAGCTAGGAAGTCACTCAAAGAGGGGACAGAAAAAAACGTTTCAACTTAAAGCAGTAGTCCCTGGACATAGAATAAATATGAAATGGTGTGACGAAGTGGGTGGCTCACACACAGGCACCTGAATGGAGCACAAGAAGATTTTAAGATACAGGGTCTATTAATAGTCAAATAGGAGATTATTGTGAAGGGCACCTCTGAATTTTCTAGAACAGAAGTATTTAACCAGATGGCAGGGCCCAAAGACTAGGAGCAGAGGAAGCAAGCATGCAATGATAGCAATCAGGCCAGGGAGGACCTTGTGCTTCCGTAATTTTCTGGTACATGAGATCTTGGAAAAAATTGATTTGATTTTCCTCTGACTAGCCTTTATTTTTTTTTTCTCTGCCTTTTTTTGGAGGAGGGGGGTAATACTGCATTTACACACACACACACATACACACACACACACACACATATATACACACACACACACACACATATATATATATATATATATATATATATATATATATATATATATATTTAAAGATAGAGAAGAGAGAGAGAATTTTTTAATATTTATTTTTCAGTTTTTGGTGGACACAACATCTTTATTTTATTTTTATGTGGTGCTGAGGATCGAACCCAGCGCCCCGCATATGCCAGGTGAGCACGTTACCGCTTGAGCCACATCCCCAGCCCTACTTATATATTTTTAGTTTATTATTTATTTATCTATTTATTTATTTGCAGTGCTGGTGATTGAATGCAGGGCCTCACATTTGCTAAGCAAGCACTCTATCACTAAGCTACACCCCAGCCCTCTTTTTCAAATTTTTTATTTGGTTTATTATAATTATACATATTAGGGCTGGGGATGTGGCTCAAGCGGTAGCTCGCTCGCCTGGCATGTGTGCGGCCCGGGTTCGATCCTCAGCACCACATACCAACAAAGATGTTGTGTCCGCCGAGAACTAAAAAAAAAATAAATAAATACTAAAAAATTCTTTCTCTCTCTCTCTCTCTCTCTCTCTCTCCCCCCCCCCCGCCGACTCTTAAAAAAAAATTCTCTCTCTCTCCTCTCTCACTCTCTCTGTAAAAATAAATAAGTAAATAAATAAATAAATATTAAAAAATATATACATATTAGTGGAATTGTTACATATTCATACATGTACACAATATAATTGGTCAATTCCATACCCCAATAAATTGATTTTACTTTAAAGAAAAAGAAGAATGTGACTTGTCTTGCACCAAATTTTATGAAAAGAGCATCATACTCCCCTAAATAAGAGGAAAGTGAGTAGGCAGAGTGGCGCATGCCTATAATACCAATGACTGGGGAAGTTGACACAGGAGGATAGTGAGTTCAAAGCCAGCCTCAGCAACTTAGTGAGATCCTAAGCAACTTGGCAAGACCCTGTCTTTTAAAATATAAAAAAGGGCTGGGGATGTTAAAATATAAAAAAGGATTGGATTAAGTGGTTCTGGGTTCACTCCCCGGTACCAAAAGAAAAAAAAAAGAGGAGTTGTTCATCAATTAATAATGGTTAAACAAAATATGGTATATCCATCCATAAAATGGAATACTATTCAGGTCATAAAAGGAATTGAATGCTATATATAGCTACATATTACATGGATGAACTTTAAATATCATGCTAAGTGAAAGAAGCCAGTCTTAAAAGACTGTATTAAATGTTTCCACTTATATGAAATGTCCTGAATAGGCAAATCCATACAGACATAAAGTAGATTAATAGTTACCTAGGGTTGAGGGAATGTAGGTAGTAGGTAGTAAAAGCTCCTTTTCTACTGTGATGAAAATGTTCTAAAACACATGGTAATGATTGTATACCTCTGAATATACTAAATACTTTGAATTATACACTTTTTTTTTTTTCTGAGACAGAATCTTTCTATGTTGCCCAGGTTGGTCTCAAACTTGTAGACCCCAATGATCCTCCCACTTCAACTTCCTGAGTGACTGGAACTACAAGTATATACCACCTCATCTGACTTTCAATCACACGCTTTTTTAAATGGATAACTTGTATGGAATATAAATTATGTCTCAATAAAGTTTCTTAAAAACAGAATATACCATCCTCTGCAGTACTCTTTTAGCTGCAAAATCCCCAGTTCATGTTACTCAGAGCTTATCATTGATGTATCTATATTGTCTCGGCAAGGTATTCATTTTTTAATTTATGAATTTAGATTTATGAATACCAAAAAAAAGTAAATGGTAACCATGAAAACTAACCTTAACTCATGATGAAAGAGAAATATTCTGACAATATATAATTCCTACCCCTCTTTTTTAGTAGAATTGGGGATTGAATCCAGGGCATTCTACCACGAAGTAACATCCCCAATCCTTTCTATTTTTGAAATGGGGATCTCACTCAGTTGCCAAGGCTGGCCTCAAAATTGAGATCCTCCTGTTTCAGCCCTCTGAGTAGCTAGAATTATAGGTATGTACCACTACAACTGTTTCAAATTCCTTTTTTATTCAAAGAAACTTTACAGGATTTTTATACCTAAGAAAAATTTTAGTGTACAGAGTTATGATACACATAAATTATGTAAATCTTACATGTACAGATTGAGGAATTTTATATATGTATAAACTTACATTCCAATTGAGATTCAGAACATTTCGTACAATTTTTCTATCAATACCCCAATATAAGTAATCACTATTTTTAATTCTATCACCATAGATAGGCTTTCCCCATTTTTAATATTAAAGTAAATGGATATATTTTATTCTTTATTTTAAAAATGAAATTTTATATGTAAACATTCTAGAATATCCTAGAAATAGTACACCAGGATCTTAGCAGAGAATCTCAATAAATATGCAATGGGGGCTGGGGATAGAGCTCAGTTGGTAGAGTGCTTGCCTTGTATGCACAAGGCCCTGGGTTCGATCCCCAGCACCAAAAATAAAAAATAAATAAAAATATGCAGTGGGAAGTCAGGGATATATCCATACCCAAAGAGGGATCAAAGAACAAATGACAATCGCTAGATGCATACTGCAGAATCCAACCTATTTCCACTTCAAAACAAGATCAATGAGAGAGCAAACTCAGTATCATGCAATGCCACCAATAAGCAGCACATATTTTACAACCCATTTTCTTCAGGTCTGACTAATCAAATTTCAGCACTGAAACAGATCAAATCCACCAAACCTAGAGATAATTCTCGGTTAGAAACATAAAACTGTATAATATTGAATACTGGACTATCCTCTTTGAAACAACCCTTCTAAAAGGGACAATGGCTGTCTGTGTCATCCACATTATCTAAACTCTTTTATGTTTAGCTTATAGAACTCATTAAAGGAGGTTTCAAGGTTTGTTTTATCATATTCTGTGGTCTGAATGTTTGTGTCTTCCCAAAATTCACATGTTGAAATTCTAACCACCAAGGTCAATGTTATAATATAAGGAAGAGGAAGCTGGTTAGGTTGGAGTAGAAGCCTCATGAACAGGATTAATGTCCTTATAAAAGAAATTAATGTCCTTTCATTATGTAAGAATATAACTAAAATGGGCTGTGTATAAAACAGGGCAGTCCCTTACCAGGCACTGAATCTACCAGGGCCTTAATCTCAAGACTTCTAAGTCTCCTAACCTGTGAAGTGACTTTTATTGCTTATAAGCTACCCAGTTTATAGTATTTTGAATAAATACTATAAATGAATAAGATTCCACATTTATTCATGTCCTTTGGGATGGTATATTTCCTAATATTCTAATATCTTTATTGCTTTTCAGGGCAAAGAAGTACTTCCATTCATTCCTTTGGTCCACAGCATAGCCTTCTTGGTCTTTTTTCAACTTTGTGATGTGACTAGAACTACAAAAGCATCCTGAAAGTGGGTGTACCCTACTTGTACATAAGGGCATGTCATTATCTTATTTATAAAGCTCTTCTCTATGCTATATATACTTGCTTAACTTTTTTGGGCCACGACAGCAAACAGAAATAATCCCTTGAGACAGGTGTTATTAAAAACTACTCAGAATGGTGTAGTTTTGTTTATCTCAAAAAAATATTATCTAAATTTTCCTCTACTGAAACTCATTTGCCACTGTTCCAATCTCTAGGCTTACATTTTGTTCCCTCCCCCTTTCTCACACAAAGAAACCCTAGGGTCTCTGAAAAAAAACAGAATCAGAGGTCTTTTCTCTTTTTTTTTTTCTTACCAGGAATTTGAATTGAGTGGTATTATATGCATAAAAGTGATCCACACATATATTTCTTAAGTCTATTCATTACCTAGAACTAAGCCTAATATATTTTCTCTTTTCATAGATTCTCTCCCTCTATAAAGCAGCCATTTGTCCTTCTAAAAATCCTTTCAACACATTTTATTTGATTATATTTGGATAATATTCCCATTATACCCATATTTGGCTAAACTATATAGCTTTCCCTATATTAAAGAATTGGGTTTCACTACTCAAGTTATCTCAAGTGCCCATGATAGACACATTTCTGTTATTTAAATACAGAATTTCATTTCTTGAGTATAAAAATCCTGTAAGAGACTGTTCTGATAACTTTTTTGTGTGCTCCCATTGTTAATGTCTCTGAGGGGCAATTTTGGTTTCTATGATTCTACCATGTAATCAAAGATTCCAGTTTTTATGTTTTAGGCTACATTAACCTTTACTTTTTCATCTATATCACTTTATGATGCCATAGTCACCCTCTGAGATTTCCAAGGCATTTGTATAGAGTTCCACATCCTGGTTTGCCCCCTCTGTGACCCCCTACTACTAACAGGGCTGTGTTCCTAAACTCTTACAATTTTACTGACCAGTTCTCAATTATAAAGTTCTTCTTCCTCCTATACTATCTCTAGTTCCATTGGTAATCTGATGCTGGTGTCTCCCTCCCCACATAGCCCCAGACTACTTACACAAGATGCTGATCTCGGATCTTGCGCAGCTGTATCAGGTCAGGTTTGATACTATTCATTTTTTTATCTATTTCCCGGTTGTCCAAAGCTTGTTTCTTCAAATCCTGCTCTAGACGCATTTTGCTGTCATGAATCTCACCAAGACGTGATTTCAATTTATCATAATTCATCATAATTCTGTGAAAATATTTGATATATTAAGGCTAAAACAACAAAGCAGGAAAAATCCTGTAGCATGAATATGGTCCTCAAAACAAAAATTTTTTTTTTTTTTTTGGTACTGGACATTGAATCCAGGGGCACAGGGGCACTTAACCACTGAGCCACATCCTCAGCCTTTTTAATATTTTATTTAGAGATAGGGTTTGCTGAGTTGCTTAGGATCTAAGTGCTGAGGCTGGCTTTGAACTTATGTGCCACCGTGCCCAGCTCAAATATTTTTGTTTTTAAGAGATAGTCCCTTGCTATGTTACCCAGGCTGGTCTTGAATCTGGACTCAGGTGATTCTCCTGCCTCAGCCTTCTTGGTACAAGAACTGCAGGCAAATGCCACCCATGCCTGGCTACTATCCTAAAAATATCCTAAAAATAAGCATGATGGGCATTTGTTGTTTTTGCCTGATCCATTCCTAGTCTTCTGGAATGGCAACATGATGTTCCTTATAGGTAAGAATTCTCTATCCTCATCTCAGATCCAGGGGTAGACACACACAGCCCAGGCTAGCCAATAAGAGCATTTCATGCCATCCTATCCCCATCCTCAGGCCATTATGATTGATTCAGTAATAAGAATAAGACCCCAGCTGACCCAGTGAGTCAATTCTAGGAATTTTGCTAGAACTATTGTAAAAAAAAAAAAAAAAAGAGTTTCTCTCTTTCCACTGGGGTTGCTAAATTATGAATATGTGATCCTAGGATTTCCAGGAGCCACACTGCCACCTCACGGGGGAAAACTGCCTAAGGATAAAGGCAACTCAGAGAAAAGTTGAGCCAAAAGACAATGTAAAAAGAATCCCAGGGCTGGGTAGTAGCTCAGTGGTAGAGCGCTTGCCTAGCATGTGTGAGGCACTGGGTTCAATTCTCAGCACCACATAAAAACAAATAAATAAATAAGCTGGGTACAGTGGCACATACCTATAATTCCAATTGCTTGGGAGGCTGAGGCAGGAGGACAGTGAGTTCAAAGCAGGCTCAGCAAAAGCAAGGCACTAAGCAACTCAGTGAGACCCTGTCTCTAAATAAAATACAAAATAGGGCTGGGGATATGGCTCAGTGGTCAAGTGCTTCTGAGTTCAATCCCTGGTACCCAATAAATAATTCTCAACACCACACATAACTAAATAAGTAAGTAAATAAATAAATAAATAGGTAAATAGGTAAATAAATAAATAAGAAGGCCCATGGACAGCTAAAAAAAAAAAAAATTTAAAAAAAGATCCCAATGACCTTGTCTAGGCCCTGGACCCTTTACTTGGCTGAACAAGTAAAGCCATATGTATGACATTTAAGAGATAGCACAGCCCAGCAATTCAGAACAATGACTTCGCAATTAATATACCTAGCTTTAATCTCTGTCCTGCCACTTAGTGTGGGGCTGTGGGCAGATTATTTAACTTCTCCGTGTCTTCATTTCTTTATCTGCCTAAAAATGGACTTCTACAATAGTACCTACCTTCGTTAAATTATTATGATAATACATGTAAAGGGAATAGAGACTATTGCCTAGCACCTCTTGATAAGCACTCAAAAGATGGTGACTATAAGCTCTTCAAACACATGAAGTTTTGCTATATTCCAAATCATTTTAAGCAATTATTCACATTACTCATTTGTCCCTCAATAATATGTGGCTTAATTCTCACACATTCCAACATGATATTATCCACAGTTTATGGAGGATGAAACAGACTTAAAGAGATTAAGTAACTCACCCAAGGTGGCAAAGCTAGTAAACAGCCAATGCAAGTTCAAGGTCATGATTTTAACCATCAAATTAATACTGACTTCCAGGATGTAGCTCTATATTCAGGCACACATAAGTTTTCCAACAATGTGGTACCAATATGACAAATAGTTTTACTTTGCCACTGCATATGGTTTACCATCCATACATTTAGGCCTCCCAAATCCTTTCTGCACCCTGAGTTCCAAATCTAAATAACCAGCTGCCTGCCTCCCAGACAGCTCTATTTAGGTTCTCATTGGAACAAAACTCATTAGGTCCAATCCTGAACTCTCATCACATACTTTCTTTCTTTTCTTTTTTTTTGTTAATATTTTTAGTTGTAGATGGACACAATTACCTTTATTTTGTTTATTTATTTATTTTTACATGGTGCTGAGAATAGAACCCAGTGCCTCACACATACTAAGCAAGAGATCCACCACTGAGCCACACCCAGCCCATCATCACACACTTTCTATTTTGGTAAATAACACCATCTCTCAGTTGCTCACACTGAAATCTAGGAATGATCTTTACTGTCTCCTATGCCTGCCACATCTCGTAAGAATTTTTATCAACTCATCCTTCTTTTCCACTATTGCTCTGATCTAGGCCCTCACCATCTTTTAACCTGATAGCCACTCTCATTGTAGCTACCTATAATTGTCAGGCTGATCTTCTTTCCTAGAGTCTTTTCTTTTCCTGCAGTGACACAGCATTTGACCCAGAGGTGCTTTACCACTGAGCTACACCCCCAGCTCTGTATTTTCATTTTTTATTTTGAGGCAGGGTCTTGTTAAGATGCTTAGGCACTTGCTAAATTGCTATGGCTGGCCTCAAACTTACAATCCTCCTTCCCTGCCTCCTACTCACTGGGATTATGGGCATATGCCACTGCACCCAGTTTACCTATAGTCTTATTACACTCCAATTTATGCTTAGACAACTGCCAAAGTTGACTTTCAATTTAAAAAAATATTCATTAAGTACCCATTGTATACTCCAAAGGACCATATGGGTATTGAGGTTATATCAGGGAAAGTGAGCCACCATGCCTGCTTTCAATGAGTTTGCAATTGAGTGGGTATGGCATTCAGTAAGTATAACACTAAGGATCAGGACCACACACTGTAGGGACAATGACAAAAGCCCCTAAAGTGGACTGGGGAAATCAGGGAAGATTTTCTAGAAAAAAGTCAAATCTAATCTGAGTCTTAAACATGAACAGAAGGTAACAATTTGGAGATGGCGAGTGAAGAAAGAACACAGAAGAGAGGAGGTTCAGTTT
Source organism: Spermophilus citellus (assembly GCF_964194105.1). NCBI lineage: Eukaryota > Metazoa > Chordata > Mammalia > Rodentia > Sciuridae > Spermophilus > Spermophilus citellus. The sequence goes on along the minus strand of NC_138191.1, from coordinate 104,138,020 downwards.
GGTGCCATTAATATGAACATTAAGTAGTTCACTATAATAGAATGTGTAGTTTGCGGGGATGAAATCAAGCAAGGTAGGCAGTATTGGGAAAGAAAAGAAGTCTTATCTCACTGGCATACTGGGAAATATTATATACTTGATGTATTTGCAGACAGACTTACCGTTCAATCTCCTTTTCATTTCCCTCTCTGCGAAATCGCTCAATATATTCTTTGCTGTGTTGTTCTTGTGTGTGACATTGCTCTTCAAATATTTTAATAGTTTCATTAAAAGCTTCAATTGCAGTCCTCTTCATCTGTATTTCCTACAGAAAAGAAAAAGAAATGACATAAATCCCATTATCTTTATTATTTTTCATAACCTTGATCTTAAATCCTGTAATCCTAGTTAAAATCCCATATAAAACCCAATTAAGATGTCTAAAACAAGACACTTTATTCAGCTTCTACCCTATCACTCATACACAACAACATTATTCAAACTGTAGAAGAAAAAAAAACACTACCTGAAATAAGACTAAGCACCACAGAAAGGTCTCCAAGCTGCCAAGAGACTGACCCTGAACACCTGTCATCAGGATCAATTTCTGCCTTTGCACCTATTTTTGTGCTGAACCCCCAAAAGGTTCTGAAGGAGTAAATGGATAAAGCTCAGAGTCCATGTACCAAAGTGCAAAGTCTTATTCCCAGTAGAGTCCTACAGAGTCTATTTATTCTTACTTTCATTTCTAAAGTACATACTTAATTTTCCAAACAGATTCATTAGTAAATTAATCTGATTAGGAGCAAAGAATGAAAAGGGGAGAAAATAGCTCCTAAGGGTAGATTCACTAAGAATAATAAGATGAAAAACTAAAAACTCAGGCTGGGGATGTGGCTCAAGTGGTAGCACACTTGCCTAGCATGCGTGAGGCACTGGGTTCAATTCTCAGCACCACATAAAAACAAAGTAAAGATATGGTGTCCACCTAGAACTAAAAAATAAATATTAAAAAAAACCTTGGGCTGGGGATGTGGCTCAAGCGGTAGCACACTCGCCTGGCATGCGTGCGGCCTGGGTTCGATCCTCAGCACCACATACAAACAAAGATGTTGTGTATGCCGAGAACTAAAAAAAAATAAATATTAAAAAATTCTCTCTCTCTCTCTCTCTCCTCTCTCTCTCTCTCTCTTTAAAAAAAATAAAAAAATAAAAAATAAAAAATAAAAAAAATTAAAAAAACCTAAAAACTCTACAAAACAAACGTAAGTCCAAAAGTCCAGTAGGTTAAGCCCTTCAGCATCAGGGTAAATGGTCCTATATATTTCAACAAGTTGCATTTGAATCAAGATTCCCCTAAAATCTTCAAAAAAGGTCGGGGGGGGGCCCTATATTCTGTTTAGTTTACTTTTTAGAAAGGCAATAAATCTTCATAAAGGTCTAGAAAGATTGCTATCCTAAATATCTGTAATTCTAGAAGTTTTGATACTTATGGGATAATTCCTCAATTATCCAACTTTTACTAATTTAAACTAATAATTACTGAAAATTACTATATAGAAAGTCCCATCAGAGGGTAAAGAAATTTTTGAAACATAAAGCATGCCTTCACTTTATGTGAGGTATAATAGATAGGTAGAATAGATTTCTGAACCCTAACAAGGCCTGATTTCAAGTCATGGCATGGAAACCAAGTGAGATTAACTAATTATTTATTGTTTTATGGAAACTTTACAGAGGAGATGACATTTGAGCTAAGTCTTAAAGAGTAGGGTAGAGGAAGAAAATGCAGCCCTGCACACAGAAGGCATGGTATGAAGTATATATGAAATAATAGGGTATGTTCCAGGATCAATAATTACTCAGTGGGACTAGTGATAAGAGGATTAGCAAATGAGGGAAGCTAGAAACTTGTGATGGGCCATAAAGTTGCATGTATATCACACATATTCAGATAATACTAAACACTCACTGGAATGTTCATATCTAAATATCTAGCTGCAGATTCTACAACTCTCAAATTATAATCAACTCTTAAATTATGGAGGGTCTTGACTCCCTTGTAAGATTAAAAGTTACCCATAAAGCTCTGACCCTGAATCTTCAAAGAAAACACCCAAATTTTTGACTCTACTAACACCAGTATATGTACTGGTAGGTAGGGAAGCAAAAGGAAAAGTATTCGAAATCACAATCAAAACTGCAGCTCCCCCATACACAATGCCTCTACATCTACCACCAAAACTATAAAGCTACCTGTATCTGTGCCCTTTCTCTATCTTCTCCCTTTATCTACAGGTGCTACATGTCTCACCTCCTCTTTCTCAGGTACTTCATTTTATCACATTAGCCAGCCCCTTTTACATTATCAACTTTCCCTGTCTAATGGCTCGTTCTCATTACCTTACAAACAAATTTGGGGGAAAAAAAAACTCTCTTAATCCTAAATTCTCTTAAAATCACAGTTAAGTTCTTGAAAGAGTTATTTAGTGGGTGTTTGTATGGGGGTCTCTCTTTGCCCATACACATCAATTCACTTACAACCATTTAATTTTTTTAATCACTTACAACCATTTAATACTAAGTAAATAGCCAGACACAGTGGCATTTTCTTGTAATCCAAGCTACTAGAGAGGTTCAGGCAAGAAGATCACAAGTTTAAGACCAGTCTCAGTAATTTGTTGAGACTCTGTCTCAAAATAAAAACTAAAAAGGGCTGGGGATGTAGTTCAGTGGGCTCAGTGGTAGAATACCCCTGATAAGATCCCCAGCTCCAAAAAAGAAAAAGAAAGAAGAAAAAAAAAAGGCATTATTAATACTAACTGATACAAAATTATACCCTTAACCAATAAAAAAGCAACAGAAGATCTTCAAGAGAATTATAGAAAATATAATGTAACTCTAACACTGTATACCCATTAGCTCAAACAACAAAAATATACTAACCTGGGATGTTCTGGTATATTCTTCATATAGCCTATCATACTCTTTACTCTTTTCCTGATACTGAGAGTGGTACTCTTGCAGTTTTTTACCTACTGCATCGATGTTATCTTCTTTTACCAACTGATCCTACACAGGGAAACAAAAGAAAAAATGTTAACAATTCTGACATAAGTTCTTCCATGTCTATAGGTTTTTAAATTGTATTTTAGCTTTAGAAGTTCAAGCCACATTAAGATCAAGCATACAAAAGCACTAAATCCTTCTGTTAACACTAAGATTAGCCTTTAAATCACATAAACATCATTAGGACTTTAAAAATTAAGAAGTAACTAATTAGAACAAATAATTTTTTTTAAAAAAAGAAGTGAAGTATAAGTGGGAAGCATATAAAGTTAATAACCACATGTAATGGGTTATTATGAAAGGGTAGCCACAAAATGTTTCAAATATATCTAAGAAATATCTAAAATATTAAGTAGGAAATTTTAAATGACTAGATTTCTTTTTTGACTGATAAATAGAATTAAATGAGGTTAAATAATGACTTTCTCAATAATTATCAAGAACTTCTGTAATCATACCTGTTGGTATTTGGAGACTGGGTACATAAGCTTCACATCGAGTTTGGGATTATACTGAGCAAGAGATTCATGATGATAGTGGTTAATGAGCTCCACCACAGAATTAAATGTCAGAGGATCAGAAAAGCCATATTTACCATCCCGATGATAGATCTTTATTAACTTATTATTGCCGCCCTTCCTGTGAACAACAAGACAACAACTGTTGATTTTTCCCCAAAATTCTACTGAAATGTTACTTTCATAGGGAGACAGAAAGTTTGGTTCACATAATAAACAAATTTTACTATGTTCATAAGGCTAGAGACAGTGAAAAGGCATACACATAATTATGAATGTGAAAGTATACATAATATTATTTTCACATATATTTATTTTGCCCATAAATACCTTGGTTATTAAAGATCAACATTCTATACATTCAGAATCAACAAAGTTAGCCCCCAAAAAATCACTTAAGAAAAATAAGTAAATTGTATCTTTTGTTCTTTTTCTGAATGAAGCTTCTAATTCAAATTCTACCAAAGATTACAGATGTAGCTCTGTGGTGGAGTGCTTGCCTAGTACACCAAAGGCCCTAGGTTGATCCATGGCACCACAAATAAATAAATAAAAAGTAATAAAATAAATAAATAAAAAGTAATCAAGTTCTACCAATATTTTTTAGGACAGAGACAAACTCTTTAGGACCTAAAGATAGGCAGCTCTGTTTTTTGGCAGCCATCTCTAAATGAAGGTGATAATAATCATTGTCACACAATCACCAACATACTCAAGTGTTTTGTTAATGCACAAACATAATTAAGTTCCTTGAATGATTTATGGCTGGGTAACTGATCTAGCACCTTATACTACCTTTTATACTTGTTTATAATACTTGGAAATGAATATCTAAATGTTATCATAATATGTAAATGATTCAAGTTACTTAAGTGCTTCACAAAGCATAGCTTTTGAAGAGTCATGTATATCACAGATGTAATTTGATGCTTAAATTGCTCAGACCATCTTTATTTACTGAGTCCTAGCCAAATGGTACCTTGAAAGATAATTTATAACCAAAATTTAAAATAGCAATGTTTTACAAGTATCATATGGCACAATCTAAAACCACAGCAGATAAATACCTTACAGCATAGCAAAATACTGTACCATTCCCATTCAACTTTGAACAGCATACAAGCCTAATGGAAAAAATAACGCCTCCATATGGTTTAAGTCATGCTATTCATTATAACGATAAATGAGACATTGGAATTTGTGAAAAGTCAAATACGGTATGTTTGAACCTATGGACTAGTTTAAATTATTGCTTAGAAAATATTATTTAGAGGGAACACATAATCATATATAGTTACTATAGGTGTGTACACTTACATTTACTCACAATAAATTCAAGCTGGTCTCTCCATTAAAATTAAAAGGCATTCAATCATTCAAACAAATGAATTTAACATCTACTATTACCAGGAATTATACAAACCACTGTAGATACAATGATAAACAAACAGTATGCTGTTCTAGTTCATGATCTCATGGACCTTGAGGAACATACATCCATCTTTCATTTTATCAAAGATTAAACAGTCCTCAAAATATGGGAATGAGAAAAAGAAACAAGATGATTTCAACATTTTTATATTAAAAATTCAAATAATGAAAATGACATTTATTTATTGGCATAAAGTTACAAAAAAGAACTTTTTTTGAGATGCCTATTGAACATTCAAAAGCAGATGATATAGTAACCTTAAAAGAGTCTGAAGTTCAGAAGTAAGGTCTGGACTAGATAATTCAGGAGTTGTCAGCCTGTAGGTGTTATTTGAAATTGATAATAGCTGGACATATGAAGAGGTACAAGGTCTAAACCCCAGGAGACACCAGTGTTTAGTGATCAGGGATATGAGAAAGAACAAGCAAGAGACCAAGAGACTAATAAAGTAAAAGTGTGACATCCTAAAAATCAATTTTTTTCTTATATTTTTTTTATGTTTATGTAAAAATCTAGTTGCTATGCTTTTTTGTTCTATTTAGTTATACATGACAGTAGAATGCTTTTTTATTTTTATTTTTTTAGTTGTTGATGGACCTTTATTTTATTTATTTATATGTGGTGCTGAGAATCAAACCCAGTACTTCACATATGCTAGGCAAGCTCTCTACCACTGAGCCACAACCCCAGCCCAGTAGAATGCATTTTGACACTTCATACATAAATGGAGTGTAACTTCTCATACTTCTGCTTGTACATGATGTAGAGTTACACCAGTCATGTAATCATATATGCACATAGGGTAATAATGTCTGATTCATTCTTTTATCACCCCTACCCCCATATCTCTCCCTCTTTTCACACCCCTCTATCTAATCCAAAGTACCTCTATTCTTCTTTAACTCACCCCAGTGTGAATTAGCATCGGCATATCAGAGAGAACTTTCAGCCTTTGGTTCTTTGGGATTGGCTTATTTCACTTAGCATCACAGTCTCCGTTTCCATCCATTTACTAGCAAATGCCTTGATTTAATTCTCCTTTAAGGAGAGTAATATTCCATTATGTATATATACCACTTCTTTAATTTGTTAAAGGCCATCTAGGATGGTTCCATAATTTAGCTATCTATTGTGAACTGAGCTTCTATAAACATTGATGTGGCTGTGTCACTGTAGTATGCTGATATAAGTCCTTTGGGTATAAACTGAGGAGTGGGGTAACTAGGTCAAAAGGTGGTTCCATTCCAAGTTTTCTGAGGAATCTCCATATTGCTTTCCATAGTAGTTACACCAATTTGCAGCTCCACTAGCAGTATATGAGTGTACCTTTTCCCCTATGTCCTCGCCAACATAAAAATAAATTTTTGAAAAAACATTTCCACAAAGAGGAAATTATAAACAGGTCCAAGGATCACTGAGTGTGGCAAAGTACAGATAACTAAGTGACCCTGACCAAATGGTTTTAGTAGAAAGATGAGGATAGAAGCCTGGCTGAAATGAATTCAAGAAAATGAAAGAAAGGGAAGAATAAATGCCCACAGACAATTATCTCAAGGAATACTGCTGCAAACAAGAGAGAAATGTGGAAGGAGATATATGGTCAAGGGAACTTGATTATTATTCTTAAATAGGAGATAACATGTCATATTTATATTCTAAAGGGAATGATTCAGTACAGAGACAAAAATTGTTGATCAAAAAAGAAGACAAGATCATTCCTAGAGTGATATCCTCTAATAGATTAGAGGGATAGGACAGGATCCAGCTTACAAATAGAAATGTAGATCCTGAGCCAAGTATATTGATGTACACGCCAGTAATCCCAGCAATTCAGGAGACTGAGGCAAACGGATTACAAGTTCCAGGCCAGCCTTAAAACTTAGCAAGGCCCTGTCTCAAAATAAAAGGAGATGTAGTTCAGTGGTAGAGTGCCCCTCAGTTCAATCCCTAGTATTGGAAGAAGAAGAAAGAAGAAAGAAGAAAGAAGGAAGAAGGAAGAAGGAAGAAGGGAAGGAAGGAAGGAAGGAAGGAAGGAAGGAAGGAAGGAAGGAAGGAAGGAAGGAAGGAGGAAGGAAGGAAGGAAGGAAGGGAGGAAGGAAGGAAGGAAGGAAGGAGGGAAGAAGGAAGGAAGGAAGGAAAACCTGGAACAATCATCCACCAGAATAAAACAAAAGCAGATTATTCACACTAATATGCAAATAGGTTGATATCTAATGGCAACAGGAGTATGAAGGAGTTCTCTTCTGACTGAATCTAAATTCTCAGTGAAAGAGGAAGTTAACTTCTTAAATTAAATTAAAGAGGGGAAAGAGTTATTGATTTAAGAGGAAAAAAAAGAATGTGTGAAATTGTCACCTAAGAAAGTGGAAGGATGAATGAATTATGGAAATGCAGAAATTAAGCTGGGTGGTGGCCCACTTAAAGTTAGCAGTCAAGAATTCAATGTAAGACCAGTCAGTATGGCTTTTTTTTTTTTCTACATTGAGCTGTCTAGGTATAGGCAGGGAATACATGCAAAGTTGAATTTAAGAAGTATTAGAATTTGTCTAGGTAACTATAATGCAGGGAGAGAGGAGGAAGTTTTTGAGAGTTCACTCACAAAATAATTTTTTGTTTTGAGACAGACTCTCACTGTTACCCAGGCTGGCCTCAAGCCCAGGGGCTCAAGAGATCCATCAGCCTTCCAAGCAAGCAGTCTGTAGTTCCAAGTAGCTGGGATTATAGATGTGTGCCACCAAACCCATAGCTTTTAACAAAAGTAATTTTAATAACAGACCATGGACTCTAAACAGAGGAGGCAAAAAGAGAAGACATGGAGGAATTAAGGAATGGTGAATTTTTAATAATATGTACGTCTCTGTGTGTCTCTGTGTGTGTGTGTGTGTGTGTCTCACTCACTTCATTCTACTTTAATAGAGGAAAATATCCTCCTGGTATTCAACTATCTGGACCAATGCCTAGCAGATAAGAGAGTCTTAAAGATTTGTTAAATATCCAGATTTTCTATAATGAATACTATTTACTGATTTAAACAATATCAGTTACTGAACTAAAAAACTTCCTTAGACTGGGGTTGTAGCTCAGTGGTAGAGCGCTTGCCTGGCATGTGTGAGGCACTGGGTTCGATTCTTAGCACTGCATATAAATAATAAATAAATAATGGTTCATCAACAACTAAAAAAAAAAAAACACTTCCTTATTGCCTATTCTCTGCAGTCTAGTTTCACTCATTCTTTTCGTTTGAGGATCACCAGTGACTTCTGCTAAATCCAGACTCTGTCCCCTAGACCCCAGCCCTCCCCCTTCCTAGTATTTCATTCTCCCATGACTTTTTTTTTTTGGGGGGGGGTGGGCAGGGATACCAGCAATTGAACCCAAGGGTGCTTAACCACTGAGCAACATCCCCAGCCCTTTTTTCTATTTTATTTAAAGACAGAGTTTCACTGAGTTGCTTGGGCTTCACTAAGTTGCTAAAGTTGGCTTTGAACTTGCGATTCTCTTACCTCAACTTCCTGAGCTCTCCCGTGGCTTTGATGACACTATTTTTTGCTTTCAACCTCTCAAACTATTCTTCCTGTCTTCTTCCTGATCTAAATACTGTCATTCCCTCAATTTTTTTTTCTTCAGTCTCTACCCTATGTTCCCACTATACACTCTTTCTTTAAAATCCCATTTATGGGGCTGGGAATGTAGCTTAATGTAAAGCACTTGTCTAGCATATGTGAGGCCCTGAGTTCAATCCCCAGTACTGCCAAATAAATAAATAAATCCCATTTATTCTACACATAGTGTACCTGGCTCTTTTTATGGTCATATACTCTTTCCCAAGCATTAAACCCACATTTCTAGCTATATCCTTGATACTTTTTTACCTGGCAATTTTGGAATAGCTAAACATCAACATCTATCTATCTCTTCTTTTTTTTTTTTTTTTTAAGCTGTAGTTGGACACAGTGCCCTTATTTTATTTATTTATTTATTTATTATTATTATTATTATTTTTTTTTAGTGAGAGAGGAGAGAGAGAGAATTTTTTTTTTAATGTTTATTTTTTAGTTCTCGGCGGACACAACATCTTTGTTGGTTTGTGGTGCTGAGGATCGAACCTGGGCAGCATGCATGCCAGGCGAGCGCGCTACCGCTTGAGCCACATCCCCAGCCCTATTTATTTATTTTTATGTGGTGCTGAGGATTGAACCCAGGGCCTCAGACTTGCAAGGCGAGCGCTCTACCGCTGAGCCACAATCCTAGCCCCCTATCCTTTCTTTTCAATAAAACAACTGCTCCCAATTTTCCTATTTTTATAAATGGTACTTTCGTTTAAGCCTAGCAGATTCATCTGCTTGAAGCTTTTTATCTATTTTTTTTTTTTTTTGCACCTAGAAATAAAATTCAAATTCTTTCCCATGGCTCATTAAGCTTTCTGAGATCTTGTTTCCTCTTACTTTCAACTTCATCACCTACTACTTATGGTTCACACTATAAACCAACCACAAAACTGTCTCTATATTCATGTGACCTATCAAATTTTTTCAAAATTGGAGTCTTTACATTTCTGTTCCCATTCCCTGGAACACTTTTCTGGTTGACTTTCTAGTCTACCAGTTCTCCCCTTAAGACCTTTTTAAACTCCCTAGCCCCATATTCTTTGTCATATGTGCTCCCTATATTGTACTTCATATATTATGAAGTATTCTCCCCTGCCTCTCTGTTTTGGTGTGTATGAGGCGATATTGGGGACTGGACCCAGGGGGTGCTTTACAACTGAGCTACAACCCCAGCCCTTTTTATTTCTTTATTTTGTCACAGGGTCTCAGTAAGTTACCAAAGCTAGTCTCAAACTTGCAATTCTTCTACTTTAGTCTCCTGAGTCACTGGGACTACAGGCATGCACCACTATGCCGAGCTCATTTTTTTTAATGTATCTATTTTATCTTCTTCTCAGCCCTCTTTCCTCACTAAGAATATACACACAAGAAGTTAGAGGCCATGTCTGTCTTTCTCATCATTTTCTTTGTTTAGTACCTGGAATACTATGGGTACTCAATAACTATTAAATTATTAAAGAATAAATCCTACTCTAAATCACCACTATCTCTTAATTTATAAAAGCCTCCTTTACAGTATCCCTCTTTTATTCTTTTTACTAAAATTGAATCTGATCACAACTTCCCTGCCAAAAAAATGCAACAGTTCCTGCCTGCCTACCTATAATATTAAATACAAACTCCAAATTTTAGAATTCAATGCCTTTTTCAACGTGACCCCTTTCCAATCTTCTATCCCCTATCACTTCCTCCTCTTTACACACTTTACCCTCTAACCAAATGGGACTCTATTTCACAAAGCATATTTGTAATTTCTTATCTCTATATCTTTTATTCTACTGTAATCTATTCCTGCAACTCCTCCCCTAGTTTCTCTATATCCAAGAATTTTCCTTCTTCAAGCTATAATGCAAATGCAATTTCTTCCATGGAGGCTAGCTTTCTATATTCTCTTAACAAAATAAACCCTTTTCTTCTTTCAATCCCCAAAGCATATTATTTGAACCTCTCCTATTATTGTAGTTCATTCAAAGCAGTTTTCTTAATCCCTTTGTCCTCAGTAGCCTAAGTGATCCTTCAGATCACTTTAATTCATTGTTGGATGCCCTGCAGACTAACAAGTACTGAACTATTAGCATTTATTAAATTCAGTTAACACTATTACTTTTCTTCTAGCAAGATCTATCAAAACTCCACTCAACTATTATTTTCTCTGAGAACCCTCTTTGTCTTTCTCTTATTTAATCTGTCCATTCAGATTATTTACTGACCACATACTATATGTCCAATTGTTATGCTAGATACATGAAAATCTTAAAACATTCTTGTCAATGTATATCAACTGATGAATAAATAAAATGTTATATATATACAATAAAATATTATTCAGCCTTAAAAATAATGATATTCTGATATGAATAAAGCTTGAAAATACTATGGTGAAGAAATAAGCCAGACACAAAAGGTTTTGTATTGTATGATTCTCCTTGAGATATTTTAAATAGTCAAATTTGTAGAATAATGATTACCAGGGGTTAAAGGAAGAATTTGATATAATACTTAGCATACTGCATTAAGCTACAGTGTATTTTTCATCTTTTCCAACAACACACTTGTATTATAAACTTTTAAACATAAAACTTTGCCTTATGCAGATCCATATTCCCAATCCTTGCACAGTAATTAGTATATAGATAATCCTATCTATTTTACAGCTGGCCAATAATAAATAACTTAAAAAGAAAGATGCTAGCTCCCCATATCCAGAAGATCACATGGCTCTTTTTGAGAAATACTATTCAGGGAGTTTCTTTTATTTTTAATTGATTTTTTTTAAAAAGTGACAGTGGAATGCATTACAATTCTTATTACACATATATAACACAATTTTTCATATCTCTGGTTGTATATAAAGTATGTTGACACCAATTCATGTCTTCATACATGTACTTTGGATAATGATGTCCATCATATTCCACCATCCTTGCTAATTCTCTATCCTTCACTTTCCCTCCCATCTCTCTGCCCTATCTAGAGTTGGTCTATTCCTTGGAATTTCTACATCCAGAGAAAGCCAGGTGAATTAGGAAATATTAAAGATCTCTTCCAGTTGTAGGACTCCAGCATAAAATTTTCAAGGTAGCTCAAGACTAGAAAGCAGTGAGGAAGATACTTTGCTTGTCCTTATTCCTAAGAAGTACTACAACTTCAGGTAAGTTATACAAACTCTGCAGGCTTTTTCTCATTTGTAAGACATAAAATTGTTGGGCTGGTGGAATGCTTGCCTAGTATATGTGAGGCACTGGGTTCAATCATATAAATAAATAAATAAATAAGTTATTCAGCAAATTTTAAAAAATAAAACAAAATAAAGTTGTTGCTTTGGGCCAGGGTTGTGGCTCAGTGGTAGAGCGCTTGTCTAGCATGTGTGAGGCACTGGGTTCCATGCCCGGCACTACATTAAAAAAAAAAAAAAAGACAAAATAAAGGTATTGTGTCCATCTACAACTAAAAAAGTATTTTTTTAAAAAAATGTTGCTTTTAATTATGTGTAATTAGGAATCTAGATGTAAAATAGCATCTTCATGTGGTATTTAAATCATTTTTCAAAGCTTTTTTTAGCCAGGTGCATCGATGTACACCTGTAATTCCAGCAGCTCAGGAGGCTGAGGCAGGAGAGGAGGATCCTGCAAAGCCAGCCTCAGCAATTTAGTGAGGCACTAAGCTACTCAGTAAGAACCTGTCTCTCTAAATAAAATATTTAAAAAGGTAGGAACGTGGCTCAGTAGTTAAGCACCCCTGGATTCAATCCTGGTACTAAAAAAAAAAAAAAAAAACTTTTTCCCAAAATCAACTTTTTTCCAAAGCCAGGCACGATGGTATATGTCTGTAATCCCAGCTATTGAAAGATTAAGGCAAGAGAAGCACTTTAGCCCAGGAGTTTGAGGCCACTCTGAGCAACAATAAAAAGGACTTGAGGTATGACTCAGTGGTAGAGTGCTTGCCTACCATGCATGAGTCCTTGGGTTCAACCTCAAGCATTGCTAACAAAATAAATAATACATACTACAAAAACAAATTATGAATCTTTATTATAATTAACTATTTTAATTATTAAAGTTAAATATGGATATAGAGCTAATGCAGTTTTCTTAACCATTTTTAATATATATTCCATCTCGGGCTGGGGTTGTGGCTCAGCAATAGAGCACTCACCTAGCATAGGCGAGGCCCTGGGTTCATTCCCTAACACCACATAAAAATAAATAAATAAAGATATTGTGTCCAATAAATATATATATATCCATCTCTAGAAGTATAAAAAAGACATACATTTACCATTTAAGAGATTCTAATGTTCCCACATGAAAGACATGGCACAGGCTGAGAACATGATCTTTTACATGTCATTGTCAGCCAAAATTATGCTGAGTTGTATTTTCTAAAGAGTGCATTAAGGGATTGGGGTTGTGGCTCAGTGGTAGAGCACTTGCCTAGCATGTGATGAGGCACTGAATTTGATTCTCAGCACCTCATATAGATAAATAAATAAAAATAAAGGTCCATCAACAACTAAATATATATATATATGTATAAAAAATATTGCATTAAGGAAAACAATAGGGTTATTGGAGGGATAAATTCATCAATAACCTTAGGCTATTCCCATGATTTCTACACTTCATTAATAAGGTCAACTGTATTCTTCTTATTCCCTTACTTAGGGATTTAGCCTTTTCATTTTTTGCTATACAAAAAAATTGCCATTTTTATATAAATGTTCAAATATGGGTCTGGGGATGTGGCTCAAGCGGTAGCGCGCTCGCCTGGCATGCGTGCAGCCTGGGTTTGATCCTCAGCACCACATACAAACAAAGATGTTGTGTCTGCTGAAAACTAAAAAATAAATATTAAAAAAAATTTTAAAAAAATAAATAAAAATAAATGTTCAAATATTAATGTACAGAAATAAAATTTTTAAAAAAGAAAAAAAACAACTGAAACTTATGTATCTGAATTAAATAAAAATATGAAAAAATATGCCTATAAATAACTCAAATAAAATACAGAACTCTCTATAAACCCTGAACTAAAATAATGCTAGGAGAACAATAGCCAAAAGACCGAAAAGTACTTACCTCAAAGTCAAAGTATAATCTCCCTGCATTTTTGTTGAGGCATCTCGGACCAAGAAGGTACCATCTGGCATATCCCGTAATTTGTCATTTACCTCCTCCCTGAAGAATAGAATTACAGGAATTATAGAAAAAAGTGAAAACACATGAAGGGGGAGGGAAAGGGAGAGAAAAGGGGAATTGCATGGAAATGGAGGGAGATCCTCATTGTTATACAAAACTACACATAAGAGGCTGTGAGGGGAATGGGAAAATAAACAAGGAGAGAAATGAATTACAGTAGATGGGGTAGATAGAGAAGATGGGAGGGGAGGGGAGGGGGGATAGTATAGGATAGGAAAGGTAGCAGAATACAACAGTTACTAGTATGGCATTATGTAAAAATGTGGATGTGTAACTGATATGATTTTGCAATCTGTGTTTGGGGTAAAAATGGGAGTTCATAACTCACTCGAAGCTTATGTATGAAATATGATATGTCAAGAGCTTTGTAATGTTTTGAACAACCAATAAAAAAAAAGAAAAAAAAAGTGAAAACACTTAAGCATTAGTTGTGTTCACATGATATTACTTAGACTAGTTGGAGATGGTATATTTAAGGTTATAGAATCATGGAGACCTCCAGAAGACATTTAGTTCCTTGCCCTAGTGTACTCCTTCTGTTTTGATTTTTAGTGATGTGAAATCTAACTCTTCCAGATTTCAACTACCTAGAGGGGATAGTACTTTCAGTAAGCATTAAGGGCTTTCTTAGGCAGGTCAGGGAAAACCAGCAGCTGTTTAGAAAGGTTATATTTAAGCCACAGTGGCAGCTATTTCTAAACTGAGGGGAAAATTCACTTAAGTTCACAATCTTTCAATATGATATTCTCTAATTTAAATTTATACTGACAATAAATTCTTTTTGCAGATTGGTTTAGGAATAACATTATAACAGTCAAATAAATGGCAGGACATAAAAGACCACTAAATTATAGTATAACCATATGATCTTAAAATATTAATTTAAATGGCATTAAATACAATAGACCTCTTTATTGTCTACTACAAAACTTAAAATGTTTTGATCAATTTTAATATGAAATATATACTAAGACCTATTCAAAAAAATTAAACACAGAATTACCAAATGACTCAGCAATTCCACTTCTGAGTTTATATGCAAAATAATTTAAAGGATTAAGATATTTATACACCAATGTTCATAGACGCATTATTCACTATAGCCAAAAGATAAAAATAATCCAATCGTACATCAAGTACACATATCTAGATGAATAGATGAATAAAAATGTGTATATATCACATTAGGATATTATTTATTTTAACAAATATGATTCCACTTATATGCGGTACCTAGAATAGTCAAATTCATAGAAACAGAAAGCTGAATGGTGCTAAAGGCTAAAAAAGAAGAGAAAAGTGAGTAAATATTTAATAGATACAGAGTTTCAGTTGGGGAAGATTAAAAGTTATAATAATATATGATAGTGATATTGCCTAACAATGTGATTGCACTTAATGCCAGGGAACTAACTGTATGCTTAAAATGGTTAAAATGGTAAAGGTTAAAAAAAAGAAAAAGAAGCACCACTTTGGTAGTGGGAAAGAATAGAGAAGAGAGAAGAAAGGACAAGGAAGACAGCTTCAACATGGAGTTTGATTTGCCAAAAATGGATAAGAAGGTCTGGGGTTGTGGCTCAGTGGTAGAGCGCTTGCCTCAAATGTGTGAGGCACTGGGTTTGATTCTCAGCACTACAAATAAATAAAAAAATAAAGGTTCATAAACAACTAAGATGAATAAATAAATAAAATTTTTAAAAAGATGGATAGGAATTTTATATTTTTTTGGATAGGAATTTTTAAAGAACAAGATATATTAGATAGGAAAGACAATAGAATGAATTGGACATTACTTTCCTATGTTCATATATGAATACACGACCAGATCTCCACATCACGTACAACCTCAGAATGGGAAGTTACACTCCATGTATGTATAATATGTCAAAATACATTCTACTTTCATGTATAATGAAAAAGAACAAATAAAAAATTTTAAATATATATATTAGAGACCCATTAAAATTTAATAAGGGAAAAAAACATAAAAGAAAAAATGTTTAAATTAAGAAATATACACACACACATACACATATTTTCCCTCAATTGGTTCATAATTATACAAAACCATATTTTACTCAAAAAACAAATCTGTCGGGGCTGGAGTTGTGGCTCACTTGCCTGGCATGTGTGAGGTGCTGGGTTCGATCTCAGCATCACATATAAATAAATAAATAAATAAATAAATAAATAAATAAATAAATAAATAAAATAAAAGATCCATTTACAACTAAAAAACATTTAAAAAAATCTGTCCTAGAGTCCAATTTCTCAAGTGAAGTATGTGAATAGTCTGTATCAAAATCACCTAGGGAAGGTTGGTAAATGCAGACTCCTGGGATCTATGCAACTGAGTTTTGTGCATGCAACAATTTTGGAACCATTGTCTTATAGAGAAAGTAAAGTATCTAAAAATATTTTTAATTCTAAATTAAAGGTAACTATCCTAAATGTGCAAATTTCATTCATTCAGAAATCTATCCTCTTTATAGTATTATAAAAAATTAAGCCACACTCATAAAGATTTTCATGTCACTTTCATGGGCAGAAATAAAGACTTTTTTTTAAATGTTCTCACAATATTTAAAGTGGTAATCTGTTTAAGTGACAACAGGTAGAGTATTAAAATGTTTTAGCTACTAATTCTCAAAAATGAGTTTTTAAAAACTGCATTCAACCAGGGATAATGGCAAATGCCTGTAATCCCAGCAACTCAGGTGGCTGAGGCAGGAAGACTACAAGTTCAAGGCAGTCTCACCAATTTAGAGAGACTCTGTCTAAAAAAAAAAAAAAAAAAAAGGAGGACTGGGGATGTAGCTCAGTGATAGAGTGCCCCTGGTTCAATCCCCAGTACCCAACTCCCGCCAAAAAAAAAAAAAAAAAAAAAAAAAAAAAAACCTGCATTCAACTATAGTAAAATTCTAATTACCTGGAAATATCTCCCCAGTACCATTCTGCATCCTGAAGAGAAATGGAACTGTCCTTCATTCCATTTGTAACTGCTGATGTCATTGGCTTAGGTGGCTTTGGTGGAAGAGCTGGAAGAGAAATTAATATTGTTTTGCATGTGTAAATTATTTTTTGTTTTCTAATTTCCTCAGAGCCAGCTTTTTTCTGGGTATAGACCTCAGGTGCATTTTTTTGTGGGGGGCAGGGGGGTACCAGGGATTGAACTGAAGGGCACTTGACCACTAAGCCACATCCCCAGCACTATTTTGTGTTTTATTTAGAGACAGGGTCTCACTGAGTTGCTTAGCTTTGAACTTGTGATCCTCCTGTTTCAGCCTCCTGAGCTGTTGGGATTTCAGGTGTGTACCACTGCACCAGGCCCCAGGTACACTTTTACCTCTGAACTATATCCCCACCCCTTTTTCATTTTATTTTGAGACAGGATCTCACTAAATTGCCCAGGCGGACCTCAAATTCAGGATCCTCCTACCTCAACCTTCCAAATTGCTGGGATTACAAACCTGTGCCAGCAGGCCCAGCTCAAGAGCAGTTTCTTAACTAAAAAATATTACAATTGAAATAGTTAGCCTGGTGCAGCAGTGCACACCTGTAATCCCAGGGACTCAGAGGCTGAGGCAGGAGGATAACTAGTTCGAGGCCTGTCTCAGCATTTAGTGAGACCCTGACTCAAAATAAAAAAATAAAAAGGGCTGGGGAGGTAACCAGGTACTAGAGCACCCCTGGGTTCAATCCTCAATACCTGGGTAAGGGAAAATTTTTCAAACACTTTTCAATCAAATTAATGTTATCCAAAGAAGGAGTCATTTTGGAACTCTACCAATAATTGCCTGAAATGTAAAAATCTCAATATATTTACATTTTTTCTTCCTTATACAATATTAACTTTTAATTCAGTAAAACTGCATTATTTTCCAAAAGACAAAGTAAAGCCCCTTCCCAAACAATTCATTCAAAAGCTACTAAGTAGGGTGAGCATGGTAGCATACACCTGTAATCCCAGCAACTCTGGAAGCTGAGAGAGGAGTCTCACAAGTTTCAGGTCAGTCTCAGCAACTTAGACCCTTCAGCAACTAGTGTTTCAAAATAAAAATATAAAGGGCTGTGGATGTAGCTCAGTGGTAAAGAGCCCTAGGGTTCAATTCCCAGTTACAACAACAAAGTACCATCAAGAAACTAAAATCACAAGCAGTGGGAGAAAATTTTTGAAAATACATTTGATAATATATCTGTAAATATTTTTTGAAATACAGATAAGAAACCTCTCTAAAACACCTGAAGAATTCTTGAAACTCAATTTTTAAAATGGGCAAAGGATTTAAATAGATAATTCTCCAACTAAAAAATGATATATAGATGGTCAACAAGCACGTGTAAAGAGGCTCAACGTAAACAGCCATCAGGGAAATGCAAAACCACAATGATACCACTTCACACCCACTAGGATGATTTTAATAAAAAAATACAGATAATAACAAGCATGAGTAAAGATGTGAAGAAATTGGAACTCTTTTATTTATTGGAACTCTTTTATTTATTTGTTTGTTTGTTTGTTTTGTACTGGGGATTGACTCGGGCACTTGACCACTGAGCCACATCCCCAGTTCTATTTTGTATTTTATTTAGAGACAGGGTCTCACCAAGTTGCTTAGTACCTCACTTTTGCTGAAGCTGGCTTTTGAACTTGTGATCCTCCTGCCTCAGCCTCCTGAGCCACTGGGATTATAGGCATGCACCACTGTGCCCAGCTGAAATTGGAACTCTTATTATACTGTTGTTGAGTATGTAAAAATGATGTAGTTTCTTGGAAAAGCAGTCTGGCAGTTTCTCAAAAGGTTAAACAAAGAGTAACCATATGACCCACCAATTTTAGTCCTATGTACATACCCTTAAAAATGAAACATACATGCACACAAATACTTGTACATGAATGTGCACAACAGCACCATTTATAACATCAAAAATGAAAATAATTCAAATGTCTATCAACAGATGAATAAACATGACGTATATAAAATATGTGTACATTAGAATATTATTTGTCAATAAGAACTGAAGTACTAATATATAATACAACATAAAAAAACCTGAAAACATTATGCTAATGTTTTGAAGCCAGTCATGAAAGACCACATATTATATGATTCTATTGTCCAAAATAGACAAATCTATAAAGCTAGAAAGTAGATTAATGTGACCTAGACTAAGGAGCTAAGAGAGAATAAGAAATCACTGCTAATGTAAATAAGGTTTATTTCAGGGTAATGAAAATGTTCCAAAATTAACCAAACTCTATGAATATAATAAAAATCCTTACATTATCCTATGTGAATGGAATATATTTTATGTGAATTATATATCAATAAAGTTGTTAGCTAGACACAGTGGAGCACACCTATAATCCTAGCTACTCAGAAGGCTGAGGTAGGAGGATTGAAAGTTTCAAGCCAGACTGAGGAACTTAGCAAGATCTTAAAAATTTTGGCAAGATTTTAAAATTAAAAAAAAAAAAAAGGAAAGGAAAAAGAAAAAAGGGCTGGTAGTACAGCTCAGTGGCAGAATACTTGCCTAGCATGCACAAGGTCCTACATTTGATCCCCAGTACGAAGCCCCGGCAAAAAAAAAATTAAGAATCAGATTTAGGTACTTTTTAAAACCAGGAATTTATGGCAGATCTCAGCCCTCCTCATACTCTTATCCTGGGACGTGTGCTTAAATATTATGTCTCCAGTCTATGCTGGGGCACATCTAGTTTTACAAATCAGAGGCTGTCTCTGAAGGATAGCCTGAACTTTGTAGCACTCTTCTTTTGAAGGATGATTATTTTCCCACACCTCACATAAAACTCTGGGCCTCTGTTCTCCCTTAGCTCTATTTTTCCTAAATGGACTACTGTCCCTTTCCCACACCTTAAAATTGATTTCCTTGTCTCTCTTATTATTCTATATACTCATCTACTCCCATAGCTTCAAACAATTTCTAACTTCTGGATCTTTTCAGACTAGCAATTGTCTAACAAAAGACATATCAGGCATTTATTCAATAAAATATATTTTGAGCACTTAATATGTATCAAGCACTGCCATACGTTAAACCACTGCTTCTCACATTTTAATATGTGCATAAATCTTTCAGGGGCAGGGATCCTGTTAAAATGCAGAATATGATTTGCTAGGTTTAGGATGGGGCCTGGGAGTACATTTCTAACAAGCACCTAGTGATGCTATTGTTGATGGAATGTCTCTCTTAGAAAGTTTCTTTGGGGTAAAGAAAAACAAAATCATTCAAGTGGAGTACAGTAGCTAAAATATAGTAAATACATGTAGTTCTTCACTCTTTCTGTTAATCACTCCTAAACGGCAATAAAATACATTTTTAAAGGTATAAAAACAATATCAAAGAAAATAGGAAATAACAGATAATAGCAACACAACTTTAGTACAGGAAATGCAACCAGATGAATTTGACTTGGTAGAATGCAAAAAATGAAGCCCAACCCTAAATAGAGAAAATCCAAACAAAGGCAATCTGTTCATACCACTATACTCTGAAAAGACCAGGAAATGCAGGCACAATATATCTCTGAAAAGAGGTTTCAGGATGGGGCTGAAAACAGAAGAACTGGCTGAGGACATTGAAAGAGCAGTTAGGCCCTCAGTTTTTCCTCCCAACTACCAAGCAACAAGGCAGCTACCCCCATTACCCTCTAGACAAAGGCTGCCTGTCAACTCACAAGTCCGAAAAAACAATGAGAAAAACTGGACTCAAGGAACAATAACTAAAGCTAAGAATAGGGGTCACCTATTTATTAACAATAGCAGAAGCTAGGAAAAGTCTACCAAACAGCAAATGCCTAAGGCCTCTTTCTTTCCCCTGTTCTCTGAACGATAAGCTCAAGTTTACACCCCAGGCAGGAGTTATGGAGATATTTTTCTTCGAGAGAAATTTACAGGACCCCAAAAAACGACTTAAAATATAGATATTTTGGGATGACCCAGTGAAAAAGGTACTCATCATCTTATCATCTTTTAGCAAAAGACAAGAAGTTTTGCCTACTTGCATTGAGCTTCAAATCTGCCGTTTAGTGTATCTCATTCTTAAATAAGAACAAACCACTTTAAAAGGAAGGAAATTTTGACACATTTTATTGCATGACTGAACCTTGAAGACATTACGCTAAGTAAAATAAGGCAGCCATAAAAAGCAAAATATATGATTCTTCTTACATGAGGCTCTCCAAGTAGATGAATTCATAGAGACATAAAGCAATGGCACTTGCGAGGGACTTACAGGAGCAGGGATAGAAATGCTAAATGGATACA
Source organism: Spermophilus citellus (assembly GCF_964194105.1). NCBI lineage: Eukaryota > Metazoa > Chordata > Mammalia > Rodentia > Sciuridae > Spermophilus > Spermophilus citellus. The sequence goes on along the minus strand of NC_138191.1, from coordinate 104,116,927 downwards.
GAATTTCAAATGGGGAAGATGAAAACTTTCTGGAGAAGGATGGTAATGATAGTTACACAATGTGAATCTACTTAATGCCACAGATCTTACATGTTTAAAAATTGTTAAAATGGTAAATTTTGTTATGTACATTTACAACAATATTATTAAAAAAAATGTTTTAGATACCAGACATTTGAGGAAGACAAAAAAAGAAAAAGAAAAGGTATTATAGAGTAAACAGTCAAGGAGAAGAAAACTTCACAAATACACAAAAATGGTATAACAATCTCAGATATATAAAAGGAATACTACATCTATGAAACACACACAAAGTCTATAATGAATTACATTCAATGAATAAGAGCACTTAATATATTCAAGTTATGGCAGATTAAAAAAACTCAATTGCCAAGCTGGCAGATAAAGTGGAAGTCTCTCAGGAAGTGGAACAAAAAAGAAAGTAATAAAAAACAGGAGAATCATCCTAGAAAAATCCAATACTAAACTAACAAAGGAGTTATAGAAAACAGGGAGCAAAACATTTAGGATAAATAAGGAAAAATTTTTCAGAGCTGAAAAACATACATTTTTATAATTAAAATGCCCACAGAGTAGGCCACACAATTAATAAAAAAGACCCAAAACAGGGGCTGGGGTTGTGGCTTAGCGGTAGAGTGCTTGCCTAGCACGTTTGAGGCCCTAGGTTCAATCCTCAGAGCAACATATAAATAAATAAATAAATAAAATAAAGGTATTGTGTCCATCTACAACTAAAAAAATAAATATTAAAAAAAAAGTATATCCCTGTAAAATTTCACAACATGAAGGAAAAAGAAAAGGCCTTGGGATTACAGGCATGCACCACCAGGCCCAGCTAGCCTAATTTTACTATAAACCTTGTGGTACTCTTTCTGAACTATAAACTCATATTGCTTTGATAAACATCAAAATTAAATTAAAAGAAACCTATGATTTATTCTAAGTCCACCACTTAAACCAGAGTTAGTAAATCATCTCACCTCTCTAAGCCTTAGAAATGGTATGTTGAAACCAATAGGTTAGGAAATTCTGATTTTTATGTTTTCAGAAATTTTGTAAGCTATTGTCATTAAAAACTAAATCAGGGCTGGGGATATAGCACAATAGTAGAACGCTTGCCCAGCATGTGTGAGGCGCTAGGTTTGATCCTCAGCACCACATAAAAATAAATAAAATAAAAGTCCATCAACAACTAAAAATTTTTTTTAAAAAACTAAATCATATAAATTCATAATAAATTATATAAAAATAAAGGTAGTAAATACTTAAACTCATCATTCATTAATATTTTGCTATATTAAATGCTTTCAAGATTATTTATATCGGTTATATTTATATAATGGAAATACTTTATGCTATGAAGCATCTCTTTGAAAATTTGCATTATATATGTTGTACAGGTGGTTTGAAATCTACTACCATGGGATTTGGAAATCAACAATGTTACACATCAGAGTTTGATTTATTATTGTATTAACTTTGTGTGGAATTTTTCTAACAGTAATATCTTGGCCCATCTCCCTGGAGATTCAGATTTATGAGATAGAGAGATAGACATTGGTTTTGGTTTTCCAATACAACTAGCAATTCTGATTTTATACTAGGATGGGAACCTCACTCCTAACCCCACAAAACTTACTCCAATACCCCCACAATTCTTTCACTTCATTGAGATGTCCATTACTCATTATTTACTTTTTATTCTATGCTGGTATTTATTTTTATTCTATGCTGGTATTTATTCATCTCTTTTGCCTGTCTTATTCTCCCAACTGCACCTGCCTGCCAAGATCCCAAACATATAGATCATTTTCATACTTCTTCCACTCTCTCACTAACTGGGGAGTTATACCATCTTCAATTTGGTTTCACTAGTAGTAGTCTCCAACCATAAGTGGACCCTCAACACAATCCACAATCTTTCCCTAATTTTTTACTCTCCCCATTCTTCATTATGGCTACTTCAAATCTCTGCCTTTTCAAACATCATTTTATACTTCCTTAACTCATCTTTGGCAGACCCAACTCACATCCTATGAAATATAGTGTGAGCAGAGTTACTTCAGTTTCCTGCCATTCATCTATAAATGTATGTGCATCTACTCCCATTTTTTCCTTAATATCTAAATTAGTCCCTCTAACAATGTTCTAGATCTCATTTCCTTTCCACCAGAGGGACTATAGTCCTCTAGCACCCTATGATTTTTAGTCTCTCCTGCTTTACTGGAAACTTTCCCAAAAGCTTATAAATATGCTCAAATCACTCAAATGTAGTCCTCTAAGACAAGTGATTCTTTGGGGTTATAAACTCCTTTTGAGAACTGATGAAAAAAGCTTTAAGTCTTCTTTCAAAAAAAAATTGCATATACACAAAAATGAGCATATAACATGTAATACTGGAGAAGTCTACAAATCTCAGGTTAAGAATACATACCTCACCCATTTCCTTCATACCCAAGCTTTTTGCAAAGAGCTAAACATTGCCTCTTTGCACTTGAATTCCCTCCTGAGTACATTACAATCTTGCCTCCCAACTCCAACCTCATCTCTTGCCAAGGTCACTGACCATGTTGCTAAATTCAGTAGATATTTTTCAATCATTATCTGTGATATTTGATACTGAAACACTCTCTTTACTCAGAATCTGAGACCCTATACTTTTAAAAAATATTTTTTAGTTACAGATGGACATAATACCTTTATTTTATTTATTTACTTTTATGTGGTGCTGAAGATCGAACCCAGTGCCTCACACATGCTAGGCAAGTGCTCCACCACTGAGCTGCAACCCCAGCCTGACCGTAAATTCTTTATAGTTTTTCTACTTCTGGTCATTCTTTCACAAGCTGCTTTCCCCAGGCAAGTTGGAGTATCATCAGGAATTTATCTTGACTTCCTCTTACCCCTCCACTTTACACTAAACCCATAACAAACTAGCAATCCACAGGGCTGATTTTAGTGGTCATAACTGTACTGTTCTGACTTTAAAATAGGTACTGTCTCCCCACACCCAGAGTGTTTTGATTTACCAAAATTCAAAAATTGGAAAATTCCGCCGAACAGAGTGGTACAATCCAAGAGACTCAGAAGGCTGAGGATCGTGAGTTCAAAGCTAGCCTCAGCAACTTAATGAGACCCTGTCTTTAAAAAAAAAAAAAAGCTAGGGATGTGGCTCAGGGTTAAATTCAATCCCTGGTACCAAAAAAAAAAAAAAAAAAAAAAAAGGCGGGGGGGATTCCATATTGAAATCCTCATCTCTGGCTTTTCGGCTTTTCTTTCCAAAAATTTGGCTGGGCAAGGTGGTGGTGCACAACTATAATCCCAAATACTCTTGAGGTTAAGACAGGAAAATCACAAGTTCAAGGCCAACATGCCCAATTTAACAAGACCCTGTCTCAAAATAAAAAGGGCTGGGGATGTGGCTCAGTGGCAAAGTAAAGTACCTTGGATTCAACCCCCAAACCACACACATACAAACCTGGGAGATCAGGATAACCTGAGCTCATACTGCCATAAGACAATAATTATTCCCTATGGTTTCCCAGACACCTACAGCTAAGTATCAGTTGCCATTTTCATTTTGTTGGTATAGCATTTTTTAAAAATATCCAGCCTATTTCACGGTCTTCCATATAAACTTGGAACACTACATTCTGTACATTTTTCTGAGGTAATTTCATGCTGCAGACTTCCAAATTTTATTAGTCACCCAATTCCCACAGGGCTAATTCGTACATGTAATTCATGCTTCAATATCTTTTTAGGAAACCCTCTTATTTATTCCCTCCCCCTGCAAGACTGAAGTGCCCCCATTTGATTCTTTTTTATTTTTTTATTTTTTAGTTGTAGATGGACACAATGCCTTTATTTTATTTATTTATTTTTATGTGGTGCTGAGGCTCGAACCCAGTGCCTCACATGTACTAGGCAAGTGCTCTACCACTGAGCCACAACCCAAGCCCCTATTTGATTCTTTTAAAAGATATTTTTAGTTGTAGATGGAAATAACTTTATTTTTTAAATGTGGTGCTATGGATCAAACCCAGTGCTCTCACACATGCTAGGCAAACACTCTACCACTCAGCCACAACCACAGCCCTGCCCCCATTTGATATTATAAGCATTACCTGCTTACCCCTACTGTCATACTTCCCAGTCTGTATGAAAATAATATCCAATTTTGTCTACATCCTCTACCAAACCACCAGCTCCTAGCAAGCAATGTATACTATACTAGGTACTGTAACCTCAGCACCTAATATAGTACCTAATACGTGACAGAATCTCTTTAAATATTTTGTTGAGTTAGTAATGAAACTCCTGAATGTACTTACCCATCTTAAGCTTATCAAAGCAAATAACACTGTCATACCAGTCTTAGTAAAAAGATTGCCATAAATACTCCTCCCTAGTAAGGGCACATAATAACTAATATTTATGCTTACTTTTATGTCAGGCACTGTTGTAAATGCTTTATATATATTATCTAATCTAATCCTCACAACAACCTTATAAAATAGATACTGTTATAACTATGTTACAAACAGAAAATCAAGGCACAAAGAAGCAAATAAGCTAATAATAATAAATAAAGTTAGCTTCTGTCCACCCTCTAAAGGCTAAAGCTATAAAAGGAACCAGCAGTCTTGTTTTGCTCCCAGAGGCTGTCCTTTTAACCACTTCTCAGATTGTCTCTCACTCGTACAGAAACGGATGATCCTTTTCTAAGAAAAAAGAAAAAATTAAATGTTTGAGAAGATTCTTTTGAATGAAATTAGTCATAAGTCAACATCCCAAAGAAATGAAATAATTAGGGAAATGTTCAAGCATGAATATCATAATGAGTTTTGATACTGCAAGCATGCCATGAGCAATTCTTATCTGAATGGAAAGTAAAACCTTACATGAAATGCTGTATATATGCATATTCAACATATACCTTTAGATTAATTTGGAAACCTTTAGTTTAAAATAAACATCATCCAATAAATTCTTCCAAGTAATAGAGAATACTGCTTTAAAGCAGCCTTATTAAATTGTAACAACTAGGAAAACTGAAAATTCAAATTGATTGAACTGGGTATTCTAAGAAAAGAAATTTGTGCTTAGAATGTAACAAATTCTAGGGGCTGGAGTTGTGGCTCGGAGGTAGAGTCCTTCCTTGCCTGGCATGTATGAGGTCCTGGGTTTGATCCTCAGCACCACATATAAATAAATAAATAAAAGATAAGATCCATTTACAACTAAAAAAAAAAAAAAAAAAAAAAGAAGAATGTAATTAATTCTATAACAATAGGCAAAAGTACTAGTCCTTTAATCAGGGACCTGGGTTCTAGTCCTGGATTTGTCAGAACCAACTAAGTAAGGCTTTGGAACAAATGGTACTTTTTGTTTTAGTTGGGGTTTTTGTGAATATTAATAATCCATCTCCCTTTCTTCGGTAATAGTATCCAACTTCTTCAGGTAGATTCATCTTCCCCCATGTACACATCTCAGCAAATCCAAGTTTCCTTCTATTCCCTGATCCAAGAGATAAGAGCACAATCTAAATGCAAATTGGATCTTTTCTATGGGACTTTGAATTCTGAGCAAAATGATAAAAATGACAGAGCAAGACTCAGAGTTCTAGCTAGAGCAATTAGGCAAGAAAAGGCATCCAAAATGGAAAGGAAAAAGTAAAACAATATTTGCAGATGATATGATCCTATATATAGAAAAATCTCAATGAACAAAAATAAAACAAACACTACTACAGCTAATAAACAAAGCTGTAGAGCTTCTTTGCCTCTCTCAGCCTTCACAGAATTGAAGAGTTAAGGAATTCTCTGGACAAGCTTTTTCATGGCAGGTTTGATCTTCTATCCAGACCAATAAAACTTTCTCTATACCAAAAATAAGGTTGTTTGCTTTCTTATCATTCATATGTTCAGTGGAGCAGCCCTTTAATTTTCTTCAACAACTTTCTTTTCCTTTGCATTCACAACTTGGCTAACTATTTGGTACAAGAAGCCTAGCTTCTGGCCTATCTCAGCTTTCTTAACGTGCCTTCTTCACTAAATATAATCATTTCTAGAATCTGATTCAAATTGAGAGACATGTGACTCTTCCTTTTACTTGAACATTTAAAGGCCATTGCAGGGTTATTTATTAGCCCAATTTTAATATGGTTGTGTTTCCAGGAATAGGGAGGCTCAAGAAGAGGAAGAAAGATGGGGAATGGAAGGACAGTGAAGCAGTCAAAACACACAAAACATGTATCAATTAAGTTCAGTTTTATATAGGCAAGCTTTGTGATGCCCCAAAACAATTTTAACAGGGCTGAGAGGATAGACAGCTCAGTGCAAGAGTGTCCTTGGGTTAAATCCCCAGTACAACAACAACAACAACAAAAGGGTTGGGTACAGAGGGAGAATAATTTTTTCAACATATGAGATTGGGATAACTGTATATCCATATGTAAAAGAAATAAATTTTACCTATGTACAGAAATTACATCAAACTGAATCAAAGATCTAAATGTAATAGAACTATAAATCTTTTAAAGAAAATATAGAGGGGAAATCTTTGTGATATTAAATTTGGCAATAATTTCTTGGATTTGACAACAAAAGCACAGACAACAGAAGAAAAAGTAAACTGAACTTTATCAAATTTAAAAATGTATGTATCAAAAGACATTATCAAAATAGAAGCGGGCTGGGTGTTAAGAAAAAGAACTTTAAAAACACTAAAAAGAGGCTGAGGATGTAGCTCAGTGCAGAGTGCTTGCCTCACATGCATGAGGCCTTAGGTTCGATGCTCAGCACCACATAAAATAAATAAATAAAAATAAAAATAGATACTGTGTCCAACTTAAAAAAAGTGAAAAGAGACTCAACAGAATGTGAAAAAAATATGTGCAAATCATATGTTTAATAAAGGTTTACTATCCAGAAAATATAAAGAACTTCTACAATTAAAAAAAAATTCAAATCTGGCAAAGGACTTGAACAGACATTATCTAAAGAAGATATACAAATGGACAATAAGTACATGAAAAGATGCTCAACGTCACTAGTCTTTAGGGAAATGTAAAATGAAACCATGAGTTACTACTTCATACCCATTAGAATTAAGTTCCGTTTTATATAGGCATTAGAAAGGCTATTATCAAAATAATGGAAAATAACAAGTGTTGGTGAGGATCTGGTGAATTAGAATGCTTGTGCATTACTGGTAGAAATGTAAAATGATGCAACTTCTGTGGAAAACAGTTTAGTTATTCCTTAAAACATTAAACATAAAATTACCATATAGTATAGCAATTTTACTTACAGCTGTATATTCTAAAGAACTGAAAGCAGGAACTCAACAAAAAACTGTATTCCAATGTTCACAAACTTATTCACAATAGCTAAAAGCTGGAAACAACCCAAATGTCAGAAGAGAGAAAATGTGCCATATATATATAAATGAATTATTATTCAGCTTAAGAAGGAATGATATTCTGATACAGACTACACATTCATGAACCTTCAAAACATTAAGATAAGGTAAATAAGCCAAACACAAAGATTTGTATGATTCTGCCAGGGGTGCACGCCTGTAATCCCAGTGGCTGGGGAAGCTGAGGCAAGAGGATTGAGAATTCAAAGCTAGCCTCAGCATAAGCCAAAGCACTAAGAAACTCAGTGAGTCTCTGTCTCTAAATAAAATACAAAAATAGGGCTGGGGATGTGGCTCAGTGGTCGAGTGCCACTGAGTTCAATCCCCAGTACCCAAAAATAAATAAATAAATGCAAATAAAAAGGGCTAGGGGTGTAGTTCAGTAGGTAGAGTACCCCTGGGTTCAATCCACAAAGGGAAAGAAGGAAGGAAGGAAAAAAAGAAAAATGTAAAGTAATACCACTCATTTTACTAAGTATGTTTTGGAAAATATTTTTTCCTTAAAAATATTATTTATGAGTCTAGGATGTAGTTCAGTGGTAAACCACTTGCCTCCCAAGCATCAAGATGAGCCACATCCCTAGGCCTTTTTATTTTGAAAGAGGGACTTACGAAATTGCCCAGGCTTCCAACTTTCAAGAATTTCCTGCCTCAGACTCCCAAATTGGTGGGATTATAAACAACTGTCAACATGCCAGCTCCTTTTACTTACTTTGAGACAGGGTCTTGCTAAATTGTAGACTGGCTTCTGATCCTCCTGCCTCATCCCTGAGTCACTGGGATTACAAGGTAGATGCTGCCATCCCACAGATTTTTGTCAGTTTTAATTTCTAAAATAGTTCATATCAATAATATAACTCACACAACTCAAATAATCTAAAACTCTTTAGTCTCTGATAATGTTTAACAGCGTAAAGTGTTCTCAAAACAAAAAAAGTTATAAAGCTCAGTGTGTATGTAGCTCAGCAATAAAGCACTTGCTTAGCATGAGCAGGATTCTGGGTCCCACCATTAGCACAGAAAGGATTGAGAATCATTGATCTACTCTGACCTATATTTCAGAAAGAGATTTTTTCCCCCTTTTCATTATTGCCTCTTTTTCCAGGTACAAAATGGGTTTTTGGTACAAGCTAACTTATACCCTGAAAAAATGAGAGCTAAAATGAAGAAGAGGCTCATATCCTGATCCTACAATCTACTCCAAAAGCCCTATTTGTTAAAGAACAAAACACTGCTAAGCAAATGTAACACAATAGGCACCAAAAATATTTATTATCCATTCACAGGATATTTCAGTTATCACTAAACCAAATTTAAGTAACATATGCAGAACTAAAATTAAAAACATAAAATTAATCATTCCTGTATTACGAAAAGAATCTCCTGTATTTTTAGCTTAGCTGGCTATGTTGGTTGTTTAATGTTACATATTACTTATTTAAGTTACTTATTTGAAGCAATTAACTAAAAAATATAGGAATTTGCAATGCTCCCTTTATATTTTCCATTCTCAACCCATTTTTTAATTATTTTAATTTATTTTTGTACTGGGGATTAAACTCAATGGCACTTAACCACTGAGCTACATACAACAGTTCTTTTTATTTCTTATTTTGAGTCAGGATCTTACTAAGTTGCTTAGAGTCTTGCTAAATTGGTGAGGCTGGCTTTGAACTTGCAATCCTCCTGCCTCAGCCTCCCAAGACACTGGGATTATAGGCATGCTCCATCACACCCAGCTCAACTCATTTTATTTAACATATATTTTTTTAGTTGTTGATGGGCCTTTATTTTGTTCATTTATTCATATGCGGTGCTGAGAATCGAACCCAGAGCCTCACACATGCAAGGCAAGTACGCTACCACCGAGCTACAACCCCAGCCCTCAACTCATTTTTTTATTAACATTTACTCTCCAAATAATAAATCCTTTCTTCTACAGATATCCTTGATGTGAAAACTCTCAGCTTAAGAAAAATGTTTCATTCACATAATCATTTGCTGTATCATACTGAGGATACTTAAATACTAAGAACATAAAAAGATTATCTTGTTAAACATTATCAAAGGCGAATGGTGCTATCAAAGAGAGAAGTACAAAAAAACCTGAAATAGTTCATCAGATGATAAATTCTGACTACCTAAATAGAAAGTTTTACCCACAATAATATAACTGACCACATCAGTAGAAAGGTATTCTCAATTTCTGAAAACCATTTTTTTTTAGTTGTACATGAACACAATACCTTTATTTTATTTATTTATTTTTAGTGTGGTGCTGAGGATCAAACCCACTGTCTCACACATGCTAGGCAAGCACTCTATCGCTGAGCTACAACCCCAGCTCTCAATTTTTTGAAACCTTAAACCAGCTTTTACTTATTATTATCAAGGAACCAAGGAACAAGAAAAAGAATTCCAGTACATAATTTATGAATAAGTATACTCAAAATGCAGAATAAAATAACTTCTAAAATAATTTCCTAAAGCTCAAAAATTTATTTCCTTTTAGAGGAATAGAAATATAACACGTTAGAACTACTCAGGATGTTAGTGATATAATCATAGATGTAGCAACATACTTAGAAAAAAATGACTGGCTCATTAAGCTACCCGGGGGGAAAAGAAACAACTACCTTCAGGGAAAAGAGAAAAATGTTATTTTAAAATTTTTAAAATCTCAATTTTTTTAAAACCTAAAAATAAAGTCATGGAAACAGAGGAGAAAGAAAAAGCTTTTCATCTTTCTAAGATAGAAAAAATGGATAGCTTTTATCAACTTCTTTAAAAAAAAAAAAAAAAAAAGATAATGGTTAAACAAAATTTCTCCCCAGCATCAGTGAACTGCCACATTCAAATCCAGACTTCACTGACTATTTGGCATGCAACACTGAATTACGAACAGTTTTGCTCATGCATGGATAAATGCGATTTTTCCTCACTGGAATGATTTCTCTGTAGCATGCTCATTAGTAACACTAACCCTTTCCTATGCCCCAACAACCAATCTGCTTTGTGAGCTAAATCCCAATCCCAAATCAGATGTTGTTGGCAAAACTAATCTCTGAAAGAAAACAGTATAACAGCCAATCATTACACAGAATCTGGATCGTATGTTACTGACGTTGAGACAGAAAACTGTGAAGTTTCCAGCAAGTAGTTTCAGTTGAACTTCTTGTCCCAGCAAAATTTAAGTTATAATTTTATCTTTGGAGATACATGTATTTTCTTTAAATTATAATATTGATTTTTTCTTTGAAAACATAATTTTGGTTTTTTTTTTATTTTTATTTTTGTAGACATGTATGGACAACATGCCTTTATTTATTTATTTTTATGTGGTGCTGAGAATCGAACCCAGTGCCTCACACATGCTAGGCAAGTGCTCTGCCACTGAGCTATAGCCCAGCCCAAAAACATAACTTTCTAAAAGACTGTTTCACAACCAAAATAAACAATGATTTCAACAATTAGAGGAAAAACTTCAATTAATTTAAAGTTAAAATATGGGTGGGGGATGTGGCTCAATGTCAGAGCTCTTGCCTAACATGTAGGAGGCACTGGATTTGATCCCCAGTACAGCAAAACCAAAATAGTTAACAATAAAGTTAAAGTATTTAGATTGATTTACTAATATGATTTTTCTCTCCCTCTGTACAAGCTACAGTTCCTTCAGATTTCAATTTTTTTTTTCATTCCTCTCAACCCCCCCCACCCAGTACTGGGGATTGAACACAGGGGCACTCTAATTACATTTCTAGTCCTTTTATTTTTTATTTCAAGACAGAGACTTGCTAAGTTACCCAGGCTGGCCTCAAACTTCTGATCCTTCTGTCTCAGTCTCTGAAGGTGCATTGTTATAGGAGTACACCACTGTACCAGACTCAATTCATTTTGATACTGTCTTTTTGCCCGCCCACTCATCTGACAATTATAATTAGGCTAAACAGCTTCTTCTGTTAAAGTTAACAGTCTTGAAGACTCCAAAAATATCAATACTATGACTAATAATTTCCTCCTGATAGCAATGAATTAATTATATGTCAATTAATATATCTTGAATGACTTCTCCAGTTGGGAGTACAAGATGATTAAACATGATATATTTTATACTTACTATACTCAAATAAACAGAATATTGTTTCTTAGCATTGATTACAAACACACAGATGGAACTTTTTTCCCCTAAATACATCCTTTTCACAGATAGCTGATCATTGATAAATGAAAATTACTGGTCTAATGTAAAAATCCCCTGGCTTAGCCATACCTAGCAATGCAACTTTAAACAATCCTCTCAAACTCCTTCTCTACTTAACTACCTAATGATTGTAACTACACTGTCTCTCCCATCTCTAGTTTTTATGGTCTTTTGTATCTGGCCATTAGAGAGACACAATATCCTCAACAGATTTCACTGGAATATCAGATATTTCATTAATACTTTGCCGGGGTACTAAGGGTCACCAACTGGTAAGCTAAATTCAATTATGAATATCACAAGGTATTTACATGTGAAGTGGCACACACCTATAATCCTGAACCCAGCTTCTTGGGAGGCTAAGGCAGAAGGATCCTAAACTCAAAGTCAGCCTGGATAACTCAGCAAAACCTTGTCTCAAAATAAAATTTTTAAAAAGGGGAAGGATAGGTTGGAGACGTAGTTCAGAGGTAGAGTGCTTGCCTAATTTGTGGAAGGCTGTCAATTCAATTCCCAGTATCACAAAAAATAATAAAAATAAGAACAAAAAAACAGCATTAATATATTTTAAAAGTCAATAGTCAATAACAAAACTGAAGCTAAGTAGGATTAGACATACAAGGGAAAGGAGATAGCAAAAAAATGTATGAAACACTTCTCAACTCATTTCATAAGACCAATATTTTTGATACCAAAGGCAGAAAAAGACAACATAAAGAGAAGTAAACTAAAGACCAATAACCCTATGAACACAGACACAAAATCTTCACCAAATACTATCAAATTAATTCCAACAATATATAAAAAGGATTATATATCATAAGCAATTGATATTTATTCTAGGAATTCAAAGTTGGATCAATAAACAAAAATCAATCAAGGCAATAAATCATATTAATGGAAGAAAGGGCAAAAACCTCATGATCATCTCAATAGATGCAGAAGAAGTATTTAAAAAATTAAACACCATTTCATGGTAAAAAAAAAAATACTCAAAAACTAGGACAGAAGGAAATTTCCTCCACCTGCTAAAGAACTTCTATAAAAATCCTACAGCTAATATCATATTTACTAATAAAAAAAAACTAAATGTTTTTCCCTATGATCAGGAACAACACAAGGATATTTGCTCTCACCACTTTAATCAACACTATACTTGAGTTCTAGCCAGAGCAATTAGTGAAATGAAATAAGTAAAAGGCATCCAGATTGAAAAGAAGACTGTCTCTATTTCCATACAGAAAATCCTAAAAACACACAAGAAGCTATTAGAATAAAGGAGTTCAGCAAGATTGTAGGATATGAAATCAAAATACAAAAATCAATAGTATTTTTACACATGGACAATGAACAATCCAAAATTGAAATGAAGAGAATAACTCCATTTGCAATAGTGTCATAAAGAATAAAATGCTGGACTGGGGTTGTGGCTCAGTGGTACAGCATTCACCTAGCACATGTGAGGCATTGAGTTCAGTCCTCAGCACTATAAAAAGAAATAAAGCAAAGGTATTGTGTCCATCTACAACTAAAAAAAAAAAAAAAAAAAAAAAAAAAGAATTTATAGAAAAGGAATAAAATGCTGAATAGACATTTCTGTGAAAAAGATACACAAATATCCAATAAGCAAAATGTTCAACCTCATTTGTCATCAGGGAAATGTGAATCAAAACCACAGTGAGATATCACTACATACTAAGAAATCTAAATCAAAACGACAGATAATAACAAGTGTTGATAACAAGGACAAAATGAAACCCTCATATGTTGCTGTCAGGGATATAAAGTATTACCTAGCAATTCCACTCCTAGGTATATACCCAAAGGAAATGAAGACATATGTCCAATTAAAAATTTGTACATGAATGTTCAAAGCATTATTATTCAAATTAGCTCCACATTATAGGTAAAGAAAATGAGGTATAGTAAGTAGGACTTGTTCAGGGTCACAAATTTGGTAAATGACAGAAAGATAGCTATTATAATATTTATTGAATACTGACATAATATTCATTGAATATTGATAACTATTATAATGTTTATTTATGTTCAGCATTGTTTTATCTATTCAGTCTTAGATATTTTCCTTACATATTTTCATTTTATAGTTAAAAAACAGACTCAGTGAACAATAATAATAAAAGTGATTAATAACTAAATATCAAAAGAGTCATTGCCAACAAGTGCCATATAGAAGTTCAAGAGAAAGCTAATGTTTTGAACGACCAACAATAAAAATAAAAAAAATAAAAAAAAAAGAGAAAGGGATTGTGGTGGCTTGGGTAAAGAGAGTTTGGAGACAACAATATTTGAACTTGGAACCTGAAGAATAGGTAGGATAATATTTTTTGTTTCTTTGATTTATTCTTTCCATATTTTTTTAAAAAAAAGGTATTTGTAAGAGTTTCATATTGCATGTTTCTGGGTTTTTTACTTTGATATAAAAAATTATTCCTCCTTAATTTTAATTAAAATACCAAGGTTATCTATGGATATTTAAAGGGGCCCAAGATAATTTCTGACCTCTGGTATATGATTTAAAACTGCTTAGGAAATCGGAGCTTCCAATTAACTCTATAAGTTGAGTACGAACTCCTCCATAGGTCTTCTAGCCAGGCATGGTTGCACATACCTATAATTCCAACTACTTAGGAGGTTGAGGCAGATAGATCCCAGGTTGCCAACTTCCCCAAATTAACAAGACTCTATCTCAAAATAAAAAATAAAATGGATTGGGGATGTAATTCAGTGGTACAGCACTCTTGGGTTCAATCCCCAGTACCAAAAAAAAATTTTAAAAAAGCCTTCTAGAATAGATTTCAAGCATAGGTTCCTATCAATTATCCATCCATCTATTATCTAAAGTTCTTTTTCCCTTCAGACAGACATTTATATTCAGTTATTATTTTTACTATGGTTAATAGAAGAAAATAGAATTTGAAACAATTAAAAGCCACTGAGGGTAGAATTCTTGCCTAGCATTTGGGAGACTCTGTGATTGATTCCAGTCTTAACACTTTCATTCTAATTTTGTTGCAAGAAACTTTTAGATATGAAACATCTTGCATTAAGGAATATTCAAGAATATATATCAGGATGGATTTAATAAGAATGACTACATTTTACACAAAGTTACAGTAGGGATTGCCATATGTGAATTTATTACTCATTAGTTTTTTATATTTCAAGATGCTTATAATTGTCATCTGTAAATTAATTTCTACAAGAAATAGTCATCATTCTAATCTGTTTCATTTGTAGGTAAGTTCCTATTTAATGGGTTATGACTTCAAGTGGGTATCTGATACTTTTTGATTGGATCTGATAACTATGAAGAATTAAATATAAAAAATTTTAATGAGCTGTTGATAAGATAGCTTCTGAAAGTCTGCACCCATTAAACAATTATTCATCTTTAGTCCCATCCCTCAATCCTAGGTAACCACCATTTATTTTGTTTTTATGAATTCAACTAACCACTTTAAATATCTTAAAAGTGGAATCATATAGTATTTGACTTTTTTAACTGATACATAAAAATATAAAAAATGGAACATACTTGTGAGGTGCCATGTGAAGTTTGACACATGTATATACTGCATGATAGTAAAGTCAGGTTAAACATACATATCTCCTTTATAATAAAAAACATACATATCATTCCTTTATAATAAAAACACTCAGAATATTTTCTTCTAGCTTTTTGAAGTATACAGTACCCTACTATTGTCACCCTACTATGCGACAGTACACCAGAACTACTTACTCTTATCTAACCATTAGTACTCATTGACCAACCTCTCCTCAAGCCTGTCTTCTACTCTTCGATGATGCCAGTAGCCACCATTCTACTCAGCTTCTATAAAATCAACTTTTATATACTGCACATGAGTGAGATCAAGTGGTATTTGTCTTTCTGTGAATGATTTTTTTTTTAAAGAGAGAGTGAGAGAGGAGAGAGAGAGAGAGAATTTTTAATATTTATTTTTTAGTTCTTGGCGGACACAACATCTTTGTTGGTATGTGGTGCTGAGGATCGAACCCGGGCCGCACGCATGCCAGACGAGCGCGCTACCGCTTGAGCCACATCCCCAACCCTGAATGATTTATTTAACTTAACATTTTTCCATTTCCATCTATGCTGTCACAAATGACAAGATTTCATTCAGTTAGAGTAGTCTTTTGATATATGTACAACATTTTCTTCATCAATTTATCAGTTGTTGGACACTTAAGCTGCTGCTATTTCTTGACTCTTTTGAATAATGCTGCAGTAAACATAGGGTGTAGACAGCTCTTCAACAAGCTGATTTCATTTCCTTTGGATATATCCAATAGTGGGACTGCTGGATCATGGGGGATTCTATTTTTAATTTTCTGAGTAACCTTCACACTGTTTTCCATAATGACTATACTAATTTACATTTCTACCAGCAGTGTTCAAGCTACAACCTTGCCAGCACTTCTTATCCTTTTTCTGTGAGTGTGTATGTGTGTACACATGTAAGTATGTGTAGGCATATGTGATACTAAGTATCAATCAAACCCAAGGCCTAATACATGTCCATGCATCTACCACTGAGCTATATCCCCAGCCTCATCTTTTATCTTTTTGAGAATAGCCATTCTTATAGAGTGAGGTAATAATTCATTGTGGTTCTGATTTTTATTTCCCTGATAATTAATGATGTGTGTGTGGGCACACATGTGTGTGTATGTGTATCACTGGATTAAACCCAGGGGCTCACATACGCTAGGCAAGCACTCTACCACTAGGCTACATCATCCACCCATTTTTAAAAGTTTATTTTAGTCAGGGTATTGCTTAATTACCCAGGCTGTCCTCAAACATATGACCTTGCTGCCTCAGCCTCCTGAGTGTATTTTTATAAAACCAGGGGTTTCTTTTATATGAATGATCATAATTCATTGAAATAATCTCTCAGGGGCTGGAGCTGGGGCTCAGCGGTAGCACATTTGCCTGGCATGTGAGGCACTGGGTTCAATTCTCAGCACCACATATAAATAAATAAAACAAAGGTCTATCAACAACCAAAAATATATATATATATATTTAAAAAAAGAAATAATCCCTCAATATTGACATCAACCATTCTCTTGCCAGTTATATACCCAGTTCCTTGTGTTTTTGCCACACAGTTACAATAAATCCCTCAACCATGTGGAATCACTCCAACCACCTGCTTCTACTAACTACTTCCATACTATAAATGCTGAGTTCTGCTGAAAACCCCAACAGCTTGGGAATTCATGCCACTGTAAACTCTCTTATTTTAACTGAGATTATCATCCTGTTAGTAATTTAGACATAACCTCTGGTTAGTGACCTTTTACATTACACATAGTCATCAGTGGTAACTCTAAATCTTAAGCCCAACACTTTATATAGTAGTCCCCCTTATCAACAGGGGATACAACCTAAGACCTCCAGTGGATGCCTTAAACCACAGACAGTACTAAATCTTTATATACTGTTTTTTCCTATACATACATACACACCTATGACAAAGTTTAGTTTATAAATTAGGCATAGTAAGAGATTAACAATAATAACTAATAATAAAACAATCATAACAATATACTATAACTAAAGTTATATGAATGTAGTCCTTCTCAAAACATCCTATTGTAGTATACTCATCCTTCTTGTGATGAGTGAGATGTGTGATAAGATGAAGCGAGATAAATAATTTAGGCATCATGATAGTGTTAGGCTACTCTGTAAGTTACTTGAACACAACCCCTGAAATACCACAATAGTCAATCTGACAAACCAAGATGTGTACTAAGTGGGTCTACCCTGGGACAAAAGGATGATTCACATCTCAGGCATAACACAATAGAACAGTGTGAGATTTTATCACACTACCCAGCACAGTATATAATTTAAAACTTAATAACTGTTTATTTCTATAATTTCCCATTTAATATTTTTATTTATTTTTTAGTTTTAGGTGGAAACAATATCTCTATTTTTTTATTTTTATGTGGTGTTGAGGATCGAACTCAGCGCCCCGCGCATGCCAGGTGAGCGTGCTACCGCTTGAATCTCAACCCCAGCCCCCCATTTAATATTTTCAGACCACAGTTGACCACAACTATGAAAAGCAAAACCTTGGTAATGGAGGACTATGGTCTATCTCTTCTTACAAATGTTCTTTACCAAGAAAAAGAAATCTGACCTAATCCAATTTTCCAACCTACATTCTTCTTCAAATCCATGTTCTTCCTTCTAAATGTCAGACAAAGGTTTATCTCCTCCTTCCCTGAGCTAATAAACTTTTCTCAACTTCAAATCCATCACCTTCCTGTTCCATTAAATCATACAAACCCATATATTCAATCTTATCTCTACTTTAAAATCTCTACCAAAACAAAAGAAATATACAGCTCTATCTTTTTTAAAAAAATGTGTTTCTAAGCTCTACTTCTCTCTCTAGCTACCTTTCACATTTGTTTCACAGCAAGTTTTCTAAGATTGGTCTATATTTGCCATTTTTTTACTTCATATTTACTTTTAAAAAAGTTAAGTTGTAGATGGACACATACGTTTATTTTATTTATTTATTTTTATGTGGTGCTAAGGATGGAACCCAGCGCCTCACACAAACTAGGCCAGTGTTCTATCACTGAGCTACACCTCTAGCCCTCACATTATTATGATTTGACCTCCACCCCAAACACTATATACATGTCTCATTAAGGTCCTCCCAACAGAAAAGTTTAGTACAAGTTTCTCTATCATTATCTCATATAATCACTTTAAGTTTTATACTGGTACTCATTGTTTCCTTTTCAAAACTCCTTTCCTAGGCTTCCCAGAGACCAGTCTAGCTCTTTTCCTACTTTCTCTGCTTCTATTGAGTCTCAAATTGAATCAAACTGGTTTAACATACTATGTTTCAAGAGTTCTCTACTGTATGTAGGATAAAGTCCAAACCCTTCACACAGTATATAAGGACACACATGATCTGGTCTTTGCTCACTCTTCCAAGATCATTTTCCTGCTTCTTTCCCACAGGTACCTTTTACCCTAAACACACCAAAACACCCATAGCTCACCAACAGTCAACACTTTTTTATATCTTTGTATGTATGGTTCCCTATACTTCATAGAATGCCCATCCCTGCCCTCTTCTTTAACCACACTTCCTTTTCCAGCTAATGACTCAGACCATGCATAGTTTTTTCCATGAAACCTCTAATATCCTCAGGCCTTGTTAAGCGCTACTTACCCTTGATTCCACAGAGCTTTTCTTAACTCTCTAATATAAGGCTTATTGATTATAGGTTGGCTATTGATCCCTGTTTCAGTATTAAGACTGTGAGGTCTTTGAGGTTCCACATTTTCTTGTTTATCCTTATATCTCCAGTGCTGAATGTCTGATTAATAAAGGGCTCTCTAACAGTTCCCTACCACTGTATCAGAAAAACACTGACTTTCAACAAAGATGTAGAGTACCTGCTACATGCCAGATACTAAGGTATTATTTCATTAGATATATATATATATATATATATATATATGCATTATTATTTCATTGTTTGTATATGTACATATTCTCATATATCATATTTCATATTTTATAATTCTTTTTAATATTTATTTTTTAGTTGTAGTTGGACACAATACCTTTATTTCACTTATTTATTTTTTTAAACATTTATTTTTTTAGGTGTAGATGGACACAACACAATGCCTTTATTTTTATGTGGTGCTGAGGATCGAACTGGGTCCCACCCACGCTAGGTGAGCGCTCTACCGCTGAGCCACAATCCCAGCCTTCACTTATTTATTTTTATGTGGTGCTGATGATCAAACCCAGGGTCTCGCACATGCCAGGCAAGCCCTCTACCGCTGAGCCACAACCCCAGCCCCATATTTTATAATTCTTATAAAAATCCTTCTGATTTAAGTATTATGCCCATTTTACAGATGAGAACTATTCGATGTCACACAGTTGGTAAACAGATCAAATCAAACCAGTCTTCTAACAAAATACAATTCTTTTTCCTCTCAAGGAAGCCAAGGCCACAAAGGCATGACTTTAAAAGTTTCTAATCAAGTTTTGGGCATCCCTCACATCATATGTAATGTCAATCCCAAACTAACTACTTATAGCAGATATCATAGAATTCAAAAACATCCACCAAGCACATTCTCTTCTAGTAAGGGTTCTCTTTTATTTATATTTCCAATTCTTCACTTCATCCAACCTTAAGAAACAGAGTTGGTAAAACTTTATTCTCAAATTTAGAGGCTATAGTAGACAGAATAATTGCCCTCTAAAGAACCCCTGGGACTTATAAATATGTTACATTACATGGCAAAAGGAACTCTGCAGATGTGATTAAGATAATAATGTTAAGATGGGAAGATTATCTTGAATCATCTGAGTAGACCAAAGTACTCACAAAAGTGTTTAAGAAGGAGTAGGAAGGGCTGGGGATGTGGCTCAAGTGGTAGCGCGTTGGCCTGGCATGCGCGGGGCGCTGGGTTCGATCCTCAGTACCACATAAAAATAAAATAAAGATATTGTGTCCGCTGAGAACTAAAATAAATAAATAAATAAATATTTTTTTAAAAAAGGAGTAGGAAAGTCAGAGTAGAAAAGGAAAAATAATGATGGAAGCAGAGAACAAGGGGGGCGTGATTTGAAGAAATGATAACCATACATACTGGCTTTGACATTAGAGTAAGGGGCTAGGAACCAAAGAATGCAGGTAGAAAGGTAAGGAATGAAGCTAGAAAAGGCAAGAAAATGGATTTTCCATAAAACCCCCAGAAGAAATGCGACTCAGCCAATATCTTGATTTTTAGGTCTTCTGACCTCCAAAACTGTAAGATAATAAATTTGTTTACTTTCTTTTTTTCATGGTACTAGGGATTGAACCCAGGGCTTTGCACACGCGGGCAAGTGAGCTACAATTTGTGTACTTTTAAGTCACTAAATTGATAGTAATTAAGATATGGAAGCAATAGGAAACTAACACAAAGTCCCACTTATTAATGCTTCAAGTAATAAGAAGCAGCTGCAAGTTTATCTTTCTAAAGAATAAACTTTTTCAAACTTAACTTTAGTATCTATTTGTAAATCTTTTCTTTTTAAATATACCTTTAATTTTTTTTTTGCTATATAATAACAAATTTAGGACAAACATTGTCCACAATCCCATAATCAAATTAATATTTTCATTTAATCATAGTACTTTCTACATCCTTCCCTTCAACATATTCTATTTTGTTTTATTTTGCTTTTTGGTGCTGGAGACCAAACCGAGGGAGGACTTTGTACAAATGCTCTACCACTGAACTATACACACAGACCTCATATTTTCTATTTTTTACATATTTGCAGTCATATCAAGGAATGAATTTTATAAGTTTCTTTTCATTTTGCTTCATTTTTTTCTGAGATTTTTTTAAAGAGAGAGAGAAAATTTTTTAATATTTATTGTATAGTTTCCAATGGACACAACATCTTTATTTTATTTTTATGTGGTGCTGAGGATTGAACCCAGCACCCCGCGCATGCCAGATGAACGCATGCCAGATGAACGTGCTACCACTTGAGCCACATCCCCAACCCCCCTGAGATCTTCTTTTTTTTTTTTTTAAAGAGAGAGTGAGAGAGGGAGAGGGAGGGAGAGAGAGAGAGAGAGGAGAGAGAGAGAATTTTTTTAACATTTATTTTTCAGTTATCGGCAGACACAACATCTTTGTTGGTATGTGGTGCTGAGGATCGAACCCGGGCCGCACGCACGTCAGGCGAGCGCGCTACCGCTTGAGCCACATCCCCAGCCCCCCTGAGATCTTCTTAACCATCCATTTTTCAATCACAGAGAATAATTTTTTGCAAGCCAGGCACTGTGGTGCATGCCTATAATCCTAGCAACTTGGGAGTTTGAAGCAGGTTCAAGACTAGTCTCAGGGGCTAGGGTTGTGGCTCAGTGGTAGAGCATTTGTCTCACACATGTGAGGCACTGGGTTCTATCCTCAGTACCACATAAAAATAAGTAAACAAAATAAAGATATTGTGTCCATCTATAACTAAATATATATATATATAATATTTCTAAAAAAGACTAGCCTCAGCAACTTAGCAAGGCTCTAAGCAACTTAGTGAGATCCTGTCTCAAAAATAAATAAATAAATAATTTTTAAAATAAAGGGCTAGGGATTTGGCTCTGTGACTAAGCACCTCTAGGTTCAATCCCCAGTATGGGGCAGGGGTGGGGGGTGGGGGTGGGGGATCTTTCGCAGCCTCTGCAACATCTCAAAAATACTCCTCCTAGATGTTCTGCCAGCTCCAAATCACCTCCATTGAGCTGGGCCCCTATATGTGGGAGATTTCTACCGGTCCTGTGAGATGCAACAACAGCTCCTGGGGAAGCTGGACAGAGGAGGGAGTCTGAATCTCCATTCTAGGGAAGACCTTGAAAATCAGACGTGGCACCAAGACAGGTACAATGGCTGGTCATGTCCAGTGGATATAGGGCTTAACAGCTTAATGGGCCTAGGAATTCCTCAGAGCCTGCTCTTACTTTGACTGGAGAAAATAAATCAGGGACCTAGAAGATGCTGTACATATTTGCAAAAACTTCTAAATCTTTTGGGAAATAATTTTGTCTGGGTAATAAGATTAGAATACAAATACAACAGAACTTTTCTTTAAGTAGGTATTGTTGTTAGAATCCCAGACCTGGCTGGAAGGCCTAGACCTCAGGGGTACTGCTGTAGTTTGAATGTGTCTCCCAAAAGGCATACAGCAGAAACTTAATCCATTTATTCTCTGTCTCTGTCACTCTCTTTTTGCTGGGATACCAAACCAGTCCTTAAGCATGGTAGCCAAGTGCTCCACACTCCCATCCCAGATACTTAATTCTCAATGCAGCAGTACTGGGTGTGTTTGTGTCATGAGGGCCTACCCTCATAAATGGATTAATGTCAATTATAAAAAGGGCTTAAAGCTGGGCATGGCACATACCTGTAATCCCATCTACTTGGGAGGCTGAGACACAAGAATTGATTGCAAGTTTGAGGCCAGCCTCAGCAACTTAGAAAGACTCTAATAATAATAATAATAATAATAATAATAATAATAATAATAATAAATTAATTTAAAAAGGGGGGCAGCAGAGGCTGCAAGTTTGAGTACTTGCTCTCTTGTTCTTCTCCCTTCTGCCATGGAATGGCAGAGCAAGACCCTCAGCAGATGCCAGCACATTGACTTTGGACTTCCCATCCTCCAAAACTGTGAGAAATAAACTTATTTTTTAAATTTAAAAAAAAATACACCTCCTAGGCAGGCCTGATGCCAGCTTCAGCAACTTAGCAAGATCCTGTCTCAAAAATTAAATAAAAAGGGATAAGGGGCTGGGGATGTGGCTCAAGCGGTAGCGTGCTCGCCTGGCATGCGTGCGGCCCGGGTTCGATCCTCAGCACCACATACAAACAAAGATGTTGTGTCCACCAAAAACAAACAAACAAAAAAATATTTAAAAAAAATTCTCGGGGC
This sequence comes from Spermophilus citellus, assembly GCF_964194105.1. Classification (NCBI taxonomy): domain Eukaryota; kingdom Metazoa; phylum Chordata; class Mammalia; order Rodentia; family Sciuridae; genus Spermophilus; species Spermophilus citellus. Next base: position 104,093,740 of record NC_138191.1, on the reverse strand, counting down.
TGGGGATGTGGCTCAAGCGGTAGCGCGCTCGCCTGGCATGCGTGAGGCCCGGGTTCGATTCTCAGCACCACATACAAACAAAGATGTTGTGTCCACCAATAACTAAAAAATAAATATTAAAATCCTCTCTCTTTCTCTCTCTCCCTCTCACTCTCTCTTTAAAAAAAAATCTCTCTCTCTCTCTCTCTCTCTCTCTCAAAAAAAATTAAAAAAAATAAAAAGGGATAAGGATATAGCTCAGTAGTAGAACACCCCTGGGTTCGGTCCCTAGTAACAAAAGGAAAAAAATTTTGACTTTGGGTTTTAATAATTGCTATCAAACTATAATACCCTTCATTGGCTATCCCTATGAGTCATTCCTTTACTTCCTTTAGATCCCTGCTCAAAATGTCATCTTAAATGTGAGAAGATATTTGCAATGTATGTAAGAGACTGAGGACTTTCTGAGAAAAAGAGAGAGAGAGAGAGAGAGAGAGAGAGAGAGAGAGAGAGAGACGAAGGACTAATATCCAAAATCTATATCTGCTACAAAATCAGTAAGACGGAAAAAACAAAACAAGGACAATCCAAGAGAAAAATGAGAAAGACCATGAAAAGGCATTTCATGATACAGGATAACCAAATTGCCAATACATAAAAAGAGCAATCTCATTAGCAATAAGGAAAATGCAAATGAATTTTAAACCACTACACAATACAACTATAAATGCTTAAGATTTATAAAAATTTGATGTCTAACAACACTTAGGGTATTGTAGATATAGAAAAACTCCCAAATACTGTTGTGGAGGGAAACAGTTTAGCATTCTCTAAAAGGGATGATAAACATATTCTATAAACCACAATTTTGAATCCTAGACATATGTCTTACAGAAACATGCTGATATATAGCAGGGCATATGTATAAAAATGTTCATAACAACATTGTCCACAATAACCAAAAGCTGAAACTACCCAAATATGTACCAGTAGGAAAAAAAATGATATACAATGAAATACTTTATGGTAATAAAATAACAAATTTCAGCTACATGAAAACAATATAGACAATACAGAAGGAAAAACATAAGAGAAGATATATTGTATAATTATATATATAATATATATATATTATATATATATATATATATATATATATATATATATATATAAATAAAAGTCAAGAAGAAACAAAAATAATATGTATCATATAGGGATACAACCATAAAGAAAAGGAAGTAATTACCATAAAAAGTCAATAATTACCTCAGATGGAAAATGTAACTGGAAAGCGACATGCTTTGGGCTTTTGGAAAGCTGGCTACCTTCAATATCTTTATCTCAGTGGTTATGTGATTTCTCATTTTATATGAAGCCAGGAAACTATGTGTTTGTTTTATACACTTTTAAGTATGTATTATATTTCAAAATAATAAAGTTAAATTGCCATATCAGAGAGTGAGTCCTTCTCTGACTACTCAAAATAAGATAGCAATTCATTTTCTGCCCTCCATCCCCCTTACCCAGTACTTGTTTCTGTAGATTACTTACCTCCACCTACCATACTATATATTTATTTCTTAATTTGTGTACTGTCCTATCTTTTCCCACATATGGCAAAGACTATTTCATTCACTGCTACAGTCTATTGAAAAGAGTACCTGACAAAAAAAGCACCTTTACAACTTCCTCCATGTTCATATAATCCTTAACAAAGAGGTGAAACACAGTTTTTGTTTTATAAAAATAGAATATTTTATTTATTTGTTTGTTTTTTGGTACTGGGTGTTGAACCCAGGGGCACTGTACTACTGAGCTATATCCCTAGCCCTTTTTATTTTGAGACAGGTTCTTGCTAAGTTTCCAAGGCTGACCTTGACCTTGGGATGCTCTTGGCTCAACCTAGGGAGTTACTGAAATTACAGATATGTGTCACCACATTTGGCTAATTCATTAATCTTGAGAGTTAAACTATAATGCCTCAATTTTTTTAAATGTGGGGAAAAGTTAATTTTCTGAGCTGGGAGTTTATCTCACTGGTAGAGTGCTTGCCTAACATGCCTGAGGCCCTGGATTTGATCCTAGAATGGCAAAAAAAAAAAAAAAAAAAAAAGTTGATTTTCTTACAATTTATATCAATTTGCTTTCACAAAGATGAGGGGACTTAGATACATAAAAATTAAAAATGACCTGCAACTAATACCCTGGAAGCATTCAGGTACCACGGTAATCTCTCCTCCACCCATGGAAAATCAGTAATATCTGCTCATGGTCCCAAACCCAGAAACAGTAAAAGACACTCTCCTTTCCTCCCCAAGTAAAGCCTAGAAGAAAAAGAAACCACCAAAAGAAGAAAACTTAGACCATTTCACCCTGCCTCATTTTTATTTAGAGACTTTCTCTTCCAAACCTGCTTTTATCCTTAAATTGCCTCTCTCCATTTATGGTACCACCAGCTCCCAAGTAAGAAACTAAAAGTCATCTTAGATTCCTTCATTTCCCTCAGGATAGTCTCTAAGCCCCATCAATTCTACTTTTAATACAACTCTCCTATTTATTCTCATTGCTACTACCTTACTTTAGGGTTTTATAACATCTTTTGTCTATACTGAAATAACTTCCTGATCAGTTTTTCTTCTTTAATCTTAGTTTCCTCCATGTTTTTCATTTTGCAGCAAACATGTTCTGTTCCCTACTTTAAACCAATTAGTGCTAACCAATGCTCTGTGGGATAATATCCAACCCCTAAATACATTTCAGGGCCTTTGACAATGTTGAACTCACCTATTTGTCCAGATTTATCTAATGCCACTTCCCACCCCTAGGCATTTACACAGGCTGTTACCTCTCCACTATCCCACCAATTAACCAATTATACCTCCTTTGTGTTGTGCGTGTATGTGTGTGTGTGTGCGCATGTGTGTGTGTGTGTGTATATTCTTCTTTTACTATAACACAAACATGCATCCAACCAATATTTACTGACTACTTTCAGAGATAGAAGGTATTAGAGAACCAGCAATTACTTATGGACTCTGTCCTTTTCCTGATGAAATTTATAATCCAATGAGACCTAAAGAGGCTAAACTACTAATAATAAATTGTAGTTAAGAATTAAAAAGAAGACTGGGGTTGTAGCTTAGTGGTTGAGTACTCGCCTCACATGTGGAAGGCACTGGGTTTGATCCTCAGCACCACATAAAAATAAAATAAAGGTATGTGTTCATCTGCAACTAAAAAAAAAAAAAAATTAACAAAAAAAAAAAAAAAAAAGAAAAAAGAATTACAAAGAGCCAGGCACAGTGGCGCATACCTGTAATTCCAGCTGCTCAGGAGGCTGAGGTAGGAGGATCACGAGTTCAAAGCCAGCCCCAGCAATGGCAAGGCACTACACAACTCAGTGAGACCCTGTCTCTAAATAAAAATACAAAATAGGGCTGGGTATGGGGATGTGGCTCAGTGCTTAAGTACCCCTGGGTTCAATCCTGGTACCAAAAAAAAAGAAAGAATTACAAAGGAGCCAGGCATGGTGGTGCACACTTGTAATGCAGCTTGGGAGGCTGAGGCAGGAGGATCCCAGGTTCAAAGCCATCCTCAGCAACTTAGCAAGACTATAAGCAACCTAATGAAACCCTGTCTCAAAATAAAAATTTTAAAAAGACCTGTAATCCCAGAAGCTCAAGAAGCTGAGACAGGAGAATCTCGAGTTCAAAGCTAGCCTCAGCAACAGCAAGGCACTACACAACTCAGTGAGACCCTGTCTCTAAATAAAATACAAAATAGGGCTGAGGATGTGGCTCAGTGGTTGAATACCCCTGAATTCAATCACTAGTACCAAAAAGGAAAAAGAATTACAAAGAAAATAATAGAGTACAGAGTATAATGAAAATATAACTAGACTTGGTACCTGCCTTTAATACCATCAACTCAAGAGGCTGAAGCAGGAAGATTACAAATTCGAGGCCAGCCTTACCAACTCAACAAGACCCTCAGCAACTTAGCAAGACCCTGTTTCAAAATAAAAAAAATAAAAGGGTTGGGAATGTAGTTTAGTGGTAAAGTACCCCTGGATTCAATCCTCAGTATCACAGAAAGAAAGGAGAAAAAGTGTATATTATATGATAGCCAGGAGAAAGGGAAAGTTATAAAGAAAAGTACTGTATGTACTTTTTTACATGCAGTTCTTCCTATATATCAGTGTGAGCTCCTTGAAGACAAGGATTGTCATCTTCTTATCAATAGCCAGGATAGTAAAAGTCAGGTACATAGACTATCCTACAAAGATCACTCCCCTGTTCACCTCTGAGCTAATTACTGTGCCCAGGCAAGTACTTTTTTTGACCAGGCCTGGGTCATGTGCCCACCTTTAAACCAATGGATTACGTCAATTCCATTCAAGCCAAATCAATTACAAGAGGAAGAGGTTTGGTTCTAAAGGAAAATAAGGGAAGCTAAATAGGCAAACAAAAAACCAGCATTGCCATTATCTCCCCCCAAAACATATCTTACGTCCTGCCACACTGTAAAGAATTTAGGTAGGGGCTGGGGATGTGGCTCAAGCGGTAGTGCGCTCACCTGGCATGCGCGCGGCCCAAGTTCGATCCTCAGCACCTCATACAAAGATGTTGTGTCCGCCGAAAACAAAAAATAAATATTAAAAATTTCTCTCTCTCTTTCTCTCTCTCTCTTTAAAAAAAAAAAAAAAAAGAATTTAAAAAAAAAAAGAATTTAGGTAGGACTGACCTTTTCCCCAGCTCCAAAGGTAGACCCTGATTTGATATAGCAGTTTCTCGAAGTATGATTTGTGCCCCAAAAAGTCAGTAACATCTGGGAACTTGTTACAAATACAAATTCCAGGAACTCAACCCCAGATTTACTCAAACAGAAACTTTGGGAGTAAGGCCTAGAAATCTGTGTTAAAAAAAAAAAAAAAACCCTAGGTAGTTCTAACGCATGCTCAAATTTAAGAGCCACTTGTCTAGACAGAGAAAGCTACTCAGATTTTAATCAGTGATCCTTTGGAACACAAGGATGATTCAATTAGTCTAGCTCAGTATTTTGAGGTTATTTTAATGGGAACATCATCTTTCTCCCCCAGGAATGAGGAATCATATAATCCCAGGACCCAACGGCAGCCATCTTTTACTACAGGAAAGCCAGCCTGAGAAAATAGTTGATAAGGAGTAAATCCCAGAGAATTACAGAAAAAACAGGGCCAAAGCCTGACAGCCTTGATGAAATCATACCAGAGGCCCTCATTCTTGTCTTTTCAATTACATATGCCCATACATCCTCTTTGTTTTAACCATTTGGGTTGGATTTTTCTATTATTGAAAGTGAAAGTATCCTGATATCTACTAAATCAAGTTACAAATATTCCTAAACACCATACAAAGAAAAAAACTTTTTATATTGTATATCTCCAGTGTTATATGGGACATATTCATGTATTTTATCTGGCAACTCTAAATTTCCCTGGCTGAGCCTTAGAAATCAGAGAGGCCCAGATCAGTCCCAGTAAGGCAGATATGGTAGTTGCTCTTATATTTCATGATTATTTGGAGAAAGACTAAACCCCAAATTCTGAATTAATATCCTGCAACAAGCCTAAACCATCTGATTGTCCTTTTAAAAACTAAACAGAGGAGCTGGGGTTGTGGCTCAGTGATAGAGCACTTGCCTAGCATGTGTAAGGCACTGGATTCAATTCTCAGCACCACATATAGATAAATGAACAAAATAAAGGCCCATCAATGTCTTTTAAAAAAATAAAATAAAATAAAATAAACAGAGATGGGCATGGTGGCGCCCACCTGTAATCCCAGTGACTCAGCAGCTGAGGCAGGAGGATCCCAAATCCAAGACAGCCTCAGCAACTTAGTGAGGTCCTAAGCTATTTAGTATAATTCTATCTTAAAATAAAAAAAGAAAAAAGGGCTGGGAATGTGGCTCAGTGGTTAAGTGCTCCTAGGTTCAATCCCTGGTACCAAAGAAAAAACACTGAACAATGTATACTTACTCCATTGTATACCTATATCTGTACTCAGGCATTTAAGCATTACAATAATTAGGAAAAAACCACAAATCTATATTAATTGTCAACAACTTTAGCCCATAACATAAAATGAAACATGTATGCCATGGTTTCCTTAATTTCTTCTCACCTTCATAGCTCACCAAACAAAGAAAGAACTTTAGAAAAATTTTCTTTCCTAAGATACTTCTGAGATAGGCCTGGTGACACATACTGTAATCCCAGCTACTCCAAAGACTGAGGCAGGGATTCCAAGTTCAAGGCCAGGCTCAGCAACTCAGTGGAATCCTATCTCAAAATTAAAAATAAAAAAGGGTAGGGGGTATAGCTCACTGATAAATTATAATCTCCAGTATCAAAAAAAAAATACTTTTGAAAGTAAGTTATAATACAAATATAGATCTATACAGAATTGTTTATAAAAGTAACTTGTGAGTAAACCTACCTCAAATAACTATGGCCATATATACTGCTACTTAGCAAACAAATGTCAGAGATCAGAATTTTAATACTTCAAAACAAGAGAAAAATAAGCCTGTCGTAGTGGTGCATACTCTAATTCCAGGGACTAAGGAAGCTAATGCAAAAAGATCACAAATTCAAGGCCAACCTGGGCAACTTATTAAGACCATCTAAAATAAAAAATAAAAAGGGCTGCCAGACACAGTGGCACACTCCTGTAATCCCAGTGGCTAGGGAGGCTGAGGCAGAAAGATGGCAAGTATAAAGCTAGCATCAGCAACTTAGTGAGGCCCTAAGCAACTTGGCAAAACTCTGACTCAAAATTTTAAAAGGGCCAAGGAAGTTGCTCAGTGGTTAAGCACCCCTGTGTTCAATCCCCAGTACCAAAAAAGGGAAGGGGGACACTAAAGATGTAGCTCAGCAGCAGAACCCCTGAGTTCAATCGCTGCCCTCACACCTGCCATTACTACAAACTTGCTCACTCCTTTAGTTCAGCAATCTTCCCCTCCACACACACAGTCTCCACTTTTTCTGCATAGCATTTATCACAATCACTAATATTTTACTTATGGATTTGATTATTCTCTGCTTTCCTCCCTCTCTTGGAAATGAATGTTCCATAAAGACAGGTTTTTTAAAAAACTTTTCTTAGTTGTTGATAGACTAAAAAAGTTTTATTTTATTTATTTATATGTGGTGCTGAGAATCAAACCCAGTGCCTCACACATACCAGGCAAGTGCACTACCACTGAGCCATAGCCCCAACCCCCATGAAGACAGGTTTTTGCTGTTTTGTTCACTGCTGCTCCTAGAACAATTCCTGGAAGCCAAACATTAAAAACATGAATGTATTAATACACAAAAATATGGGCATTGTTAAGTGCTTTACAATTACAAATATACTAAATCTTCTTGAATGATTATTATCACACCCATTTTTTTAGATGAGGAAACCACAACACATAAAGAGATAAGTAAATTGCCCAATGACACATCCTAGGAAGTGGCAGAGACACAATCTAAACTCAGGCAGTCTGGCTGGGGAATGTAGCTCAGTGATAGAGAGCTTGCCTAACCTGGGTCCTTTACTACAGGTTATTTTAAAGTAATATCCTAATTTTTAAGGCTAACATTCAAATCATAAATCATTCCACAGGTTCCAAGTTTACTTAATTTACTAAACTTGAGAATTTGAATTTACTTAATTTATTAAACTTGAGAATTTGAAGTTTGTTGTTTTACAAAATGCTCTCACTCATTCACTTGCTGTACTACTACTGTATTCCAATACCTATGTTCCTCAAATGAGAAAAGTGCCACAAGTTATTTACCTCTTTTACCTTCTAGTAAATAACTAAGAAGAAAGACAAAAAAAAAAAAGGTCTATCTTATATTTAACTCTTAATAGTATTTGACCCCATGAATTCCAGCTTAGAAAATGAAAATGGGTTTCCCACTGCTACTTTTGAAAAAAGAAAAAAAATAACTTGCTATTATTTTTAGGTTTTGGTTTTTGCAGTATTCTGAATGGAACCCAGGGGTGCTCTACCACTGAGTACATCCTCAGCCCTTTTCTTTTTTTTTTTTTTTTTTTTTTAATTTTGAGACAGGTCTTACTAAATTGCCCATGGTCGCCTCAAATTTACCAATCTTCCTGCCTTATGCCTCCAGAATCACTGGGATTACAGACGTATGTTACCAAATCCAGCAGTTTATGTACAAACACAAAGACAAGGATCTTGAAAAGAGGTATGATTTAGCCAGCCACAGTGGCACACATGTATAATCCCAGTGGTTCTGGAGACTGAGGCAGGAGGATCACAAATTGGAGGCCACTTTGGGCAATTAGCAAGACCCTGCTTCAAAATAAAAAATAGAAAGGGCTGGTGATACAGCTCAGTGGTAGAGTGCCCCTGGGTCTAATCCCCAGCATGTGTTTTCCAAATGACTTTCCAAGTTAGCCACTGTTCACTATTTACCTAGCATCCATTCCCTCCTTCTTCCCTTTTTAATAGAATCCCTCCCCTATAAACTGTATCCCCTCAGGAAAAGTCAACAAACACCATTCCAGATTCAGGCACATAATTAGCCTAAGAGTAATCACAAGTGATTGGTTCAAGAACTAGTATAGGATGTGAAAGAAGTCCGCTAGAGGTTTTTGGAAAGTTTTCTCTCTCCAAAAGCAGAGGCACATAAAGGGACACCTTTCTTCTTTCAGAAGGTGTTGTGTATGGATATAATGTCTTGAATCACTGCAGTCATTTTGCTACCAGCCTAAACATGAAGCCAATCCCAAGGATGACATATATGAGCAATATAAACAAAACATGAATTTTTTACTGAATGGCTGAAATCCACCAGCCCTGAAGCCTATTATTTGAGAAGATAAAATTTCTTCTCAAGCCATTTTAATTAGGTCTTGCTACTTACAGGTAAAAACATACAATATGAAAAATATCCCAGAAATAATATCAGGAGAAAAAGTTTGTGGTTAATTCTACAAATGCTTATAAGAACCTCAACATAAATTATACCATACTGAGTGAACCTATTATAGAACTGAAAGTCAAAAGTCTAACATACACCTGTAATCCCACTGACAGGAGGCAGAGGCAGGAGAATCTCAAGTTCTAGGCCAGGCTTAGAAATTTAGCAAGACCCTCAGCAACTTAGCAAACCCTATCTCAAAAGATAAAAAGGACTAGGAATGTAGCTCATTGGTAAAGCGCCCTTGGGTTCAATTCCCAGTACCAAAAGAAAATTTAAAATGTCTAATATATATGAACAAACTCCAAAGCAATATATTTCTAGCACAAACAATTCCTTCTAGTAAGGTTTTTTCCAAAATAAGTTCAGATTTCAAAATTTTGATTCATGATTATTAAGTTTAAAAATTAAAAATATAAATATTTAAGATTACATAACCATAAGCTCTGGATTTGTTGCCCCATGCCCTCAGAACATGAGAAAGGATATTCAAGGCTGGATAATAATGGATGGTACTGACTTTGGCCTTGTGGCTCATCAATACCAGGTCACATGATAGTTTTCATATTAACATGACATATGCAAAATGGTATAATCTGGCAGGCTGGACCTAGACCACTGTTTTTATTTTTCTAAAAAAATGAAACAACCAGGCCAGGGTTGTAGCTCTGTGGTAGAGCACTTGCCTAGTATGCATGAGGCACTGGGTTCAATCCCTGGCACCACATAAAAAAAAAAATAAATAAACAAATAAAATAAAGGTATTGTGTCCATCTACAAATAAAAAAATATATTTAAAAATAATGAGATAACCTTCTTACTTTATATGAACTTACAAATATACACAGGAAGATCTGGGGTTGTAGTTGTAGATCAGTGGTAGAGCACTTGCCTAGCATGTATGAGGCACTGGGTTCAATCCTCAGCATCTCATAAAAATAAATAAGATATCGTGTCCATCTACAAATAAAAGTATTTTTTAAATATACACAAGATATAGCATACCATATATGAGCAAGCTATTTGGAAACTAATCTTTAACAAGGCTTAATGACTAACTGTACCTTGATATCATATGTGAAGTCCTATACATTCTAAAGTTAATTGGTATAATAACACATTGGGTAACTTAAGTCTCCAGTTGGCCCTGTGCCGTGTAAAACTAACCTAAGAGCTTTGAAAAACTTACTAATTCTTCAAATTTTCAAAAACAACTTTTACCACAAACCACAAAATATTGCTAATAACAACATTAAGTATTGCATCTTTTCATTATCTCCTATATTTAAATTTAATGGTCACAGGATGATAATAAATAATTAGTCATTAAGCCTTATTAAAGATCAGTTTCCAAATAGTTTGCTCATATATAGTATGTTATACCTTGTGTATATTTTTTAATTTTTATTTTAATTTTTTATTCTAATTTGTTATATATGACAGCAGAATGCATTGCAATTTATATAGAGCACAACTTTTCATATCTCTGGTTGTATACAAAGTATATTCACACCATTTGTGTCTTCATACATGTACTTAGGGTAATGATATCCATCTCATACCACCGTCTTTCCTACCCCCATGCCTCCTCCCTTCCCCTCCCACCAGCCTTGTGTATATATTTTTTTAAAAACTTTAGTTGTAGATGGACACAATGTCTTTGTTTTATTTATTTATTTTTATAAAAAATCAAATTGGCTGGGTCCACCAGCCTAAGATTTAATAAAATACTCTGGCACTAGATATTTAGAGAAAAGAAGATACAAAAGAAATATGAGGGGCTGGGGTTGTGGCTCAGTGGTAGAGCACTTGCCTAGCATGTATGAGGTACCAGGTTCAATTTTCTAATTATATAATGAGATGCTGCCACCCTAACAAAATTTATCAGCACCACATATAAGCAAATAAAATAAAGGTCCATTGACAACTAAAAATATTTTTTAAATTATACATATATATATATATATATATATATATATATATAGTAGCCAAACCTTAAGAAGCTTATCTCTCCCAGCGGCTCAGGAAGCTGAAGCAGGAAGATCACAAGTTCAAGCCAGCCTCAGCAACTTAGCAAGGCCCTAAGCAACTCAGTGAGAACCTGCCTCTAAATAAAATATTAAAAAGGGCTGGGTTGTGACTCAGTGACTAAGCACCCCTGGGTTCAATCTTTGGTACAAAAAACAAAACAAAACAAAACAAAAACAACAGCAGCAGAAGCTTATCTTCTAGGGGAGATAAATTACATTCATAATTAAATACCACAATATAACACACGATTCCATGCCAAAGTAACAGACCAAAAGACCCTACATATAAAGAAGAAGTGTACTACTAAAATTTTTGGAGAAAGTTTTAAGAAGCAAGGGGGACTGGCACAGAATCCTGATTTAAAGATGGGGGTAGGATGAGTATATTCTACATAGGAAGCAACATAAGCAAAAGCCTGGAGATAGGAATAAGCAAGATATATTCAGGATACGAGGCTAGAAGGAATAGGATAGAAGAGAAATGTGAGAATAAAGGATCAGTAATAAAGTTCTAAATGTAAGTTGGTACCATATACTGAAGATCATTTATACCAAGTTAAGAATATATCTTCTGCTTAAAAGAAAGGGAAAGGGCTGTGGACATAGTTCAATGGTAGAGCACTTGCTTAGCACGTAGGAGGCCTTGGGTTTGATTCCCCAGCCCTGAAAAAAAGGGAAAGCTATTGATTATTTTTTTATTTCAGTAGGATAGTAACCCAATGAAAATAACATTTTAGTAGGATTAGCCTGGCTGAAGAATTCTGAATAAACTAATGGGGAAGAGGAACAATAAATCAGAAATAGCAATCAGTTAAAAGAGTTACTGTTTAAGAGCCTAGGCTTTAAAAGTCTGGTAGACAGAACCACTTTGCTATCTGTTAGCTATAAGCCATTAATTAGTTACCAAACTTATCTAAATCTCAGTTTCCTTGTTGGAAAGTGGGATAATAGTACCTATTTTATAAAGTTTTTGTGGGCTGAAAGTAATAGTATATATGAAAACATAACATACTGCTTGGCTATAATAATTATTCAAAAAAATGTTATCAACTATTACCTTCAATAAAAATCATTTCAAGGCGGCTGGGTTTGTAGCTCATTGGGAGAAGACCTGCCTAGCACATGAGAGGCACTGGGTTCAATCCTCAGCACCACATAAGAATAAATAAAATAAAGGTATTGTGTCCATTTACAACTAAAAAGAAATTTTCATTAAAAAAATAATTTCAATATGAGGTGATAAGTACAAGTGCAAAAGAAAGTAAGAGGAAAAAATGACTTGGAGCAACATTTCCATAGGCTCATGAGATATTATAAATAGGAAAGACACAAAACTTAAAAAACAAAATGGACAGAGCCCCTCAGTTTTAATTTAACACAGTAAATATAAATAGATATAACCCACTAAAACATAAGTTCTTTGGTGTACTCAATTTTTAGGAGTCATAAAGGGACACTGAGAACAAAAAGCAATGAGAACCACTTCTCTAGACTATGTTTTGCCAAACAAATAAAAATTTTAATTTTCTAATTATCTAATGAGATGTTGCCACCCTGACGAAATTTATCTTGATGAGAATCAAAAAGTCTATAATTCTAAAGAATGTATCTGTTACTTTCAAAAAAGGAACATTACATTTTCCCTCACATCAGAACAATAACATCTAATCTAAGATGCTGAGCTAAAAGTCCACTATCTATAAGTTTTGTGCATGAGTTACATCAGTCAAGTTAACCTTCCAATAGTTTCTGTACCAAAAGTGGGACTCTGAGAGGTCTATCCTGCAATTGCTTTGCTACAGAATAATCCCAATTCCCAAATTCACAGAAAGATTAACCAAGATGCTCATTCTTGGCAATTCTCAGGACCACAATCTTAACATTTCTAAAATAAAAAAAGTTTTATGTTTCAGTAATTTCAATAGCTGACAGAAAACACAGAAACATTAAGCTCCCATTTGAACTCAATTCTTACATGGTCAGTAACTTATTAGAAACCTTCAGGATGCAAGGTAATGATAGTTATTGAAAGATAGGCTGGAGGGAAACACCTTTGAAAAATATTTTTTGAGGCCACTAGAAGCAATTAACAGAAGAATTTTGCATTTATGGTTCTGTCTAAAACTAAGATGAAAAACATACAAAAAATTGGCCCTATTAATAATTAAGGGCCCTAAGTAAACAAATGTCTAACTCAAAAGTTATTTAACTAACCCTAGGCTATTGCAATAGCCGAGGAATGAGATGACCAAGGACCTTAAGTAGAAAATACCTAAAGGCTAGAAAAAAAATCTTTGGTTATTTATTAATTCAACATATATTGATTAAATTGTCTACTACCTGCAAGACCCTGAGCAAGTTAAGAAGCTTCCAACCAGATGGGAAGACAATTCCACAGGGACAAGTACAAAAAAATAAACATAGTAGCTACTCTCAACAGAATGGAAGAAATTCCATCTGAGATGTGCTATAAGAGGGAGAAAAAAGGAAGGAAATAAGACTTCTAATAAGGATCAGAGAACATATATCCTGGCAAAGAAGGTATGTGATCTAGGTTCTAAATTCATATATATAATCTCAACAAGTGAACACTGGGAGTGAAAGGCATCCCAGGAAGAGGATAAAAGCATACAATCAAGGAACAGCAAATTAAAAATAGCTCTACATAAGTTATGATGAACTCTAGAAGAATGGACTAGAAAATTAGAAGTAAAAATAGGGGGACTCTGATGACAGAGTAAGTTATTTGGCACATTTTTGTTTTAAGTAGGCAAAAGGAAGCTACTGGAAATTTTTTAAACCCACTAGAAGATTTATCATTGGAAGGTAAATCATCAGATAATATTTTTAACATTACTGTAGACTAGAGAGAATAAAATCCGGAAAACATTTAGTGTGTTATCATGCCAGTCCATGCAGGGAATAATATGAGTTTCATATAGAGTAGGAGCTAAGAAAAAGACAGATACAAAACATGCTGCAACCACTTCACTAATGATTTACTTATAGTTTTAAATGTTTCAAAGCTTAATTAATCATACAAGGTTAATATGCACATTATTTCTGTTAAAAAATTCATTTCACTGGCAATGTCTCAATATACTCGAGTATGGTTCCTTTTTTTAAAAAGCTAATAGTAATAACTAACCATATTCTATATTAAGGATGCAAAATGAATAATAAAAAGCAGCACGTACATATTTTCAGCATTCTGAATAGAATTTCAGTATGCACAATTTCATTCAAGAATGAAAATTTTAAACACAAAAGTTTATTTCCATGGAAAATAAAGTTCGGATCAGAATTTTCTATAATCTTATAAGACCACATCTTTACACAGTTACAAGAGTCAACTTTTCTTAAAAATTATTTTTGGAAAAATTCAACTCAACTTGGCCATTATTTTTCTAGTAGGCCAATATTTTTCAACCATTAATGCCTTCATTTTCTCTCCTCCTCCCTACTAACCTCCCCGCCCAACAAATTCCCTTTGTATGTCTCCAAGGCAAGACACTATGTGATACAGTACAATTCTAAGGCAGAATATATAATTCTTATAATAACAGAAATCTAAAATTATTAACCTTACTTTTTACAAGAAAGGTTTCAGTAATGCACTAAAATTCTTAGCAAATGAATGACAAATGTATCTAATAGAAGTGAAGCTTTACCATTAGGGGGAAACAAAGGGGAAAACACACACAATAGATGGGTGGCAAATCTTACAAACTTTACAAAACACCAAAAAGCAGCATCTGGATTACAGTCACAATTATAAAAGCAAATAAAGAAGGTTCTAAAACAATAGAAAAGAAAAAAATTTCTGAGTGATGAATAAGAGTGAAAAAGGTTTATTCAATATTAGTTTTAGTTTTTAATATAGCATCATTTAACATCATTACTAATTGAAAAAAAAAAGGATAATTTACTGTTCAAAAGAACACAGAAATAATTTCCACATACCTCCTACAAGGCATTCACACTTCATTACACTTGCATGGGCTTAAATCCTTTCAAAGATCTCCAAAAATACATAATCTTATAATAAACCAGGCTCGCAATGACACACAATTTATCCTGTAGGCTTAGTTACAACATTTTAAAAAGATACAATTAATTCATCCTCAACAAAAACAGGGAGTCATAAAGGCAGTCTACTTATTCAAAATCATTACATAAAGCACTGTCTGTAATTGCAAACAAGGTTTCAAAATCTGACAGCTAATAATCATAAAGTCAGAATTCAAAGGGAAAAAAAAAAAACTTTGTTTCATTTTTCCCTCCTTTTTCTTCCCTACCAGATACATAGAATGTCTGAAAAGGCCTTGGATAAAGCTCTAAAATAAAGACCCTGTATGGTATATGTTACAATGTGTATAGGAACCTATCACATATATGTACAAATCATATATTCACAAGAAAGAGAAAGGTTATAATTTTTACCCTGAAAGTTGAAGTTATGTTAAACTCTATCCCATAAATTAAGTCAACATAAATTAAAGAATAATAAAAAGATTTCATGTAGATCTGTCTGAGTTACTATATTCTAGGAAGGAAAAACCTCAGACTAAGGCCATGACTGAACAAGAACGCCCAATCCCTGAAAATCACTAACCAGCATTTGGCTTCTATGAGAGGAAAAGGGGAGTCTTAAAATGAATATCACGTAGGCAACTCAGTTTCTGAAGTTAACCAAGGTAAAACACAACGAACCAAATCAGACTAATGTATGAGATGATAAGCTTTAAGAAATTCTCCCAAAGGGAAAAATTGACTTCAAGAGTGGAATATAAACATCATTTGCAGGTAAGAGTTTTAATTGAAAGGAAAAAAAAAAAAGTGGAGGGCCGACAAAAACCTGAACAACCCTCAACGGCAAAAATAGAAAGTAGTCTTTCCTCCCACCCCCACTCTATCCCCCACCCCCACCTTCGCAGGACAATAGGATCAGGGTCCTAACCGCAAACTTTAAATGTGTAAACCAGAAGCAGTTTTATAGCAGCTCTAACTGCAAATCTGCCCTTCATCCCGAACCTAGCGCACCCCAGAATACTTCTGCCCTGAAAACATTACCAAGGTCTTGTTAAACACAAATCAGACCCATCCCAAGATGCTTCCCCCCAGCCCCCGCAAGTACCTGGAGGATCCATTTCAATATAAAATATCAGTTCTGTCGAATAGGGCATCATCACCTCCCTCCAGTCTGCGTCATCGCGGTCCATACTCCACACCGTATTGTACATCGCGCTGTCAGGGGTAGGTCGTCAGGAAATGTATAGAAAGCATATATACTTTTTGGTCTGATATTTAAAAATCTAAAAATACATATCTAAAAAGTTCCGCACGGAAATGTACTTCGGGGTTTCCAATGGCTGGTAAAAGTCCAGCCAACTACCAGGACGAGGACAGACAGGGTCCTCCTCGTCTCTCCCACAGCACCCAGAAAAATGCCTCCCTGAACTTTCAAGCTATGGGCTTTTCTCCTCAAAAGTGCTACAGAGAGGCTTATGCGGAGGAGGGTAGAGGTGTTAAAAAGCGGCTTCCCAAAAATCCTTTCTATACAATCGCTCTCCAAAGAGAAAAGCTCCCGCTGCCTCCAAATCTTTCCGCGGAAGACACTTTTGTGTCCTCTGAAGGAAGAATTAAAAGGGGGAAAAAAACGCGTTGCGAGAAAGCTGGGGAATGACAAAGAAAGGCATAAAAAAAAAAAGAAAAAAATTAAAAAGGGACTGGGAATTGCGTTCAAGTTTCGGGGTCCCAGTGGTCTGCAGAGAGCGATTCCCTCTAGGGCCAGGATTCGGGTTCCGTTCTCGTGGGGTTCGGAACCGAAGCTGCAGCAGCTTTAGAACGAGGGCCGGTCAGAGAGTCCAGAGAGCTCGGCTCGTCTGGGCGCTCCAGCCGGGGTGTGAGCAAACCCGCCAGTGCCGGCTACCCTGACGCTCGGCCCTGATTCCAGCCACTAGAGTTTCATTTTAACGGCGCGGAGGGGACATCCTCCCCCGCCCCCACACCCCCTGCCGAGGCGCCACCCAATCTCGCGGAATAGGGGGAACAGCCAGTATCACCACTGCCCCTTCCAGTCTATCACGCCTCGGCGTACAAGAACTGTCAAGTGCCTTAGAAAGTGTTGAAGCAGCGGTCCTCCACCTCGGCTTTCAACTCTCCCTGCCGCTCTCTAGGGCTTGGCTCCTCAACCAGCATCCTCTCTCCACCACAGCCTCAATCAAAATGGTACAGTCCGGGCGCTGGCCGCTCGCCCGGAGTCAGTGCCGGGAGCGTGCCAGCCCAGCCGGGAGGGTGAGGGAAGGGGGAGGGAAGGGAACAAGGTAAAATGGGCGGTGATTGGCTGATCCCGGTTGCCGGAGCCTGGAGCCTGCGTCTTTTGTCTGCCTTGCTCCGGCAGAGGAGCGGGAGACGACTGCGCGCCCCAAGCGGGCCAATCAGAAGACAGCCGGCGCCGGCCGGTGTAGCAGCGATTGGTCAGACTCCAGTTACTAAGCGGGACAAAGGCAGAAGGGGGGAAGAAGAGAAGGGGGGAAAAAAAAAGAAAGAAAGAAAGAAAGCGCAAACGACGGTTACTGACAGGCTGAGCGAGCGCTCGGGAGCTCAAGCTGCCCGGAGACAGGCGGGGCTCCCGCTGAGCCTCGGTTCGCCCGGACGAGAGGAGGGGGAGGACCGGCTGGCGCGCGACACCTCTGCCCAGAGACTGGCCACTGGGGAGGGGAGCGGAGGTAGAGGGGCTCTTACTGTCACTTGGCGGGTGTGCGCTTGTCTGGTCCTTCGGAGGTCTCCAGGCAGAGACCTCACCCCCATGCTGGGACTGCCCTCCCCCCAGTCCCCGTGACAACTTGTCCAATAAAGGAAAGGTCGCCAAACCCACTTGCAAGACCGATCCCTCTCAGCGAGAGGATGTGCCCATGGCCCCCTGAAGCTTTCCCTGCCGCTACTTCAACGCAATGTCATTTTGAGTAGTTAAGCATTTCGCAGTTCATCTGCGCGTCCCACCTAAGGACTTTTGAACCCAGAGGTAACTCCCTACACTTGAAAGAAATAGTGGGACGTCTCAGCAAGTCCTCTAGTTTGAGTAATCAAGCCAGGAAAAAAAAAAATATCTTGGAATTACAGTGCGTATGAGATTTCTGAGATAAATCACAGGTGTTATAATGTCTTGCCAAAAGGGTTCTATTCTGTTTCCCTGATAGACCCTCTTCCTCACTCACCCAGTCCCTTCCCTAAAGCTGTGAGATCGGCTTCCGTATGAAAATGCTGAATCTTTCCATGCATTTCAGAAACAGCTAATTAACTTGCTGGGGAACACTAAATAGCTAAAAGTAGATTTGTGCCTGGATTGCCATCCTTCTCTGAGGAGGCCAAAAACTGCTCCATTTCCTCTTTGTACAGAAGTAACAAAGCCCATTGTATTTGAGTTGACAACCTGATTTAAGCCCTAGCAAAACCTCCTACCCTAAGCTGCTCTGCTATATTGATTCGCCCATAGAAAAGTTGCCAGGTTTCACCCTATACTTCCTAAAGTAATCCTGCTTTCCTTAAAGGCGCCCTGAATTGAGACAGTTCCTGAGAGCAGACAGACAAAATGTGTACATACTGAGTATAGAGTAAAGGGGCAAAAAGATGCTAAGTGTGGATGAACAGGGTTAAACTAAGAAAACACCAGTATTCTTCCTTACATTTCTGAAAAAAAAGGCTATTCAGAAGCCAGATCAACTTTGGGGTAGAGCTCATTAATTTTAATCTCAGAACCATTCCTTCAGGTAGAAGATACTGGAAGGTCAACTGTAATTTGTGGGTGGCTTCCCAGCAGCTTCTACTTCACCATATCTGAGAGCCAGAAGTACTCATATTTGTAACACTCTACTGTAAACCCAGTGATGCCTGAGGTTGAGGCAGAAGGATCTCAAGTTTGAGGCCATCCTGGAGCTTAGTGAGTCCTTGCCTCAAGTGAAAAAAAAAAAATTGAGGGCTGGGGAACCAGGTGCACTGGCACACACTTATAATCCCAGCAACTGGGGAGGCTGAGATAGGAGTGTCTCAAGTTCAAGGCCATCCTGGGTAACTTAGAGAGACCCTGTCTCAAAAAATAAAAATGACTGAGGATGTAGCTCAGTGTTTGAGCTAAGCCCCTACATTCAATCCCTATTATGGTGGGGGCAGAGGGTAATTCACATTTGATACCTTACAAGCAGAACAATCAGTTAAGGACAAGTTGAGGTTTTTATTTTATTATTATTTTTTTATTTTTTTGATACATTCCCAAACAAAATAAGGGTGAAAAGACTAAGTGTGGAAAAGATAATGAGTTTCAGATTTCCACAGCAGCTTTTGCCTGGACTGTTTTTCATCAATTAGTGGTAAGGTTCCAACTTTTTTTTTTTTTTTAAGAGAGAGTGAGAGAGGAGAGAAAGAGAGAGAGAGAATTTTTAATATTTATTTTTTAGTTCTCGGCGGACACAACATCTTTGTTGGTATGTGGTGCTGAGGATCGAACCCGGGTCGCACGCATGCCAGGCGAGCGCGCTACCACTTGAGCCACATCCCCAGCCCAGGTTCCAACTTCTAATACACAACAATCACCTAGTCCTTTCCCACACCTAACACTTTGGGGGATGGAATGAAGGAATAACACAGTATATAATCAAATGCTCAAGATTGACACATGGAGGGCTGGGGTTGTGGCTCTGTGGTAGAGCACTCACCTAGCACATGTCCAGGCCCTGGGTTCCATCCTCAGCACCACATAAAAGTAAATGAAATAAAGGTGTTGTGTCCAACTACAACTTAAATATAAATATTTTTTTAAAAAAGATTGACACATGGAATAAAGCTGTGATTCAATCTTGTCACTTGTCAATATAAAATTGTATAACCCAACTCTCCAATTTAAATAGATTTTTGAATAGGAAACCTCCAAAAAGTAATGATGCATGAAGCCATGATCAATTAAGGGGAAGTACAGTTCCTTCAGAAAAGTTTGAACAGTGCTCTGCCATGGTAGAAACTGCCTGTCAGATGATGCTCACTTCCCTCCAAAACCTTCTCTTTTGTGTGTTTGGGGGCGGCGTGGGTACTGGGGGTTGAATCTAGGATCTTAGTTTCAGTTGAGAAACAGAAGTAAAATTCTGATTACTTGTCACCAAACTGCCTAAGGCTTTTTGGCAAACACAGAAAATATTAGCTCCAGTGTTCTGGACCACTTCCATGCTGGAGAATTATATTTGGCCTGGGTGTGGATTAAATTCAGCTCTAAGAGCTCAAACTTCTGGGTCATAACCTGCTACTTTGGGAGTTGCTTTTTTCCCCCCCTCTTTGCCTCTCTCCTTTCTTTTTTCAATTTAGTCTTAGATAAATCACAAAATTTGTCTGCCTTCATTTATATATGTGAAATAGGAGAGTGCCTTCTGATTTATGCAAGCTACTTTATTTTGAAACACTCTGAGAATGAAAAAAAAATTGCCACTTAAGTATTTAGAGTAGTACTTTTCTGTAAGTCCAAATGAATAAGATGTCCTTCATTTTTCACCCCAGTCTGGTTTTGTTATGAAACTGTTCAAATATGCTCCATTTCCCCCTCTTTATTTCAGAGATGGATGAAATATTTCTTCTGTGTTCTGAATATAGGATATGATCTCAGAGTTCTCTTTGCCAGCAAAATCAGCTTGGAACTCAGCCAGAAGTTCTTCGTGATTAAAGGTGCCATCTGAGCACACAATATTTTTTTTAAAGCCTTGCAAAATAAAAATGTACTTTCCCCCCACTGAGGTCCCTAGTTTTAATACCAGATCTGACTTTAACCCTTAGGAAGAAATTCCCCCACCTCTTGTTTTTTCCTTCTCTCATCATCTTCTCTTGACCACTTATCTTGTGTAAGGTCCAAACCTATACAGCCAAATAAACTAAATAAGTGGGACTTCAGAAAACACTACAAATTATCAGTTGCTAATTTCAGGTACTCCCCGGCCATGTTCCCTGTGAATCATGGATATGACAAGTTTTGATGGAAAAGTCTGCCTTTATCGTGTAAAAAGAGCAAAGTTAGTGGGTCTTCTGGAAAGACATTTCACCTGGGAATTGATATTAACCTCTTGAGACAAAAGTATCAAAATCATGATTTTCTATTTTTCTGAACAACAATCCTTTTATTTGGCATTGTCATTTCTTATCTCCTCATTTTTCCTCTTCTTTTTTTTTTTTTTTTTTTGTATCAGAAATTGATACCAGGAATGCTTAACCACTGAGCCACACACACACACCCTTTTTTTTTTTTTTTGAGACAGGGTCTCACTAAATTGCTTAGGGCCTCGCTGAGTTGCTGAGGCTGCCTTTGAAATTGCAGTCCTCCTGCCTTAGCCTCCCAGGCCACTGAGATTACAGGCATGCCCAGCTTTTGTTTTGTTTGTAGTGTTGCTGGGGATCAAACAACCCAGGGCTTCCACTTGCTGGGCAAGCTCTCTGCCTTTTACCTATATCCCAATCCTCATCTTTTCTAGCACTTCATTATTCATGATAGAATTAATCATATCAGCCCAAATCACTGTGAAATAATAACATTAGATGAGTGGGTAGACTTCATAAAAGTGGCATTCCTTCAGATCCTGCTAAATTCCTTGGCTTAGGGACAATTTCTGAGGGCTTCCTTAGATCCATCAGCACATGATGTAGAATTGTCCTGCCTCAGTCTCCCCACTTTGTGTTCTTCTTCAGCTTTAGGGTGTCACAGAGCAGATCTTTCTCTCTAGCCTGTCTGCCCTTCCAACAACACAGGGGCCACCTGGTTGACCTGTGTGTCACTGCTTCAAACTTCCCCTCTGACAAAGCAACAGATTTCAGCTTGGCTCTCACCAGGAGAGCAAATAAGATCCAAATGACAGGAACAATAGTCCAGGCTGTTTCAGGTGGGCAGGGCACAAACAGGGCAGACAGCTGGTGAGCTCTGTTAGCTCTTTTAATCTCCATTACCCTGAGAAGGAAGAGGTTGCATTTTTATTCTCATTTTCCAGAGGAGGAAATTGAGACCCAGAGTAGTGAGAGGAATTGTTCAAAGTCATGCAGCCACTTAGTTAAAGAGCCAAGACTAGAGCCCCATGTTCCATTGCAGGTTCATTGCCTTTCATGTGACATCACACAGTTTCCCTCTCCCCTTCATTTATTTACAAGTATTTACTAATGCTTCCAGACACTGGGGATTCAAAAATGAGTAAAACAAAATCTGTAACCTTGAGTCCAGAATCCGTAGAGGACCCATCAACAAAGAAATAAAATAGGCATATGGTAGAAAAATTGGCAAAGTTCTCTGGGAACCCCAAAGACAATGATGATCTAGGCCCAGATGCAGGTAAGAAGATACTTCCTAGAGGAGGTAACATTTGGCCTTTCCCAAACTTATAAACAAGTCTTTTTATTTCTGTTTTTCCATTCTATATGACTAACTTCAAAATTGTTCCAAAATAAGGCTGAGGCTATAGCTCAGTTGGTAGAGTGCTTGCCTTGCATGCATAAAGCCAAGGGTTCAATCCTCAGCACCACAAAAAAAAAAAAAAAAAAAAAAAAAAAAAAAAAAACTTGGCTGGAATTGTGGGTTTTGGCTCAATGGTGGAGCACTCGCCTAGCTCATGAGAGGCCCTGGGGTCAATCCTCAGCACCACAGAAAAATAAAATAAAGCTATTGTGTCCAACTACAACTGAAAAAAAAAAAAAAACTGTTACAAAATAAAAAAAAGGCCTAGAGATGTAGATCAGTGGTAGGGTGCCCAGAACCAAAAAAAAAAAAAAAAAAAAAAATCTGAACACGTCACTCACTTACTTAAACCCTGAGGTAATTCTTCTTGCCCTCAAGATAATGCTTAAGTCTCTTAGTCTCATATCCAGGTCTTTGATAATCTAGTCCCTGCCTACCTGTCAAATCTCTTCATATAGTTCTTTCTTAAGAACTAGCTCTACTGAGATACTTCCAATTCTCAGAACAGTAGTAAACTTCTCCACACAACACACTACAATATAAAGTGGCAAACACCTACTTCTTTGAATCTGATCTCACAAACTTTGCTCACATGGGTCCCCCTGTACTAAGCTCTGCACAGCCCTTGGCATACTATGTGTTAAAGTAGCCCTTGCTTGTCTTCCTCCCACCACTCTTAGAATTCCTTATAGGTCGAAGGTGTGCCCTCAGCATGGAGCCTGGCACAAAGTAAATGGCTGGGCATGTTCTTTGAGTGAATAAACAAAAGTTACAAGTAAACTCTCCAAGAAGGCTCTGGAGCAGTGTAAGCTCAGGTTATCGTAGTAAGCCTTTCTGTAGGTTCTCAGCTGACTCCCCATTTAAAAGGACAAAAAGAAAACCAAAAAATTGTATAGTTCTTTGGTTACAGAAACCTTCTCCTCCTACTGGCTGCCTCTAGGGTCTTCACAGACACTCAGTTCGGCTGCCCTTTTATTTTATCAGCTGTGAGTTGTTTGCAAAATTCCAAGCAGTTTGTAGGGAATTCAGGAAAACTCAGCAGCAAAAAGAGAAACTGGTTTTATTTTCCAGCCCAGCTCATTTCTGAAATGTAACACCATATAGGGCTTTCAAGTATGCTCACTTCCTGGGGTCACTATTTCAATAGTTCTGAACAATTTGTAGTTTGTGCCTCCTTTCTAGAGGTACAGTAGTAATCACCCTGTAATTTCATAGGTCTCAAATCTAAAACCCACTTTATATTTCACTGTTAAAGGGTAAAATCAGTCCAGTTCACTTCCTGGACAATCTTGTGTTTTGTTTTTTTTTTTTTTAAACTTTCTTTGCAGTGAACAATAAAATTTCAAACATCCTTTAGAAATCATTTTTATAATGTATTATTGAAACAAAAATCCTTCAGTCTCATAAAATACCTCTGCAGGGGCATCATCCTTGAAATCTGGGAAAATGGTGGAATTTCTAGGATCTAATGATGACACTGTTCCTGTGCTGTCCTCTGCACAACCCTCTGCACACTATATGTTAAAGTGTCTGTCCTAGTTCTTCCTCCCATCACTCTTTTTTTAAAAAATATTTTTAGTTGTAAATTGACATAATAGCTTTATTTTATTTATATTTTTTAATGTGGTGCTGAGGATCAAACCCAATGCCTCACACATGCTAGGCAAGCACTCTACCACTAAGCCACAACCCCAGCCCTCCTCCCATCACTCTTGTGGGTAGAAAGCATGACCTCAGATCATCTGTGCCCAGCATAGAGCCTGAAACAAAGTGGATCCACTTATTTCTTTGTCAAGTAAGAAAAATATAAGCATGGATTGTAAAAGGCTTGGTCATCTATGTCTTTTTTTTTTAAAAGGTCTTTTTTTTTAAAGAGAGGGAGAGAGAGAGAGATAATTTTAATATTTATTTATTTTTAGTTTTCGACAGATACAACATCTTTGTATGTGGTGCTGAGGATCGAACCTGGGCCGCATGCATGCCAGGCGAGCGCGCTACCTCTTGAGCCACATCCCCAGCCCAACATCTATGTCTTTAGATGTGAAGATTTGACTGAAAAATGATACGTTGCAGTGATTTTTTTATTTTCTTTTTTTTCCTTCTTTTTCTTTTCTTTTTTCTTTTTCTTTTTCTTTCTTTTTTTTTTTTTTTTTTGAGGAGGAGGTGGCAGACTCACTAAGGTCTCACTAAATTGCCAAAGCTGACCTTGAATTTGTAATCCTCTATCTTCAAATGACTTACCTTTTTTATCCCCCCTTCAGTACCAGGGATTGGACTCAGGGGCACTTGACACATCCCCAGTCCTATTTTATATTTTATTTTAGAGACTGGGTCTCACTGAGTTGCTTAGCACCTCGATTTTGCTGAGGCTGGCTTTGAACTTGTGATCCTCCTATCTCATCGCGGGCCACTGAGATTACAGGTGTGTGCTGCCATGCCCAGCTCAGATGACTTATTTTTAATTCAAGGGTAGAAACTACCTTGTTCATCTTATGCTTCTTGCAAAAGAGGCACTCAATGAAGATCCTTATTTTTCCCAAACTTTGTTCTAGATTCTGTTTCTCCCCTCTCAGTGCCAATGGGAGAAATTCAATATTATTTTAGAGCTAAGGCTCCAAAGGTACTGGGAGCATATGTTCAAAAGCAATATATTTCATATTGTAAAAAAACAAATGTAGTTAGTCATCACATATATCAAATATGTAATATAATTATTGCTCTTAAAGTAGATTTATTAAATGTTAATGGTGAAGGGGAAAACAGTCCAAAATTACAAGCTCTTTTAGTTCAGTTCAACTAAGCTCCACCCACAATGGGCCAGAGTACTTGTGCCAAGTACTCAGTAAAACACTTATTTCTGCCTTGGATGAGCCCACCATTTAGCAAGACAAAAAAAGCAGTTTCACTGACTCCAGTGCTTTCAAACTCACTAACTCTCCCTGAGGCCATAAGATCAGAGCAAGATAGTACTCTTTGTTTACCCTCCCTATCTTTCCTCTCCAACAGCCTTTCTCTGTTTCTTAGCCTCTTCCTGACTTCCTTGACTGCTGAATATTAACCTCATACTCCTTGCTGATTTGGTTCTTGCAGCATTGACTTCTGGCTGTATTCCCTAATGACAACTGAAGCTTGTCCTTTAGATCATGTCTTCTTTTCTAAGACAATGGAGGAGTCTAGCTCAGTATCCTACCCTGATAGAATGGGTTTTGTGGTTAGAGCTTCTCCTGGGTTCTACCAGGACCCACAAACAAGAACCAGACAATATCTATCATACCTATGAGTTGCTTTATCTGAAATCTTTTTTTTAATATTTATTTTTTTAATTTTTATGTGGTGCTGAGAATCGAACCCAGTGCCTCACACATGCTAGGCAAGTGTGCTACCATTTGAGCCTCATCCCCAGCCCTTTATCTGAAATCTTAACTCTATCATGGACTACCCTTCCTACCCTTCTTTATTTTATTTTTATTTTTTTACTTTTTGGCCAAGAATGGAGATTGAAGGAAATTATTTTCACCTAAACCACTTCAGTGTGTGGAATAATGCCCCCCCAAAACATTCAAATCCCTGAAAGCTCTACATATGACCTCATTTGGAAAAGGGATTTTTGCAGCTATAATTAAAGATCTTGAGATGAGATCATTCTGGATTTAAGGTAGGTAGACTCTAGATCCAACGACAGGCTCTTTATAAGAGAAACACAGAGGAAGACTTGAGACAGACACAGATAGACGGCAATTTGAAGATTTGAAGAAGTGGCAGAGATTGAAGCCCTTCACCTACAAGCCAGAGAACACCAAGAATTACATGCAATCACCAGAAACTAGAACAAATCAAAGCCAATTCTTCCTCAAAGTCTCCAGAAGAAACCAATCCTGCCAACCTCTTGATTTGGGACTTCTGCCCTCCAAAATTATCAAAGAATGAATTTTTATTGTCTTAAGCCACCTAGTTGAGATAATACTTGCAATCTTAGAAAATACAACCATCATAATTTAATTTTTAAAAAGTGACATTTAGGGCTGGGGTATAGTTCAGTAATAGAATACATGCCTAGCACATGCAAAACCCTGCGTTTGAGCCCCAGTTTGGTGTGAGTGCGTGGGGCAGGGGGGGCATTTTAATGTCAAGATGTAGAGAGGTAATAATTTCCTTCCAAGAAATGATTGAAGTCACTTTAAATATAGTGCTCAAATTGATGAAATTTTGTCTTTGACTGGCTCTAATCCTAGGAACCACAATCCTAACCCCAAGGTGGGTCCTTTAACCATTTTCTCCTAACACCTTCAACTGTATCATCCTCAGGTTCTTCCAAAAGAAGTCACCCTGACAAAGCCAGATCAAAACCACAATCTCCTTTGGCTTCCTCCTCATGCCCCTCCCCCACTTACTAGTGGGGATTGAACCTATAGGTGCTTTACCATGACGCTGCATCCCCAGCTTTTTTTTTTTTTTTTTTTTGCAAGAGGGGGTGTACTGGGAATTGGTACCAGGAATGCTTAATCACTGAGCCACATCCCCAGCCCTTTTTATTTTTTATTTTGAGGCATAGTCTCACTAAGTTGCATAGGACCTTGCTAAATTGCTAAGGCTGGTTTTGAACTTCCTATCCTGTCTCAGCCTCATGAGCCAGTGGCATTACAGGCATGAACCTCCGTAACTGGCCCCAGCTCATTTTAATTTTTGTTTTGAGACAGGGTCTCACTAAATTGCCCAGACAGTTCTCAAATTAGAAATCCTCCTATTTCTGCCTTCCAAGTAGCTGGGATTACAAACATGAACCACTGTTTGCAGTTCCTCCTGCTCTTACACTCAGGCAGTTGGACTTAGTTAAAGGAAAACCAAACTTCCTACCTTAGCTCTGAGCTGGTCTCTGGTTATGATTGAAATTACTTCTGCTTCCTGAACCTGCTTCCTCTGGCATTCCAAACTTTCACCATTCATCTTGAATGACTACCTCCCACCCTCAGTACATGTAACCTTGCCTCTTACTTCACAAAGACCAACAGGCATAACACCCCCTTTTTCCCCCTCCAGAGTCTATAAACTTGTACTCATCCATGTTTTCTTGTCTTCCTCCAGTTGAAAGCTAATCACCAGATCTGACCTCTGGATGGCAACCTCTTCAGCCTTCTAAAACACCAGTCCTAACCCATCTCCTATCTATCCAGATGGCCATTGGATACCCCATGAAACAATTCAATTTCATCATTGCTAAACTAGTTCCTTTTCTAGTTAGTTGGCAGGACCAGATAAAATACAGGTCAGATAGGGAGAAAGCATGTGCAAAGGTCCAGGAGAGAGCATATAGCTAGCTCTTCCAGGGCATTGAAAGCAGTGCAGGATGGCCTAATGCTGAAAGAAGGTAAAAGGTGGTGATAAATGAAGCTACAAAGTAAGTTCAAAGAGCCTTGTAAACCAAGAGAAGGAATGTACACTATATGTTCAAGCAATGCTGGGAAGCATGAAAGAGTTTTAAGTAGAGGAGTGGCATGATCAGATTTGCATTTGAGAATCACCACAAATTGCAGAGTAGGTTGAAGGCACAAACTTGGAAAACATTGTTGTTCCAACAATTTCAGCAAATGATGGAGAGTCCTGTGTAGATTTGAGAGATGTTTAGGAGGTAGAAAATATCACAGTAGGTGAATAATGTTTGCCACTGTAAACAATGGGTCAAAAATAAGATCATAACCTTTCTAATGGAGAATGCTTCCCTCAGTTTTCCTCCTTTGCTTCTCCAGGTGATTTATTCATTTCCAGGACCTCACTGACTGGATCAGCACCCCAAGAACACTACTTAAGGCCTGAGGGTGTGAATGGATAGATGACCGAGGCTGGTGACTCAATTGCCCCTTTGTAGTGGACACCTTCTAATACCTCTGAACTGTTCACCTTGAAGTCTCCCTTATCAATTTGAATGCAACCTTGCCCCTAGCCCTTGTTGATGGAACCCAGGCCAAGTCAATTAGAGTTTCTTTCACAAATATTTAGAAATAGTACCCCAAACAAGAATTGTTCTCTTCAGTGGTTGAACCTGTAATATAGACTCATTCTCTGGAGTTGGCTGTGTGACTCCTGCTCACCCTGAGGGCTGAATTTCAAAGGAAACCAGTCTTCAGAAACCAAAGAAGGCTGGGCACTGTGGTGAACATCTGCAGTCCCAGCAACTCGGGAGGCTGAGGCAAAAGGGATAGCAAGTTCCAGTTTGCTTCAGCAATTTAGTGAGATCTTTAGCAACTTGGCAAGACCCTATCTCAAGATAAAAAAATCAAAAGGACTGGGATGTATCTCAGTGGTAAAGCACCCCTTGGTTAAATCGTGAATACAAAAAAAAAAAAAAAATGCCAAAGAAAGAAATTCTGGGGAGTAAGGATAAATAATGAAAAGAACACATGCAGAAATCAATTCCCTGAGCTGCTAGAGCTTGAATATGATTGTTCTCCAAAGATTCAGGAGCTAGAAGCTTGGTCCACAGAGAACAAGGAACAGAGAGAAAAAACTGGGATTGGAGAGGTGGTGGAACCTTGAAGAGGTGGTACCCAGTGGGAGGTAATTAGGTCATGGAGGCACCACTCAGAAAGGATTCATGCCCATCTTGATGGAGTGGGTTAGGTTTCAAGGCACTAGATGGAGTTGTTAAATAGAATGTCCTCCTCATCTCACATTTTTGCTTCCTCTTTTGAACACATGCTTTTCCTCATGTTCCAATTGCCGCTCTCATACATGCTTTTCACCATGTGATGTCATCTGCCATGTTAGGATGTAGCATAAGGACCTCATTATATGTGGATGCCCAAACTTGGACTTTTCAGCCTCTAAAACTGTGAACCAGGAAAAGCCTCTTTTCTTTATAAAGTATGCAATTTCAGGTATTTTGGTATAGCAACACAAACCAGACTGAGACATGAGCCTCCTAACATCTACCTTTGTTCTTATTCTAAGATCAGACCCACAAACATTTGCAGAGCACAAGGCAGATGTTTAAGTGAAAGTTCGTATATCGTGTGTCAAAACAGTTTTAAATCAATCTAACAAACCATTAATTTGTTTGTTTGTTGTTGTTGTTGTTGTTGTGCTGGGGAACCCAGGACCTTATGCAGGTGAGGGAAGCACTCTACCAACTGAGCTATATCCCCAGCCCACACGCCACTAAATTAAAAAAAAAAAAAAAAAAACCTAATCCTCCTATCTTGCCAAACATCATACATATGCTTCATGCAAACCTAGAAAGCTAAACTCAAAATTAGAATTCAAAGATCCATAGGGTTCTGACAGAACATACAGAACATGGAAAGGGGTTGAGAGAGCTGACCCCCTTGTCTTCCCACCCTAGTTTCATCCTGCACTGCAAGAAGGTCTTTGTGCATATGTCTAAGCTCCTTCCACTTGTCTCTTACCAATAACTATCCCTTGACCACCCCTTGGGTCTAAAGGAGGTGACACTGACAATGCTGTCTGTCCTCAGGAGAACAGATCCAGGGAAAGGACCCATGCAGTTACTGAAAATGGACTAGAGGTCATTTAGGCAGGAAATTCCGAGTCAAGATACTAAGCACTAGAAGAGGGAAGCAAGGGCTGTGAGTGAACAAGTTCCCATGGACTCCTCATCATAAGGGTAGAAGAAGGCTCAGAGAAGGGCCAAAACAAGGAAAGCCCTCTAGGCATGGGGCCCAGAGCAGGGTCCCTTTTTTAGGTCTAATGGGGAATGTTTATGGAAATTGTTTATGTAAGCAGGTTACAACTAAATTCTGTTACTTGCAACACAAGAATCCCAAGACTCCTGTCCTTTTTAAATTTTATTTATTTATTTATTTTTGTAATTGTAGATGGACAGCATGCCTTTATTTTATTTGTTTATTTTTATGTGGTGGTAAGGATTGAACCCAGTCTCTCATGTATGCCAGGCAAGCACTCTACCACTGACCTACAGCCCCAGCCCCAAGACTCCTGTGTTAACTGTGAACCACAGTCCCGGTTTTCTCTCTCTTTTCTCTAAGAGCCTGGAGTAGTGCCTGGGAGAGAGCTTTCTTTTTAGCCCTAATGCCTAACAAATAGGACAGAACCAAGGAAGCAGCTTCTGTCATGAGTTCCGCTACCAGTGTTAAATTATATTGGTCAAGCACTGTGACTTTCTTCTCCCAATTACCACTTTTTGGCTCCATAGGTAGCCCTCAATTTAAAATGTCACTTTATTTTATTCTTGCATCTTCTGGCATCAAACAACTCAACATCATATCAGAGTTTATGGATCCCGCCTCTCATCTGATTTGGGAGTCCTCCAAAATGGAAAGGATGTTCAGATGCTAGGCAGCCAAATATGTCAAATCTTCTCTATAACACCATTAATCAGGCCTTGAAGGTGTCTCCCTTGGAGTAGATTCTGGTCCTCTCCCTTGGGAAGCTTTGAGTATTTCGTTGAGGTACTGTGTGTTCTTATGCACACGCGCGCACACAAAATTTGGTTTGAATCCTGCCAGTCATGCCTCTCTCCAATTGCATGCTCTCAGTTGAGGAAATAATGATATAAATTGGACCATAGAGTTAAATGTCACCATGAGCTTGGCTTCCAAGATAAGTAGCAGCTTCCTGCTAGAACTGCCTCTCAGTGGCCTATGCAGCCTGGACACTATAGCAAGGCCCTGTCTCTCTTTCTCTCTCTCTCTCTCTCTCTTTTTTTTTTTTTTTTTTTTTTTTTTACTTTTTTGTGTTGCTGGGGATTGAACCCAGGGCCTTGTGCATGCAAGGCAAGCACTCTATCAACTGAGCTATATCCCCAGCCTAAGGCCCTGTCTCTTTAAAAAAAAAGGGGGGGGGCTGGGGATGTGGCGCTCGCCTGGCATGCGTGGGGCTCTGGGTTCGATCCTCAGCACCACATAAAAATAAAATAACGATGTTGTGTCCACCAAAAACTGAAAAATGAATATTAAAAAAAAATTCTCTCTCTCTCTCTCTCTCTCTCTCTCTCTCTCTCTCTCTCTCTCTCTCTCTCTGTCTCTCTTTAAAAAAAAAAAAAAAAAAGGCAAACATAAACTGGTCAGTTACCAAAACCAACCAGCCTAACACTGGAAAACACATGGGCATGTAGGGCATAGTCTTAACACCTGCAAAATCCTCTCTTTTAGATTACCTGTGATTTCCCACTTTTGAAGAAGGAACTCTGTTTTCTTGACAGTATTGCACCTTACCATCAGACAGACTTGTGCTAACAAAAACAATATATTCTTCTCTTCATTTTTCTAACATAGTATATGCTGTAGTTTGGATTCCAAAGTCTCCTAACGGTCTATGTTTTAAAGCTTTTAATTCCAGCCTGGTACTATTGAGAGGTGGTGGAAACTTTAAGAAGTGGGGCCAAGTAGGAGATCTTCAGGTCATTGGTGTGTAACTTTGCAGGAGACAGTGGGACCCATACTGGAGATTTAACCCAGGGATGTTTTACCTTTGAGCTATGTTTTTATTTTTATTTTGAGACCCAACTGCTTCAGCCTCCTGAGCTACTGGGATTACAGGTGTGTACCACTGTGCCCACTTCTGCCATGATGTTCTGCCTTGTCACAGGCACAAAGCAATGGGACCAATTGATCATGGACTGGAACTTCCAAAACTTCAAACCAAAATAAACTTCTTCTTCTTCTTATTATTATTATTATTATTTTAGTTGTAGATGGATACAATGTCTTTTTTTTTTTTTTCATTTTTATGTGGTGCTGAGAACTGAACCTAGTACCTCACACATGCTAGGCAAGCACTCTACCACTGAGCTACAACCACAGCCAAAAACTTTTATTTTTATAAATTAAATCTCAAGTTATGCCGGGCATGGTGGTACACACCTGTAATTCCAGTGGCTTGGGAGGCTGAGTCAGGAGGATCGAAAGTTCAAAGCCAATCTCAGCAAAAATGAGTTGCTAAGCAATTCAGTGAGACCCTGTCTCTAAATAAAATACAAAATAGGGCTGGGGGGCTGGGGATGTGGCTCAAGTGGTAGCACGCTCACCTAGCATACATGAGGCACTGGGTTCGATTCTCAGCACCACATAAAAATAAAATAAAGATATTGTGTCCACCTAAAACTAAAAAATAAATATTTTTTAAAAATACTTAAAAAAAATAGGGCTGAGGATGTGGCTCAGGGGTCGAGTTCAATCCCTGGTACAAAAAAAAATTATAATAATACCCACAAAAACTCAAGTTATTTGTCATAGTGATGAAAACCTGATTAACAAAGTATCTTCCCCCAATGCCCTCAAAATTGACATCAGCAATTGCTTGAACAAGCCTGAACCAAGCATGTCACCACGGTTACCAGGGACCTGAACACCCAAAAGGGCTCAAGAGAGTGAGGGAATTGACTTCCTTCTACATTTTAAGCTGACTTTTGAATTGGCATTCTGATAACTTCAAGTTAGAACACTAAACAATTCTATAGTACTGGAAGAATTTTTCATGAACATTGTGATTTTTTTTTTTTTTTTTTTGGTACTAGAAATTTAATTAGGGACACATCCCCAGACCTAAAAAAGGTCTCACTGAGTTGCTAAGCACCTCGCCATTGCTGAGGCTGGCTTTGAACTTGTGAGATCCTCCTGTTTCAGCCTCCTGAGCCACTGGGATTACAGGTGTGCTCCTCCGCACCTGGCAAACATTGTGATTTTTTTTTAAGATGTTGATGGATCTTTATTTTATTCATTTATTTATATGTGATGTTGAGAATCAAAACCAGTGCCTCAAACATGCTAGGCAAGTGCTCTATTACTGAGCCACAACCCCAGCCCATTGTGATTTTTTTAAGGGAATATCATGTTTCAAACATTCTTTATTTTATTTATTTGTTTTTATGTGGTGCTGAGGATCAAACCCAATGCCTCACCTGTGCTAGGAAAGTTCTCTACCACTGAGCTACAACCCCAGCCCCATTGTGATTGTTTTTAATTTCCTGTATTAATGAAGTAGGACCAGTTTTCTGTGGTAGAGTGCATGCTTAGCATGCCCGAGGCCCTGGATTCAGTTCCTAGCACAAACATCATCATCATTATCACCATCATCTTCATCATCATCATCATTGAGGTCCATTTATGGCCTATGCTTATGCCTATGTGATATTATGTGTATCACCTTTTGCTGAGATCAGGCAAAATTAGAGAAGTTGTAAAGGTATAAAATCAGGCTCAACAATCCCAAAAAAACAAATGCTGAATGTTTCCTCTCATATCAGGAGGCTGATTCATAGTGGGGTAGGGAGAGGGAGCATGGGAGGAATAGATGAACTCTAGATAGAGCAGAGGGGTGGGAGAGAAAGGCAGGGGGCAGGGGTTAGAAATGATGGTGGAATGTGATGGACATCATTATCCAAAGTACATGTATGAAGACATGAATTGCTGTGAATATACTTTATATACAACCAGAGATATTGAAAAATTGTGCTCTATATGTGTAATATGGATTGTAATGTATTCTGCTGTCATATATTTAAAAATTAATTAAATAAATAAATAAATAAAATAAAATCAGGCTCAATTCTCTCATAGGGTCCAGTATCACTGTTGTAATAGGATGTCTTTTCACTTGAAAATGACTTAAGTCTCATTTCTCACTTCAAGAATGGTGCATAGAGGTGCTCAATATCAACAAGAACCAGACTTTTTTCAGTTGTCCTTACTTACTTTTATTTATTTATTTATATTTTTTAGTTGTAGAGGGACACAATACATTTATTTTTATTTATTTTATTTTATTTTTATGTGGTGCTGAAGATTGAACCCAGTGCCTCACACATGCTAGGCAAGCACTCCACCACTAAGCCATAACCCCAGCCCCAATTCTCCTTACTTCTGATGTTTCCAAAGGTGATGACAAGGATAGATCCAGCAGCTCCAGGCTTAACATCCTACCCAATTAGCAATTTCATCCATCAGAGCACAACTTTCCCAATACAGTTGCAGAAAAATTCTGTGAGATGAATCTCATTAGCCTAGTTTGGATGACACACTCACTCCTAACAAATCAGTGAGTCCGGTAAGAGGGAATGTTATAACTGGACAGGTCATGTGGCCATCTCTGGAAGTAGAGTAAGAGGGTTAGGTAGCTGCATCAGAGCTATTGAGATTGAGAATCAGGAAAGGACAGTGTCTAAAGAAAATTGGGGCAGACAAAATATATGTTCACTCTATTGAAGAGCCTTTGTTCATGTTTCTCTAAGATTTTGGCCATATACACATGTGTGTGTGCACACATACACATAAACACACATAAATAAATAAATAAGAGTATGTAAATTATTAAACATTTCCAGATAAATTCAAATGACCAACCACTTTCCCC
The DNA here is from genome assembly GCF_964194105.1 of Spermophilus citellus. Lineage (NCBI taxonomy): Eukaryota > Metazoa > Chordata > Mammalia > Rodentia > Sciuridae > Spermophilus > Spermophilus citellus. The sequence goes on along the minus strand of NC_138191.1, from coordinate 104,058,951 downwards.
AGCAACCTCTGGACAGCATCATGGGTTCATGAAACCCTCATCCTTTCATGCTGATAGACCTATACAAGACAGATAAATTCCACCCTGTTTCTTTCCTGTGCAGTTGAAGGAATTTTACAATACCTGTTCTTAAATTCAGTCCTGGAAACAACTGACTCCATTGGAAGTGGCTAAGCTGTTCTGTATGTGGAACACAATGTGCTGCACTATTTTGGAATGTCTATTGAGAGCCAGGAAATGCATGTAGAACCAGAACTTAACTGATTTTTTTTTCGCTATGAAAAAGGGGACTCTTTAGGATATAGAAATCAGAAATAATACATTTAATCATTAGGTCTTTAGAGTGATTTCAAAAATCATTCTTCTCAAACAATATAGAATTCCTGCATCATTTTCTAAAGGGTCTGGGTTTCCAAACTCTGGTGTATGCTGCTTACCCTAAGCATGTTATCCTAAGTTACATTCCATTCCTCAAGTGAGAAAACAGTTCTTGGTTTGGTTCTACCATGATATCTTTTCGAACTTTTGGGAATCCCCCCCCCAATTTTTTTTCTTTGGTAAAGTACTCCTAATTAAATCCCCAGTAACCTCTCCACCAAAAATCATAATAATTCCAGATACAACTCTCAAAATACAAGCCACATGTCCTGAGCCTTATTTATCTGTTAACTACTATATGAGAATGTTTAATATTTTTTTACCCAAGTTATTCTAGCATGAGTACCTACTTCCCAACTTGTAGAAATTGACTCTACCTTAAAATATCAAAATATCTTTCAGCTATTCCTTTTTTTTTTTTCCTGATGCTGGAGATTAAAACCATAGCCTCTTGTACACTAAGGATGGTATTCCAATGATATACACTCCAGCCACAGGTTACTGATTTTTTAAAATATTATTTTTAGTTATCGATGGACCTTTATTTTATTTATTTATTTATTTATTTATATGTGGTGCTGAGAATCGAACCCAGTGCCTCACACTTGCTAGACAAGCACTCTACCACTGAGCCACAACCCAGCCCCCCAGCTATTCCTTTTTTTCCCTTTTCTTTTTCTGGTACAAGGGATGAAACTCAGCAGCACTTAACCACTGAGCCGTATCTCCAAACCTTTTTTTTTTTTTTTTTTGAGACAGAGTTTAACTAAGTTTCTTAGGGTCTCACTAAGTCACTGAGGCTAGTCTTGAATCTGGCAATCCTGCCTCAGCCTTCCAAGTTGCTGGGATTACAGGCATGCACCACCAGGCCCAGCGTCTTTCAGATATTTCTTTATTCTCTTCTTTTTTTTTCTTGGTACTGGGGGTTGAACTCATGGGTACTCGACCACTGAGCCACATCCTCAGCCCTAATTTATACTTTTTATTTAGAGACAGGGTCTCACTGAGTTGCTTAGTGCCTTGATGCTGCTGAGGCTTGCTTTAAACTCGAGATTCTCCTGCCTCTGCCTCCTGAGCCGCTGGGATTATAGGTATGCATCACGGCGCCTGGCTTCTCTCAGCTATTTCTAAGAGCATCTCCAGGGTGCTTTGACTTGAGAATAAGTTCTTCAATGACTAGTCATCTTACTTTTTTTTTTTTTTTTTTGCTTCTGTGACAAATGACTTCCAAGAGCTTGCCACATCTCCAATAGTGATCAAAAGCAACAACCTACTCTGGCTTTCTGGAGAACAACACTTTTGGACCTGGTGTCTCCTGTTGGTGGGGCTGGAATCTGCTCCATAAAAGTAGTGTGCTTTTTAAATACTGTCTCCATCCTACCTGATTTCTTTCTTTTCTCCTCCCCGTTGTTCTGGTTTCCCAAGAGGTGGGTTATAAAGATTTATAAATTCCTTGACATCTTGTTAGAATTGAGTGTGGGAGTTGAGAAGGAAGAAGAATGAGGAATGTCTGTATTCTCCTCCAACTCATTTCTCACAGAGAATGTACTGTGATTACTTCACAATTATTTTATCACATGTCTCTCTTCCCTTGTAGACTACAAACCCCTTATTTACCACAGTGCATGACTTATATTAGGTTCCCAGTCAATGCTCATTGCCTGAATGGCATACTATATGATAGCTGTACCCGCAAAGTACCATGAGAACATAGAGAAAGTCATCTGTCAGTCTCAGATAACCTTCCTTGGAGAGGGGGGAAAAGCAATACTTGGAATGTGTTCTTGAAGGATAAAAACAAGAATTCACTAGGTAAATGAGAGGAAGTAAGAGTAGAAGTTAAGAGCTCAAATGTAGTTCAATAGCAAAGGTCATGCCTAGCATTCATGAGGCCCTGGATTCAATCCCTAGCATGGCAGAAAAAAAAAAGTAAAGGCTAAATTGTTATAATAAAAAATTCAAGGGCTGGGGATGTGGCTCAAGCGGTAGCGCGCTTGCCTGGCATGCGTGCGGCCTGGGTTCGATCCTCAGCACCACATACAAACAAAGATGTTGTGTCTGCCAAAAACTAAATAATAAATATTAAAAATTCTCTCTCTCTCTCTCTCTCTCTTAAGGAAAAAAAAATTCAACATTCAGTGTGTCAAACAAGTCAAATTTATTTTCCTGTCATACTCCAGCCCAGAAGTAGACAAGTAGTCCTGGTTGAGTGAGAAATTCTATCCATAGGTCCTGCTAAAATTCATGAAAACTCTATTAGTAAAAGGAAGGAGGAGGAAATATTACAGCCATCCATTCCAGCTTGAGGGAATAGCCTATCTAAAACTCATGAGACTAAAAGAGATCAGCTTGTTTGAAGAATAGAAAAAAAAATTCAGAATGCCTAAAATATAGAACATGAGGGGCAGAACTGGTGGGAGATGAGGAGGAGAGACAAGTAGAAGCCTGATTTCGAAGGTCCCCTCACTATCCTTCTCTCATCTACTTATAACTACCCCCATCACACACCCATCCATTCACCTCTGCTGTGGCCTTTCATCTGTCAGGATCAGAGAAGCCTCAGGGCCTTTATGCCTGTTATCCCTCTACCTAGAATGCTTTTTTTTCCCCAAAATCCTGACTATCACTGCTACCTTCTTTTCATTCAGGTCTCAGCTTAAATGTTACCTCTTCATAGACCTAAATGTAAAAGGCCTTCCCTTATGTTGCTAGTCAAAGAGGCCCCCTCCACATCGCATTTTGTTCCAGTACTCTATTTTTTTTTAAAGAGAGAGTGAGAGAGAGGAGAGAGAGAGAGAGAGAGAGAGAGAGAGAGAGAGAGAGAGAGAGAATTTTTAATATTTATTTTTTAGTTCTCGGCGGACACAACATCTTTGTTGGTATGTGGTGCTGAGGATCAAACCCGGGCCACACGCATGCGAGGCAAGTGCGCTACCACTTGAGCCACATCCCCAGCCCTCCAGTACTCTATTTTAATTTCTTGCTAGCACTTATCACAACTAAAATAATTTTATTTACTTTTTTTTGTTCATTGCCTATATGTCCAGCTAGAAAGTAAATTCCATGATGTCAGATGGTTCACATTTCTGTGTAACCAATGCCTAAAATATTACTCCATAAATGTTTACCAAATGCATTTAGTTTAATTCCTTTATTCTTTTTAATTGCAATTTAGAAATATTATGAGTTTTGCCCAGGGCCATGGTGTTTCAGTTTTCTTTCCCTCCCTCCCTCCCTTCTTTCCTTCCTTTTGGTTAATATAGTAAATTTTATATTTTATTAACCACAATTAAAATAAATTTATGATGTTTGTGAGCCAAAAAATATTTACATGAATATTTGTTCAGAATTATCTATACTTGAACAGGTTGGGATACAGCTCAGTGGTAGAGCCATTTGCAGAACACTGGATTCAGTCCTCAGCACTGGAGGAAAAAAAATGCTTCTCAGTATGGATGATTGTGTGTGTGTTGCCCAGATCAAACTCAGGACCTTGAGTGAGCTCTGCCACTGAGCTACATCCCTAGTCCCATACTTGAAAATTTTATAAAAACATTTTTTATAGACTATTAGCTCTTTAATCTATAGAAGGTTCATTCCAACAAATTTAGAAGAAACAGGATATATAATATTTCAAGTTATATGTGTTCTGTTTCATGGTACAATGCTATTTTTCTAATTTACTAAAAATTCCCCCCCAAAAAAAATTTGCCAATTTTATTTTATTATTATTTTTTGCAGTTCTGGGGATTGAATCCAGGGCCTTACACATACTAGGCAAGTATTCTACCACTGAGCTATAACCCCCACCAAATTTGCCAATTTAGAAGGCATTTTAAATCCATCTCAGTTAATTATAGAGGAAGTAGTGATGTTGAAGATGAATGAAAATTTCCAGGTGCAGTGGCACACACCTGTAACCCTACTTGGGAGGCTGAGTCAGGAAGATTGCTAGCCTGGGCACTTTAGGGAGACCCTATCTCAAAATAAATTGTAAAAAAAAAAAAAAAGAGGGGGATAGGGATGTGATAAAGCACTTGCCTAATAAGTATGAGGCTCTAATTCAACCCCCAGCACAGCACAAAAAAAAAAAAAGAAAAGAAAAAGATAGACCTAAATGTAAAACCAAAAATTATAAAACTTCTTGAAGAAAACATAGGAAGAGGGGCTGGGGATGTGGCTCAAGCGGTAGCAAGCTCGCCTGGCATGCGTGCGGCCCGGGTTCGATCCTCAGCACCACATACCAACGAAGATGTTGTGTCCGCCGAGAACTAAGAAAAAAATAAATAAATGTTAAAATTCTCTCTCTCTCTGTCCCCCCCTCTCTCACTCTCTCTTTAAAAAAAAAAAGAAAACATAGGAAGAATTCTTTTTTTAAATATTTATTTATTTATGTTTTGTTTTTATTTTTGGTGTTTACTTTTTTTTTTTAATATTTTTTTTTTTTTAGTTCTCGGCGGACACAACATCTTTGTTGGTATGTGGTGCTGAGGATCGAACCCGGGCCGCACGCATGCCAGGCCAGCGCGCTACCGCTTGAGCCACACATTCCCAGCCCAGAAGAATTCTTTAAGACCTTGAGTTAGGAAAAGCTTTCTTAAATATGACAAAAAGGTACTCTATAGCCAGTAGGATAACTATAGTCTACAACAATCTATGATGTACCTTAAAATAACTAGAAGAATCTGAAGTTTCCCAGCACTCAGAAGTGACTAAGCACACTGATTTGAACATTATACATTTTATAATAAGCAATGCCAATAATCATTCTATACTGCATAAATATGTAAAAATATTATGTGTCAATAAAGTAAATAATGAAAATTTTTGAAAAATAATTAAAAATGGACTTCATCAAAATTAAAACTTCTGGGACTGGAGGTGTAACTCAACAGTAGACAGAGTGCTTAGCATGCATGAAGCCCTACCTTTTGCATTCCTAGTAGCAAAGATAAATAAAGCCACCTTTGAATTACAGTATACCTGTAATCTCAGCTACTCAGGAGGCTCAGATAAAAGAATCCATATGTAGAACCAAACCTGGGCAATTTAGTGAGACCCTGTCTCAAAATAAAAATAAAATAAGAAGGGCCCAGAGTATAGCTTAGTGGTAGTACACTAGCATGTGTGAGGCTCTGGGTTCAATCCTCAATACTGCAAATAAGTATATGCTGGGGATGGGGCTCAGTGGCAGAACACTTCTAGAATTTCTAGATTCAATCACTAGTACCAAAAAACAAAACAAAACCCTTATATCCAGAATATATAAGGAACTTGGAAATAAAAAACAACTCCATTAAAAATGGGGAAAAGATGTGGATACTTCACCAGAGTAGATATAGAGATGGCACATAAGAAGACAGTCTAAACCATTAATCATTAAAGAAAAGCAAATTACAACTGCAATGAGACACCACTAAATGCCTATTAGAGCAATCAAATTTTTAAAAATCAAAACCCAAAAAACACAACAAAAGCCTGACAGTATCAAGTGCTGGTGAGAATGTGGAGCAAATGGAACTTTCATATACTATGGGAAACAATTTGGCAGTTTATTATAAAAACAAACATACAATTATCATATGATTGCTATAAATCCAAGAAAAACAAAGATTTATGTTCACACAAAAACCTGTTTAAAGCAGCATCACTCATAATTATTAAAAACTGGAAATGACACAAATTTCCTTTAATTGGTAAATGGATAAATAAACTGTGATATAGCCATATAATCCACCACTCCTCAAAAATAAAAAGGAACTAATTACTGATACACTTAACAACATGAATGAATACCAGATGCATTATGCTAAGGGAAAGAAGCCAAACTCAAAAAACTATGAACTGTATGATTCCACATTTATACTATTATGGGAAGGCAAAACTATAAGAACAGAAAATGGTGACTGTCAGGGATTGGAATGGAGATAGAGATTGACGACAATGAGATAATACAAGAGACGTTTTTAGGGAGTAATAAAATTCTTTTATATCTTTTTATAAGGTTTTGTTTGTTTTTGGTATGAGGATTAAAGTCAGGGGCATTTAACCACAGAGCCACATCCCCAGCCCTTTCTAATTATTTATTTTTATTTTGAGATAGGGTCTGCTAAGTGCTTAAGACCTCTCTAAGTTACTGAGTCTAGCTTTGAACTTGTGATACTCCTGCCTCCAGCCTCCCAAGTCATTGGGAATATAGGCATGTGCCACTACACCCAGCTACTCTTTTGTATCTTGATTGAGGTAGTGGTTAAATGACTGTATGCATTTGTCTAAAACAGTGGTTCTTATTTGGAGGTAATGTCCTAAGGACATTTGGCAATGTCTAGAGATGGTTTTGGGTTGTCACAATTTGGAGAGGGGATTCTCTCAGCATTTACTAAATAGAGGCCAGAGATACTACTAATTCCTACAATACAAGAAGATATCCCCTCCGTGGCAAGGAATTATTTAACATAAATTATCAATAGTACAAAGGTTGAAAAACTCTAGTCTAAACCAGAGATCAGAAAATAATAGCCCAAAGGTCAAATTTTGCCCACCACCTGTCTTTGTATAATTTACAAGCTAAGAATGATTTCTACCTTTTTTTAGTGCTAGGAATGGAACCCAGGGCTTCCTGCATGGTAGACAAGCATTCTATCGCTGAGCTATACTCTCAGCCATGACTTTTACATTTTGAAATGGTTGCAAACAATAACAAAAATATCAGAAGAAGAATAGCTTTTTGAAAGTTATAAACACTCGAATTTCCATGCCCATAAATAAAGTCATGCCGTTTTGTTTATTTATTGTCTGTGGATGTTCTGGCACTCCAAAGGCAACTGAGTATGACAGAGACTGTATCCACAAAGCCTAAAGTGTTTACTCTCTGGTTCTTTAAGTTTGTTGATCCCTGGTCCAAACCATAGTAATGTACCAAATGTTACCCAAAAAGAAAGTAAAGTTAAATTTTACTTATATAAATTATAAAAAGTGAAAAAAATTAAATGTGAAACTTTAAAAGCCCACATTGAGCTACTATGAGCTATACTGACCTACACATTTCTATAACTGTCCACATTCTTTGGAATTCATTTCTCATTAAATTTCAACACTAAAAAAATTTCCTATTTAAAAAAAAATCATATGCGACATTTTTGACCATGAAGAATCTTATTCTGTCTCTTGACACAGAGACATCTCTCCAGAGAAGACATCTGTTATGCAGCAGCTCAAACCGCGTGCACTTATCATCAGATCAGTAACGGGGTCTGATAGAGTCTCTCTGAGCCGTGACTGTCCCTGAACTGAATGAGGCATTTATCACACACTGTAGTGGACAAACCAGCTGACCATCATGCACAGGGCCCAAGAGTCTGTCAATTAGCTCCTGTCCATTAGCCCTTGTCCAAACACACAAATGTGCTGGCCCTGGTACTGCAGTCACGTTATCAGTCCCCTCCAGACCCTGGAAGCAAGAACAGGCATGAGCTCGCTGTCTCCTACAATCCCTCATCTCCATTTGGACAAACTGTCAGTTAATTAGCTAATGTGGGTAAAAATGCTTGAAGCCAAAAAATGTTCAATTGGGGTATTGTTATAATAGGCCACTAGACCCCCCCTCCTTACAACTCCCTCCACCTCAATGTCTGCCCACAATACTTCTGTTTGCTCATTGGAAAACTACATAGGAAGAGATTGAGTGGCTATACATGTTCAAGGCCAAAGCTCCTCCAGCCTCCTGCTGTAGGTGGTTATGGATTTAGTCAACTAGACTCATAAATCTCAAATCCTAGGGGATCCGGATTGGCTTTCCTCTTTGAAAGGACCAGTAGCTAGGGGGCTGATGTTGTGGCTCAGCAGTAGAGTACTCGCTTAGCATGTTCAAAGCCCTGGGTTTGATCCTCAGCACCACATAAAAATAAATAAATAAAAATAAAGGCATTGTGTCCATCTGCAACTAAAATTGTATTAAAAAGAAAAGAAAATCTCTGTTTAGAAAGCTGATCCCTAAAGTGCAGTGTGATGGCTAAAGTGCCCACAGCTTCTGACACTTTGTGCAGTTTACAAATACCAAAACAGGAAGGTGCCAGTGCAGGCACATCCCTCCTGTCCATCTTCCCTCTCTGAAAGTGGGACTGAAAAATAGCTGACCTCAGTCACCCAAAGCCCAATTTCAGAAGAGTTAACAGCACAATTTCATTATAGCCATATTTGGGCAATTCTTATATGATCCCTGCCAACACTTAGGAAGTAGGTGGAACATCCTCAGTCTCTTCCTGCATTTCTGTCATTTCCTCCCTATTTCCATTCCTAAGACCTCATCAGTACTCTTTTGGGCAGCTATAACAGCCTCCTGGACCATCCCATTCCACGCCTTCCTTGCCCCCATGCCTGCTGTCTTTAAGCTCTCCACTGCAGCCAGAGCAATTATTTGAAAACACAATTATGACTTTATTGCTCCCTGCCTAAAAATGTTTGATGGTGAGCCAGTTGTGGTGATGCACACCTATAATCCCAGCTACTTGGGAGGTTGAAGCAAGAGGATCACAAATTCTAAGCTAGCCTCAGCAGTTCAGAAAGACCTTTAGCAATTTAGCAAGATCATAAATAAATAAATAAGTCTGGGGATGTAGCCCTGTGTTAAAATAACTGCCCCGGGATTCGATCTAAAAAACAAAAGCAAAAAAAAACACAAACAAACAAACAAACAACAACAACAACAACAACAAAAACACTATTTGATGGCTCTCTGTCACTCATAGATGATGTCTAAACTCCGTAACTTCACCATCAAGTTGCTTCGGAATCTGGTCCCCACTTCTTACCTCACAGCACACCATGCTTACACCATCCCAGGCAGTTTCCCCTTCCTCAGCTATGACTCAGGCATATGGATTCCTGTGCCCAGCTCACATCCTTTTCCTTCTTTCTGAAATGCCTTCTATATTTCTGTATTTGTGAAAAGCCTTTCTTAATAATCAGCCCAAATGTAACCTTTTTCAGGAAGCCTTCCATGTGGTCACCTCTGAACCCTCAGAGCATTTTGCTTGTTTTTCTCTTGACCTATTATGTTTTATGTGATGGCTACTAATGTAGAGGTATTGTCTTCCCTACTTGTCAGTAGGAATCTTAAGAAAGTTCTATAACCTAGTATGTAGCATATAGTAGGCGCTGGTAACCATTTAGTGATGATGAACAAACTACAGGTTATAAACTAATAGAAACGTGAATTAGAAAGAAGAAAACTAGGATGGAGGTAAAACCTCAAATTATGATCAAAAGAAAAAAAAGGTTGGCAGGGTTGAAGAATTTTCTGTTGCTCTCCCCAAACCCCACGGTGCTAGGGTTCAATCCCAGGGCCTCACACGTGCAAGTGCCATACCTCCAGCTCAGCTGTCATGTCAATAACAACAGCTTACAAGATCTAGGCAATGTGCTAAGAATTATCACATTTACTCATTACATCCACTCTGCAATGTAGATATTATTATCATCTACCTTTGATAGATTGAGAAACTGAGGCTTGGAGAGGGCAAATTCATTTTGTTTCAGATGCTGACCTTATTAGTTTAAACACATCCCACACACTGCCACCTCAGAGACTTTATACTTATAAGCTTTACTCTGTACCTGAAACAATCTTCCCCCAGGTATAGGCAGGACTTGCTTCCTCTTTTCTTGGAAGTCTATGCTTAAATATCACCTTATCAATGAGACCTCCTGTCTATCTCATATGAAATGACAAATTATTCCTATGACCCACTTCCTCTTACCTGCTTCCTTGCCTTGGCACTTATCTCTATCTGTCATATACATATTTTACTTATTTCTTTATTCCCAATTTCCTGTCAACTACATTATAGATTTCATGGTCACATAGTTAAGGGCAAAACCCAGATTCAAAACCCAATTCTGACTTCAAAGCCAGATAATAAAATTATAGTTGTGAGACAAAGGGAATAGACTTGTTCTCCAAGGGCCCCAAAGATAAATACTTTTGATCAGGGGAAGGCTTTAGGGAGATTAATTTTGCCTTAACATAGTATGATCTAGTTGTTAGCTGAAGTTCTCTCTGCCTCGTAAGAACCAGATAAGGCTCATCCCATTCCAAAAGGTCTGAAAATCCCCAGAGCAATTATACTGTCATATCCACCTCTTTCTCTGCTTCCACTATCCAAATTTAGCTTATAGATTGCCCCACATGGCATATGCATTATCCCTTTCCTGCACCTGGTCCCTGGTCCTCAGCCCTTTCTATAACTACCATACACATTCAACATACATACACACACACACACACACACACACACACACACACACACACACATCCATGACAATAGCCAAACCCCACCAATGTAGTAAAACAAACAGTCGATCAGTGGAGGAATTTATCAGCCAGAGTAGATCAAGTCATTGACTTGATAATGGACACGTTTCTTAGTCTCTTAGGCCTCCAAGAAACAACACCAGAAAAATAGAAGATTCTGTTTTTCAAGTGTTTTTTGTTTGCTTGTTTGTTTTTTCCTGCAGTGCTGGGAATGGAACTCAGGTCCTTGAACATGCTAGGCAAGTGCTGTGACACTCAGATCAACAAGAACTTTTATAACATTAATAGTGCTATATCATAACGCAGGTACATTAATAACAGGGTAATAGAGTGCATTGGCACAATCTTTCTAGAAGAAATACATATCATTTTTTATTGTTTTTTTAGTTGTATTTGGTCACAATACCTTTATTTTATTTATTTATTTTTATGTGGTGCTGAGGATTGAACCCAGTGCCTCACACATGCCAAGCAAGCACTCAACCATTGAGCCACAACATACCATATCAATATTCTTAAAAATCAAAATTATCTGACCCAGATACTTCCAGAAAAATGTGTAAGAAAATAATCCAATATATGAACAGAGTTTTTAGGAGGATATCAAGTCATTTTATGGAAGGGCTTTGGAGTAGGGAGGAAGGACTGAAGAAACACCAAAGAGAACAATGAGATCTGACCTCCTTGGCAGAGCTAGATCTTGCTGTTGCCAAAAAAGCATGGACAAAGGTTTATGCACAAAGATTTTTTTTTTTTTTAACCTAGGGGCACTTAACCCCTGAGCCACATTCCCGGTCCTTTTTATATTTCATTTAGGGACAGGTTCTTGCTAACTTGCTTAGAACCTCACTAAATTGCTAAAGCTGACTTTGAACTCACGATCCTCCTGCCTCAGCCTTCCCAGCCACTGGTATTACAGATGTGCACCACTATGTCCAGCGGCGTACACAAAAATTTTCATCATGACACTTTTCCCCCCCTGTGGTGCACAGAGGGTACAGTGTATCAAACCCAGGGAATTGTGCATGCTAGGTAAACAATCTACCACTGAATTACAACCTCAGCCCTCATCAGAGCATTTTTATAATAGCAAAAATAAATAGAAACAATCTATATATCTAATAATAAGGGTTTGGTACTGGGCTCAGTGGCATAAGCCTGTAGTCCCAGGGGCTCAGGAGGCTGAGTCAGGAGGATCACAGTTCAAAGTCAGCCTCAGCAACTTGGTGAGGTCCTGAGCAACCTAGCAAGACCATTTCAAAATAAAATATAAAAAAGAGGTGGGGATGTGTCTCAGTAATTGAGCACCCCTGGGTTCAATTACTGGTACAAAAAAAAAAAAGAATAAAAGTTTCACAAAATAAATATAATAACTCTATATAGTAGATTATATGGTGATTAAAAATTTGTAAAAGAGGGGCTCTGGTTGCAGTACAGTGGTACAGCACTTACCTAGCATGTGTGAGGCACTGGGTTTGATCCTCAACACCACACAGAAATAAATAAATAAAATACCGGTATAAAAAAAAGATTTGAGGGGCTGGAGTTGTAGCTCAGCGGTAGAATGCTTGCCTAGCATGTATACACACTGGGTTTGATTCTCAGCACTACATATAAATAAATAAAATAAAGGTCCATTGACAACTAACAACATATTTTTTAAAAAGATTTTAATTCTAGTTTATTAAAAAAATTGTAAAAGAATTTTAGAATTAGATACCATAGCATGTGTTTGTACTCCCAGTTACTTGTAGCCAGATATGGGACAATTCTTTCAATTTTGTTAAATAAGTAAGCAAGATACAAAATTATTTATGCATATTATTATTAATATTATTATTTTGGTACTGGGAATTGAATCCAAGGGTACTTTATCACTAGTCCCTTTTTTTTTTCTCTCTCTCTCTCTTTTGTGGTGCTGGGGATTGAACCCAGGGCCTTGTGCTTACAAGGAAAGCACTCTACCAACTGAGCTATATCCCCAGTCCAAGATAGTTTTTTTTTTTTTTTTTTTTGAGACAAGTCTCATTAAGTTGCTGAGGATCTTGCTGAATTGCTGAGGTTGGCCTCGAACTTGAGATCCTTCTGCCTTAGCCTCCCAAGTAACTGGGATGACAGATGTGTGGCACCAGCCATTCATATAGTATATAAACCATGTAAAAGAAAATCTCAAATCCCCAGAAATGAAAAAAAAAAAGGTAATAAATTAAAGTGATATCATTTTTTTTATCTCTTAGTAAATGCTTTCTATGTTTTTCTTTTTGCTTGCTTGTGTTTTCCAAGTTTTTCACAATGAACAAACATTACTTAAACATTTTTTTATAAGTCATGCCATCTTAGTTACTAAAAATATGACTATCACCTTATCATATCAGTCTGCCTCAGTCATTTAAACACCAGGATAAAAAACTTAATGGATCACAGATGAAAGTTAGCAAATATTTTTTTTTATGTCCTACAACTTTTCCCCAATCATCAACAAAAAGAATCAGTTTTTCTGAATCCCACCATAGACAGAATGCATCACTTCATTACATGATTTTTTTTTTTCTTGAAAAGTAAAATAAGGGCTGGGGATGTGGCTCAAGCGGTAGCAAGCTCGCCTGGCATGCGTGCGGCCCGGGTTCGATCCTCAGCACCACATACAAAGATGTTGTGTCCGCCGAAAACTAAAAAATAAATATTAAAAAAAAAAAAGAAAAGTAAAATAAGGGGCTGGGATTGTGGCTCAGCGGTAGAGCGCTCGCCTAGCATGCGCAGGGCCCTGGGTTTGATCTTCAACATCACATAAAAATAAATGAATGGAATAAAGGTATTGTGTCCAACTACAACTAAAAAAAATTTAAAAAAGTAAAATAAATATGGATATAGTGGTGCATGCCTGTAATCTCAGCTACCTGGGAGGCTGAGGTAGGAGGGTCACAGGTTTGAGGTCATTAGCAAAACCCTCTCTCAAAGAAAAGACAAAAAAGACTGGGGTTGTAGCTCAGTGGTAAAGCACCCCAATGGGTTCAATCACCAGTACTAAAAAATAAAAATAAAAAGGGTTAGGGCTAGATGTGATGGCTTACACCTATAATCTCAGTGATTTGGAGTCTGAAGTAGGAGGATCACAAATTTCAGGCCACTCTCAGCAATTTAGTCAGACCTTGTCTCAAAAAAGGACTGGGCAGCCGGGCACAGTAGGACATGCCTATAATCCCAGGGGCTCAGGAGGCTGAGGCAAGAGGATTGCCAGTTCAAAGCCGGCCTCAGCAAAAGGGAGGCACTAAGCAACTCAGTGAGACTCTAAATAAAATACAAAATAGGGCTGGGGATGTGGCTCAGGGGTTGAGTGCCCCTGAGTTCAATCCCTAGTACCAAAAAAAAAAAAAAAAAAAAAAAAAAAACCAACAACAAGGACTGGGATGTAGTTCACTGATAAAGTTCCCTGAGTTCAATCTCTAATACCAAAAATTTTTAAAAAAGGGTTGAGGATATACTCAGTGGTACAGCAGCCCCAGTTCAATCCTTGATACCACAACAAAAAGAGAAGAAACCACTTGGGAGGCAGAGGCAGGAGGATCACAAGTTCAAAGCAGCCTCAGCAAAAGCAAGGGGCTAAGAAATTCAGTGAGACCCTGACTCTAAATAAAATACAAAATAGGGCTGAGGATGTGGCTCAGTGGTCGTGTGCCCCTGAGTTCAATCCTGATTACTGCCCCCCGCCAAAAAAAAAAAAAAAAGGTAAAAGAAAGAAAAAGAAAACCTAGGAATAGAATATAAATTTGTCCTGAACCCCCAATATAAAAATGAATAGACACTAGGGTTCCAGCTCTTAGTGAGATACTAGTGCAAAATTAGGTGCAGGCTGATCAATGCTAGAGAATGAGATCTGTGGGAGCTGTCTGCAGGAATCTCCACTTGTCACTTTGGGGGCTCTGAGGACATATTCTGCCTATAGGCCCCTTGGATGGTAAGGTCTCCCTCACTGTGTGCAATGGCTGATTGCCAAAGATTGCTGGATGAGGAGACAGAAAACAAGATTTTGTGTGTGTGTGTGGGGGGGGGTATTGGGGATTGAACCTAGGGGCTTGTGCGTGTTAGGCAAGCATTCTACTACTGATCAACATCTTGGCCCTTTTTATTTTTTATTTTGAGACAGGGTCTTACTAAGTTGCCCAAATTGGTCCCAAACTTGCAATCCTGATTCAACCTCCTGAGCATCTTTGGATTATAGGTGTGCATCACAAGCCTAGCAAGATTGTGCTTCTAGGATAACATAAATGGGACTATCTTCCTTAAGCTTTCCTCATCTCCTTCCCTGATGCCCAGTAATCCTCCAGATTGCATTGCTTCACCAAAGAAGCAATGCAGGGCTGAGGTTGTGGCTCAGTGGTAGAGCGCTTGCCTGGCATGGGTGAGGCACTGGGTTCGATTCTCAACACCACATATTAATTAATAAATAAATAAAGGTCCAATGACAACTAAAAAAAAATTAAAAAAAAAAAGAAGCAATGCAATTGCTTAATGCTTTTCTTCCCTCCTAAAGCAAATGTCACCATTGATGATGTGTAGCTAATACTGTGTGAGACTACATTACACACAGACTTCCCTTACCTCTTGGCTCTGCCACTCAATTTCTTTTTTTTTTCTTTTTTTTTTTTTAGTTGTAGATGGACACAATACTTTTACTTTATTTTATTTATTTATTTGGTATCCAGGATTTAACTCAGGGGCTCTCAACCACTGAGCCACATCCTCAGCCCTATTTTATATTTTATTTAGAGACAGAGTCTTACTGAGTTGCTTAGCACCTTGCTGAGGCTGGCTTTGAACATGAGATCCTCCTGCCTCAGCCTCCTAAGCCACTGGGATTACAGATTGTGCGCCACTGTGCCCAGCTATTTATTTATTTTTATGTGGTACTGAGTATCAAATCCAGTGCCGCACACATGCTAAGCAAATGCTTTACCACTGCGCTACAACTCTAGCCCATCTGCCACTCAATTCTTGAGCCTCAGTTTCCTTAGCTATAAAGTAAGAGATAGTAATCCCAGAAGCACAGAACAGTGTCCTCTTCCTGGATACTCTTTGGGAACAGTCTGACAACCCAATCCTTGAGTTTACATAATATTATGACTATGCCCCCCAAAACTGCCTGGTAGCCTGAACAATGAAAGGAAACACACAGGCCCTACCTGGTGATGGTAGCAGTCCCACCATGGCTCCCCATTCAGACCGCCAATATGCCAAAGCCAGGGAACAGCCAGCCAGCAGTGGCCTCTTCCATCTTTTTTGTTTTGTTTTGTTTTAGTACTGGGGACTGAACCTAGGAGCACTTAACTACTGAAGCACTTCCCCAGCCTCCCCCTGGGGGATATAATTATATATATATATATATATATATATATATATATATATATATATATATATAGAGAGAGAGAGAGAGAGAGAGAGAGAGAGAGAGAGAGAGAGAGCGCGCGCGCGCTAGAGCTGTGTTTTTTTTTTAAAGTGACCTTTTTAAAATTGTATTTTATTTAGACACAGGGTTTCACTGAGATGCTTAGAGCCTTGCTAAGTTGCTGAGGCTGGCTTTGAACTCTTGATCCTCCTGCCTCATTCTCCAGAGCCACTGGGATTACAAGTGTGTGCCAACGTGCCTGGCCCCTCTTCCATCTTTAAGGCAGAGTAATTGCCAGGTGGGATTAAAGAATCCAAATTATTGAGATTCTGTCCAAGGATGTGGTCACAGGCACATCCCAAACTGAATTCAGCTTCCCCTCAAATGTGTTACTCTTCCTGCTCCCTGCTGGAAATAAGAGTATCACCCTCACACCTCCTACTATAGCTTATTGTGAATGTCCACCAAAAGTCCATGTGTTAAAGGCTTACAAGTGTGTGCCAAGATGGCCCCTGCTTATCTATCTAACCTCATCTTTTTCTACTGACTGCCTTATACCTTACAGTTTCCTCAAATTCCCCATCTTCTCTTACCTGCTTGGGTTTTCCCATGCTATTCTCTGTCACTGATGTCTTCCAGACTAGATCCTATTCCTGTTTTGAGACTCAACTCAGATTTCCACTCTTCCAGGAGGCTTTTTGCTCCCCAATTCCCCCACATACCCCAAACTGGTATTCTCATTGCTGCCACTTAGGTAGTATTGTTTCAAACACCATAGATGTCTTAATTCATTTAACCCTCACAACAAACCTTGCGCATAGATATTTCTATTATTCTTATTTTACAGATAAGACCACTGAGGTTTGGAGAAGTTACAGCAAAATTTCCAAGACCAATCACTAAGTGGCTCTGTAGTACTGAAACCCCAGGCCTATTTAAAAGAAGAGAGAGAGAGTGCGAGGGCAAGCGCTAGAGTGCTAGAGCTGTATTTTTTTTTTTTTTAAGTGATGGGGTCTCATTCTCCAAGCTGATCTCCAACTGCTGGGCAGTGTCAGCATCCCGAGTAACTGGGACTACAGGTGTGCCCCATGCAGACTTGTTCTTTTCTGATTATAAAATACCAAGAAAAATATAAGAAAACACTCCTATTTAGTCTGGCATGCAGTAGGCACTCAATAAATGCATCTCTCTTTGCCTATACATACAAGCATTTTTCAACACAAACCACTCACAATGTCTTTGCAGTTTTGCTTCCTAAGGGGAAGCCCTTGGGATCTCTCTCTGCACCCCCTCCATCCTGCCCTCAGCAGTCCCCTGGGAGAAAAGGAGTCCCTAAAGGATAGGGATGGGAGGAATTAGCTCTTGGTGCCTAAACACATCAGTACAAGTGAGGCAGAATGCTGATTTCAGGCTTGGAGTGGTCCCTCAGAAGTCTGTGGATTCCCGTATCCTCCACCCCACCAGCCCTAAATCTTCTCACCTACCTTAAACTTTTAACTCCTAAAATCTCAGGCCCAGTCCTGGAGACCAGGATCCCATCTACTCAAGGTGACTGATAATCTTCCACACTCTTCGTTCAGGAGGGCCTAATAGACCTCAGCTTCCTTCTCTCCACCTGACACCTCCTAGCAGGACTAAATACAACAGTGTCCCTGGACTCCCACCTCGTCACCACTCGTGCACCCATTTAGTGTCCTGAAGCCCTTAGGTCAGGAGAGGCGCTTCCAGCCCGGCGCTGGTGCCAGGTGCATTGGCTTTATGGAGAGAACGACCATGAACCAGAGCAGATTTGCTTCATAGGAGCTTTGGGAAGGCTCTACAGAAATTGTGGACAACCGCATCCTTCTCAGAGCCAGAAGCTGAGATGGGAGGAGAATGGAGAAGAGAGGAAAGTGGGGAGGAAGCTGCTGAAGGGAGGAGAGGTGCTCAATGGCCTTGAAACCACGGTGGTGGTGGTGGTGGGGGCAGGCATCTAGTGACCTCAAGATGGGCCTGCGTCCTCTAGGGAGAGAGATAGGGCGGGGCTTTATGTCTGGTATTAAAGGAAGTTGCCAGTCCGCCCCAAGATGACTAAAGTATAGTGAGAATACGTGGACACACACCTTTACTGTTAAGAAACTTCCAGCTTGAAAAAAAAATCTTTCAGCTACAGTTTCCTCAGGTTTCCCTGACAACTGTTACCCCTGGGGCTTTCTGATACCTGGGACCTGATCACAAAGCAAAAACAGTTGGATCTCAAGTCCTGGTCCTGACTGTCCTGTTACCTTTTGGACTTCCACTCCAGCCTCAAGGGCCAGCCTCCCAAGGCAATTTATTCATGCCACAGAGCCGATCAGTGCCAGCTCTGGACCTTCACTCATGCTGTTCCTTAGTCAGGAAAGTCCTTTCCTCTTGGCTTCAGCTAAAACTTTGTCCATTCTTTAAGCCTACCTGGAAAACAAAAACAAAACCCTGTGTTTCTTTCTCAGGTTGCCTCTAGTGATCTGTGTCCCTGCCTAAGCTCCCAGTGTACAAAGTCTAAACTTCTCTTTCAGTCTTGACATCTTTCTTGGTGTTGTCAACTATTTTCCCTATTAGTCTGCAAGTTCTCAAGGGCAAGGACCAGGACTGATTCAACTTTGTATCCTCAGTGCTAGGGAAGTGCCTGGCATATGGTGGGGACAGCAATGACTTTTTATTTTATTTTTTAATTTTATAGGCCAAAATAAAGATAAATTCTATTCCAAACAAAAAATTTGTAAGATTGTACCCAAAATACACCATAAATTTGAGTTCTAATATGTATGCTCACATTTACACTTCCACAGTTTTGTGGAGGATAGATTTAAAAAAAAAAAACTGAAAGAGCAAAACAAATTGAGGGTTTTTTTTTTTTTTTTTTGCCTGCTGTTTCATTTTTTAAATTAATTTATTTATTTGTTCTAATTTGTTATACATGATAGCAGAATGTATTTCAATTTATTTCTTTTAAAGAGAGACAGAGAGAGAGGAGAGAGAGAGAGAGAGAGAGAGAGAGAGAGAGAGAGAGAGAGAGAATTTTAATACTTATTTTTTAGTTATCAGCGGACACAACATCTTTGTTGGTATGTGGTGCTGAGGATCGAACCCGGGCTGCACGCATGCCAGGCGAGCGCACTACTGCTTGAGCCATATCCCCAGCCCTATATTTCAATTTATAGTACACAAATGGAGCACAATTTTTCATTTCTCTGGTTGTACACCAAGTCTTGTATCCTGTTTAGATCTCAGACTCCTCCCTCACCCTTGGAGTAAGATGAGATGACCCCCAGGGCTGCCTCTAGCCCTGTTCCTGTTAGCCAGTTACTTCCTGGATCTCCCAGCCTCCTAGGATGACCCAACCTTGGTCAGGAGTCGGGAATACATCTGAAATCCTCCCACTTTGTTTAGATCAATTAAGAGAAACAGTTGTGCAAGGTTGTTGGGAATCTCAAAACTCTAGATCTAGTGTCAACACACCATGATGTTGTCCCAGTGGGAGGGAAAGTCCCACTGCCCCCAGGCTCCTGAGGCCTGTTAATCAGCTCCAACTGAAAGAGGGGGAAACCAGCTCATTTCAGAAAGTGAAAAAAAAAAACAAAAAAAAAAAAAACAAAAAAAAAAACATTTACAGCTTCTCCCCAGTACATACAACTCTCTTCAAGAGCAACATTAGCAGCCTCTCAACATCCTGAAGAACAGCTCTGAACCAGCTGGTTCTCCTTTCCAACCTTCTCACCTCCAACCCAACCTGGGCTAAAAATACCGAATTCTTGAAAAAAAGATTCTCAGTTCAAGGGGCTGTGCCTGTGGCTCAGCGGTAAAGCACTTGCCTGGCATGTGTGATGCACTGGGTTTGATTCTCATCACCAAGTAGGAATAAATAAAAAATAAAGGTCTATCAACGACTTCAAAAATATTTTAAAACAAAGATTCTCAGTTCCGGTTTTTCACACTGCACAAGAAGCTGTCAGCCCCCAATGCATACTATCATGAATGGAACTGGCCACATGAACCACTTCTTGAAATTCCCATACATAGATTCTCATTTTACTGGAGCCACTTGGAATAATGCTAACCTAACACTGTAGCCCTCAAATTCAGAGAGACAGACCTAGATGCGATTCCAATTCTGTTATTCTCTGTTGGATAATGTTGGGCATGTTATTTACCCCCTCTGAGCTTTATTTCATTCACCTTTAAAATGAGGACAGTGAAGGCTGGGGATATAGCTCAGTGGTAAAATGCATACTTAGCACTTTTGAGAGACCCTATGTTTGATCCCCCTCCAAAAAAGGGAATGATGAGGCCTGGGGTTGTGGCTCAGTGGTAGAGCATTCTACCAAGTATGAGGCACTGGGTTCGATCCTCAGCACCACATAAAAATAAATAAAGGGATTTTGTCCATCTACAACTAAAATAATATATTTTTTAAAAAAGAATAATGATTTATATACACAATGTGGTGGTTGTGGCCATTATCTAAGATTTATGAATATACCTATCATCAGCATTGACAAATATAGGATGTCAAATCTGAGCATATTTTTTATTCCCTATTCCCTACATTTTCTCCTGAAGCTAACACTTTCCCTGGAAGCTAAATATGGAGATATCTGAAGCTAGAACTGTTCAGGACAAAACCAGTACTACATAATACTAAAAGCTACCTTACAGACCCAATTATAGACTTCAAAAGAAAACAAAAAAGGTTTGAGGTCCAGAGAGGGGACAGGGTTTGCCAGAGGTCACACAGCAGGTATAAATAGGTAGAATAGGGGGCAAGCAAGGAGAGGGAGAAAAATGGGGGTTATGAATAGAGGTTCTGGTGGAGGTATTGAGCTGAATCCACAGACAGGCAGCTGAGCAAGAGGACCTTCAGCTGACATTGCCCCATTTCCCATGCCCAGCAGGGCCTGGCATTTGCCTCTCTTTGGAGCTGCTCCTTTTAGGTTCCTGAGTTTGCAATAGTTTCCCAGAAATGCTAGGTAAATACCTCTGCTATTTGCTGAATAACCAGCCCCATAGATCAGACAAGGGTCTCCATACCTCAAGGTTAGCTCCTTTTATTTTTTGGTCCTAGGGATTGAACCCAGGGCCTTATGTATGTAAGGCAAGCACTCTACCAACTAAGCTATATCCCCAGCCCCTCCCCAGCCTTTTTTATTTTTTGTTTTGATATAGGATTCTTGCTAAGTTGCTTAGAGCCTCGATGAATTGCTAAGGCTGGCTTTGAACTTGTGCAGCAGCCTCCTGAGCTGCTAGAATTGTGTACCACCATGCCTGGCAAGATTGGCTTCTTCTTTATAGATGCCTGGCTCCTTCAGGCACCATACCAGATAGGGGCCCTCAGCAAGGTCCCCTGTCAGGGCCTTACCAGGGGTTCTGGATCCCCACTACCTGAAATAACTTTCATGTACACTTTTCATGTACACTTTCATGTACAGCTCAGGGCTCAGCATCTCCTTTGAAGAATGTCAGTGCCTCCCAGCCACCTCAAGAAAAACGTGGAATATTTTGGTGCCTATCTTGCCAAAAAAGATAGCTAGACATGAGTTGTCAGCCTCCTATGTGATAAGAAGTCTTACTAACCTTCAGAAATGTCCTTGACTGATATCACCTGCACTTTGGGGGAAGCTGGAAGTGTTGGGGCCAATTAGCCAATATACTCAGCTATTTAGTGATTGTTCTTTTTTTTTTCAGGGGAGGAGCGTGTTTTTTGGTACTAGGGATTGAACTCTGGGGCGCTTTACCACTGAATCACATCTCCGGTCCTCTTTATTTTTAATTTTTGAGACAGGGTCTCATTGAGTTGCTTAGAGCCTTCCTGAATTGCTGAGACTGGCTTTGAACTCGAAATCCTCCTACCTTAGCCTCCTGAGCTGCTGGAATTACAAGCATGCGCCACCACACCCAGCTTTTTGTGTTGTTGTACTAGAGGTTCAACCCAGGACTTTGTACATGCTGGACAAGCACTTGGGCTACATCCATTCCCACCCCTTCCTTCCTTTCTTTCTTTTAATTTTGAGACAGGGTCTTATCTTTTTTTAAAAAAAAATTAAAAAATATTTATTCTTAATTTTAGGTAGACACAATATCTTTATTTTTACATTTATGTGGTGCTGAGGATCTAACCTGGTACCTCGTTCATGCTGGGTGAGCATTCTACCACTGAGCCACAACCCCAACCCTGAGACAGGGTCTTATTAAGTTGCACAAGCTGGCCTTGAACTTGTGATCATTCTGCTTCAGTCTCCTGAGTAGCTGGGATTATAGGCATGTTCCATCTTGCCCAGATTTTTTATTCTTTTTTGCTTTTTGGGTGCAGTACTAGAGATTGAACCCAGGGACACTTTACTGTTGAGCTATACTCCCAGCCCTTTTGATGTACTTTGAGATAGGGTCTCCTAAATTTAGGAGACCAGGCTGGCCTCGAATTTATAATCTTCCTGCCTCAGCTTCTGAGTGCCTGCAATTACAGGCAAGTGCCAGCATTCCTGGATCTATCTATCTATCTATCTATCTATCTATCTATCTATCTATCTTTCTCTCTCTCTCTCTCTCTCTCTCTCTTTCTTTCTTTCTTTCTTTCTTCTTTCTTTCTCTGGTTGTATACAAAGTATATTCACACCAATTCATGTCTTCATACATATACTTTGGATAATGATGACCATCACATTCCACCATAATTTTAACCCCATGCCCCCTCCCTTCCCCTCCCACCTCTCTGCCTTATCTAGAGTTCATCTATTCCTCCCATGCTCCCCCTCCCTACCCCACTATGAGTCAGTCAGAATTAAAATCAAGAATCGATAAATGGGATAGATTCAAACTAAAAAGTTTCTTCTCAGCAAAAGAAACAATCTGTGAGGTAAATAGAAAGCTTATATTTTGGGAGCAAATTTTTACCCCTCACACATCAGATAGAGCACTAATCTCTAGAGTATATAAAGAACTCAAAAAGTAAACACCAGGGGCTGGGGATATGGCTCAAGCGGTAGCGCGCTCACCTGGCATGCGTGCGGCCCGGGTTCGATCCTCAGCACCACATACCAACAAAGATGTTGTGTTCGCCGAGAACTAAAAAATAAATATTAAAAAAAAAGTAAACACCAAAAATAAAAACAAAACAAAACAAAAATCCTGGATCTGTTTCTTTAGGGGGACGGATAATTACTGTGTTTGTCCAAATTGGTTTCAAACTTGTGATTTCAAGTGATCCTCCTACCTTAGCCTCCTAAGTGCTGGAACTACAGGTGTGCACGACCACGCCCGGCTATGATTCCGGCTATGATTTGTTTCTTAGGTTATGTTATCTTCGTTTTTTATAGTTCTACTCTATCCCCACCTTCCTCTTCCCTCCCCTCATCCTCAGGAAGGAGGAATGTGTCCTCATGGGCAAAGTCTGTCTTCTGTCTGGTTTATTGCAGGTTTATTACCTCACCCTAACTAAGTTCATGTGTCCCAGGCTGTCTGTCTCCCTTCTAAGTTCTTATGTGAATTCCTTTGCACATCCCTAGTAGGAAATCTGGTTTAGACTTTCATCTGAAGGTAGGGGCTTTATTAATTAACTTCTCAAAACTTCCGATTCAAGGATACTCTAATTCTGAGGTCTTGGATTCAGTGATGCCACCATTCTAGATTCCTAAGCTTCTGAAACTCAGATTACACCAAGCTAGAATTCTGTGATGCCAAGATTCCATGACTGTAAACTCTATGAATCTAGAGTTTCATTGTCTTTTATTGTGGTTAGTGAATTTTGTCATTGACTTGGTGACAAGAGCAAGCATTCACTTGGTCTGGTTTTCAGCATTTGTTTCCCAGAATTTGCAAATCTAGACTCTAGGCTCTCTTCTCTGGATTTGCTGAGATAGAGAAAGAAGATGGCTGATAAGAGAGGGATTCCCACTTTTCCTGAGGCTGTTGGGTAGCCCAGTCCTAGGCCCCAACAGTTCATTCTACCTCATTCAAGCCCCTCATTTGTCTCCATATCTGAGAATAGCAGGAAAACAGTCTCCTTTACAGCCCTTCCTCCCTGGCCTGCCCTAGGGTCCAGGGGAAGAATATTCAGTGGGAGACTGCTCTAGCCAAATGGGCAGCAGGGAAGAGTTACACACAGGGCAAAGAGCAATGAAGGAGGCATGAAGATTCCCTAGGAATTTCTGAAGCCTTCCCCAGAGGTGAGGAAGGAAGAGAAATGGGAAATGAGGGTGTAGATGAAGGCACTGGGTGAGGATGGGTATTTGGTATTGCATTGTAATATTGGAGATCAGCCTCCAGACACTGACCCATTAGTGACAAGGGACCTCTAGCCTGGTGCTCCAAAGGCTGTCTGGTCTGGCCCCTACCCTTTGACCTGGTGTTCTCATACCTGAGTCAGACTCCCAGAAAAACCCAGAGGGAAGGAGCTGGGGGATGGCGAAACAGATCTTCCAGAGTCACTTCCTGGGAGGGCCCACTGAGGCTAGAAAGGGGACAGAAATTTCCAGGCTTAGGGTAGAAACTCAGGTAGAAACTCAGGGCTCCTGACTCCACTCCAGAACTGCTCTCTGTCTCTGCTCCAAAGGGTCCCAAAATTATAAAATGCTCCTCCAACCACATGGTTGATGAAACTCAGGGCTGGAGGATGGGCCTGCCCCAGGCCACCTCCCAGGAGCCTTCTGGACCCCATCCTCCAGTCCCAAAGCAGGAGACTAAAGCTGCCAAACCCGATTTTCTGGTGGCTGACTGAAGCTGGCTGGAGCAGGAAGCCTTCTTCCTGGCATTGGACACCTCAGGCCACCATCCTCCTCCCCCTTACCTCATGATTCCCTGGCCTGGCCTTCAACTCTGCATCTGTGCCAGCTGTTCCTAAGCTTCTGAAAGTGCACCCCGACTTCTTCACTTCTTCCTCCACCTGCCTGACATCTCCGTTGGGTTGCACACCCCCTCGATTTTCTCATCTATAGATGGGAGCAGTGGCCTGTCTCTTAGGGAATCAAGGAATCAGTTGCAGCTATGGAGGGGGGGATCCAAAGAAAAGGGGTGTGAGAAGGGGGCCCATCACTTGCAAGTTTGGTGTGGTACTGGGAGCGTAGCCTGGGGAGTGAGAAGAAAGCACTGCCAGTAGAAATCTGGAGGTATGGTTGCTGGGGTAAGGATACAAGGTAAGGGTGGGTGTGCTCCCCCTGGTTTCCTTACTGTTATCCCACCTATGGGAAGCAGAAAAAAGGAGAGTCACTGAACATCATCCCAGACTACGTGCCCCCTGTGTTCAGAGCCCTACCACTATTTAATAAGTGCTGCCTGGTGCTCCAAAGTGGTGCGTTTAAAGTCTGTCTCCCTCCGAGCTGTAACCCTCATGGGGAAGAACTCCCATTGTCTTGCTTACTGCTCTATCTCATCTCCAGAACTTAGCACCTCCCTGGCACAGAGCAGGAACCATTAACTGCTACAGAACTACACATTTAAAAGCAGAAGCAGAGGCACCTTAGAGGCTGGAGACCTGCCAGGTGAGCTCACCTAACCCAGGCTCCTGCTCCAGGCTGCCCCATGGCTCAAGCATTCTCCTCTGGCTTGGGAACTGGTGTTCTCAGCTGCTAGGGAACTCTAGCTGGATGGAAGAGAGTGAGCTGCACCCAGTCATCCAGGGGACCACCTAAACTGAGGTGGTGGGTGCCCTCTAGCTGTTGCTGCCTCTGAGAGCCTGGAGGGGGAGGAGGGGCAATGGAGGAGCGTCATTGCAGATAGAGCTAAAAATAGCCAGAAGAGATGATGTCATTGAGTTCCTGCATCTTAGCACCCCCTTACACACACACACACACACACACACACACACACATACACACACACACACATACATCCTCATTCACTCTCAAAGACAAAGATATACACAAGCATGGCATACATGCACACACACACACACACACACACACACACACACACACACTCACCTTATATAGGGGAGGGAGGCTTCTAGGTCCCAGGGCTGCAGGGGCAGGGAAGTCTGGTGAGTGTGTCTACATGTGTGTGTCTGTTTGTGCCTGGGTTTGCATGAGTGTGATTACATGTGTCTATATCTATATGCTGGTATGCTTGTGTCTGTGTATGTTCATTTGTAGGCATGTGTATGTATTGTTGCATGTATCATGTGGGGGGTCTATATGCATTTGTGTTGGTGTGTATTTATTTATGTGTCCGCATGGATGTGTGTGTTTCCTGCCTTTGTGTCTGTGAGTCCACTTATATTTATATGACTGCATGTTTGTGGATTGTGTCTGGTATCTTTATATGTTCGGGGCCCCTTTGTGGGCCTAGGGCACTGGCCCAGCCACATTCTATCTCTGACTGATATTCAACAACCCTTTTTCCATACCCTGAGAAGCCCACCACTTTTGTATACTATGCGACAGTGAATTCTCTGCTCCAGACCTCACTGCAGGGTCCCAGTCTCTGGCAAGCCTTGGATGGACTTAGACAGAGTTTATTTTCCCTTCACTGGCAGCAAAGATCATTAGCCAGGCTTCTTGAACACCAAGGGGCCACCCCATACCCAACCCTCAAGGGCATTAGGACACACACTAACATGCACAAAGCAATACATTAGAAATAGAGACCCTCACAATGTTCCCAAACAGTAGGACACAACCCTAAGGAGACACACCCCTCAGAAATTCAGTTACACCCAATGACACATGAGCACACTCAGGAATCCAAATGGAAAATCCCCAGTCCAGAGAGCTCAGCACCCTCCCCCATTTCTGGGCTCAAACTCAGTCTTGCCCCACCCCCAAGTGCCCCAGCTCAGCTGCCAGTTCTGCAAACACTGACCTCAGAGGATGGCGGGGGCTGAAGATGATAGGCCCTCCTCAGACTAACCTTTCTGTACTCTCTCCTCCTTCAGGCTGCCCCCATCCCCGCTCCTGACCTTGATTTTTCTTAGCAGAGCCAATGCTGTCTCAGGCAGACCCGTTCCCTCACTAATACTCCTTGACATACACAACCTGCCACAACACTCATTCCATGACAGAGGCATATCCAGTCACATGTGCCTTATACTCCCATTTTCCTGTCACACACCCTTTAACACACACACATAACAGGACACAACTCCTACTGGAGCACTTATGGGTCTGTTTTCATCCCACCCCTCTATGCTCTATGCTCTATGCCTCCCTATACCTTCCAAGATGTCTATCTCCCTGTGCAGATGGGAGTGGAAGGCAGGAGAGCCCCTTACCTCATAGAGCAGATCAAAAGCTGAGGCCAGGGCTGGAGTTGTGGCTCAGTGGTAGAGTGCTTGCCTGGCATGCGTGAGGCCCTGGGTCAATCCCCAGTGCCACATATAAATAAATAAATAAAATAAAAGATTCATTGACAACTAAAAAATATTTTTAAAAAAAGGGTTGTGGTTGTGGCTCAGTGGTAAGAGCTCTCGCCTGGCATGTGTGAGGAACTGGGTTTGATTCTCAACACCACATAAAAATGAATAAATAAAATAAAGGTATTGTGTCCATCTACAACTAAAAAAAAAAAAAAGCTGAGGCCAAAGATAGTTGTGTGTTGCTGACCTTGTCCTGTCCTTCCACTGTCTGTGATTCCTATTGTTATCACTGAAGCCTGTCCCTGGGAGTATTCAGCCCCAACCCTGCCCTCATACCCTTCATAGTTGGTTAGAAACCCCTCAGTATGAAATTAGGTAGTCTGAGCAGAATGATTTTATTTGTGGTTCACCATCCACAGCCCCTTGAAGATGAAGGTCCAGAGTAAGCCAAGCTTCTGGGCATTTCTAAAGGATCAGAAAGCTCCCAGGTTGACAGAGGTGTCTGAGAACTGAAGAAAAGGAAGGAGAAGGAAGGGAAGTTAACATTTCTGGAGGCTCCCATTGGCCCTTGGATTCATCCACCTCCCCAAGCCCTCTACTTCCAGCCACTCCATTCTCCATTAAAGCTCTCAATAGCTGGGATCACACCTGTAATCCCAGCAACTCAGAAAGCTAAGGCAGGAAGTTCAAGTCTAGCATCAGCAATTTAGCAAGACCTGATTTCAAAATAATAATAATAATAATAATAATAATAATAATAATAATAATAATAGATGTGACATACTAGTACAAACTTTAAAAATAAAATAAAAAGGATTGGGGATGTGGCTTAGTGGTAAAGCACCCCTGGGTTCAATTCCCAGTACAAAAAAAAAAATTTTTTTAAATAAAAGCTCTCAACATTTAGGAAACCTGCCTTCAAGATACCACCATAACTTTGGGATGATATTTCACAATTTGTCCCTTAGAGTGCCTAAAGAGAAGCAGGTGAGGAAAAGCCAGCGGCCCTGCTTTTCAAACCCCCACCCTGAGTCACAAGTCCCCTCTACAACCTTACTTCTCTGCTAACCTTGAGGTGAGAGGATCCACACACTGGTGGTAGCAGTATGGATGTTGCTGATTTCTGTGGTCATGGTGGGAAGATTGGTGGCAGCTGGGCCTTGAGGTTTCTGCCGGTACCTTCTGCGGCTACACTTGAACATACTGGGAATCCGGGGACGGGGCCAACGCATACCTGGCCTATGGTAAGGGGAACTCAGGCCCCGGGGCCGAGGGGCACGGACAAGCTGAGAAGGCCCCATGGGCATAAGAAGCTTCTGCAGTGTGCCCGAGGGGTGTTGCTGACCAGGGCAACTAAGGCCTCTATGACATACAGTCTGCCTAAGGGTGGTGCTCTTTATTACAGGTCCTGGCCCCCCATGGAGCCAGCTCCCTCACAGTTTTCTTCATTGGGTCCAACTCAAGAGCTAGACAGAGCTGGGTTATCCCTTGGGTAAAAGAATTCTAGGTAGGGGGGGGAAAATCACTCATTTTTTTCATTTATGCACATTAACATTATTAACAATGTTTATTGAGCACTTGTTATATGTCAGACACTGTGTTAAACACTTTACAAATGTTGTCTAATTTCATGATAAACTTACAAGAAGATTCTATTATTATCCCCATTTGTACATAGTCAGCTTTCTTTATTCCCTGTTGTTATGTTCCACAAAGTCACCACAAACATTAACCAATTCTGTATCATCCCCAGGGGAAATGCACAGGTTGCTACAACTCTCAGTCACAACATTTTTTGAAATGTTCAATGATCAACACATAACCTGTTTTTTGTGAGTGGAGATACCTTATTTAATATATAGTATTGAGTCATTAACAATGAACTTGTGGCCACCAGAAGTATAATCTGTGCCTGATTCAGATTATTATTCAGAATATTCAGATTATTCAAGTTTATCATATTCATTTTCTCCAAAGCACATTATGAGCTTCTTGTGCTTAGGAACCTAGAGGATACTTTAGCACTACTACTAGGAGCTATTTTAACCTGCAAAATCACCAAAAAGAAAAAAAAAGTGAAAAAACATGGCATTAAATAGACTCTCAAAACAACATTTGTTTATGAGAGCAAAAAAAAAAAAAAGAGTCCCCTTATTCAACATACCTCAGCTGGAAATGTATATGTGTTTGGCAACTCAAATTTTTTACCTTGTCAGGTATGGTGGCACATATCTGTAATGATAGCTCCTCAGGAGGCTGAGGCAAGATGATAGCAAATTTAAGGCCAGCCTCGGCAACTTACGGAGAGCTTCTCTCAAAATAAAAAGAGGTGGGGATATAGCTGTATGGTAGAACAGTTGCCTAGGATGTGCAAGGTTCTATGTTTGATTCCCAGAATAAAAAAGAAATATTTTGATTTTTACTTTGCTATTCATGTACACAAATGACTGCAAAAGTGTCACAAGTATTCGTTTGGGGTTAAAAAATAATTTTAATGAGTAGGTAAATTCACAGTTATGGAATCCATGAATAATAAGGATTGACTGTATAAGAAAATTGAGGCTCAGTGAGATGAAGTAACACAATTAGAGGTAGGCGGTAGTTTAGGTCCATGATGGTCAAGGTCCAGAGCATTATCTCTTGCTATTCTGTGCTCATTCATTCATTCAGGAAATGTTCACTAACAACTTCATATTAGTGTGGGCACCGGGGACATATAGAAGAATGTGACCTGTTAGATGAAAGAGAAAGCCTTATGAATAATCAATACAGGTGGAAATGTAAGGGCGCTAATTTTGTGTACATCTCCTTCCTTATATATAGGAAGTGCTTTGCACTGAGTTTGGGGACTTGGACTTGCCTTTCCCTCTATAACTCAGCCCTCTATCCCTTTCCCTTCTACCCTAATGTCCACCTTCTGTCCCATAGAAGCCTGCTGGAAGATGGTAGGGCCCTCAGCACTACTGTGGCAGATCTTACCATCCCTGAACTCCAGCTTCTACTCTCCTTATCCTCAGTCTCAAATATGACCTTGCCCCACCAAACTTTAGCCACTTACCTGTAAGACTCTCTGCCCCTCCTTTTCCTCAGATCTAGGACCAAGGCCTTCTCCCCTGCTCTTTATTGAAATCAACCCGACCTGCCTCCTTAGATTCCATCTGAGTTGGCATAGTGGTTAAGAGGTGCACTCCGGTGTCAGGCTGACTGACAGGTTGATTCCTAATCATACAACTTGTAAGTGGTAGACCCAGGGTTCTACTGATCATGGCAAGTACTTAATTTTTCTATGCCTCCAATTCCCCATATTTAAAGTGGGGATTAAAAAGAAAATATCTCATAGGATTGTTGTGAAGGAGGAAAAAAGACAATATATGTAATGCATTTTAAGCATAATCTGTATTATTATTTAAAGACTAGTCTTGATAGGTTGCTAAGACTAGCCTTTTGGTTTTAAAAAAAATTTTTTTTAGTTGTAGATGGACACAATAACTTTATTTTTATGTGATGCTGAGGATCAAACCCGGTGTCTCACACATGCTAGGCAAGCACTCTACCACTGAGCTACAACCACAGCCCTTCAGACTGATCTTGAACTTGTGGGTTTAAAGGATCTTCCCACCTCAGTCTCCAGCAACCCAGTTTATAGTCTTCAATATTATGATTCTCTCTCTCTTCTGTTTGTTTAGTTGCCTCCTCCCACTTAATTATAAAAAATTTAAAAATATACTTCCTGGACTGGGGGTGTAGCTCATCCCATAGCCCTTGTGCTATATGGCTCTTCCTTCTGACTTTGCTCTATGCTCTTTCCCCTGTGACCTAGAGCAGGAAGAAAATCCCATTTTAAAACCCCATACCTATTCAGACCAGGAAACAGATGTTTAAAAACAAGCCTAAGAAAAGCCACCAGGATCATACAGCTAAGAAATGAAAGAGCCAAGATTTGAACACCCAGTTTGAGTAACTGGAAAGCTAGGGCTTTCCCAACACCTCTTCATCAGGAATGGTGAACGGGAGGTTGAGGAGGTAGTCCTGGGAGGACTTATGAAGACAGAGGTTATAGAGCCTTGGAACTGGGGTGACTCCTTTGTGGGACCATGATGCCACCTGCTGGCAGAAAGAAAAAGGGTATGCACAGAATGCTAAAAGAAGACTGGAGAGGAAAATATGGGGAAGGAAAAGAGAGGGGAAAAAAAGGGAACTTAAGGTTTTATGGAGGGAAAAGGACTGGGAATCATGTGCTACTCAGAGGAGAGAACAGAAGTTGCCAAACTTGGTCATTTTCTTGAAAGTGTGGCTGGTGGGCTGGGGCTGGGGCTCAGCAGTAGCATATTTGCCTGGTATGTGTTGAGGCACTGGGTTCAATTCTCAATACCACATATAAATTTAAAAATTAATTTAAAAAAGGTCTATAAACAATTAAAATAATATTAAAAATAATAAAATAAAATTTAAAAAAAGAAAGTGTGGTTGGTGTGTGTGTGTGTGTGTGTGTGAGAGAGAGAGAGAGAGAGAGAGAGAGAGAGAGAGGCAGACAGACAAAGATAGACAAAGAGGAAGGCAGAGGCAGATGCAGAGTGTCTTAAAATATGTATCTCAGATATTCTATTGTTTTTTAGTTGCTGGGAGTCAGTGCACAAGGAGTCCAGAGTGCATGTGCACACACATGTATGCACCAGTAGCTGTTTTTAGATATGTGACTATGTGTTTGATGTGTGAACATATGGATGACAACCTGGGGAGATGTGCTCTCAGAGCCATGAGCATAGGGTGTGGAGGAGTGCATTAGCAGATGTAGGATAAGAAGTATGTGTGCACTGTTGTATGCAGGGCACTCAGAAGTTCTGGAAGCCACTCGCCTCAGCCCCATCCTTCTCCCGCTTCTTGAGATCAGAAGCATAACCCATGGGTGACATTTCTAGGCGGAGGCCCATTGCTGCTGTAGTGATGGGGACCAATCTCCAGGCAGCAGAGGGCAGTAGGGACAAGGGGAGGCTGATTGCCATGGGTGGGGCCAGCGAGCGGGCAGAAGGAAGCTTTTAAAGCGCCTGCCTCACCTGCAGGTGAGCACTGGAGTGTGAGATTCTGCCTGCCTTGCCGGTTCAGAGTGGAAGCTCCCTGGAGCTGTTCTGTTTTCTTCTGAAGCCTCAGCAGGATCCCTCTCAGAACTAGCTGCCGAGAGGTCTGAACAGGTGATGGTATAAGATAGAGATTATCTTGTGAAGTGATATTAATTTTGAAATTCGTTTGAAGATCTGGAAGAGCCATGGGGAGGGTCCTGGAAAGGTCTGGATTTGGTCTGGAGAGGAGCCTAGAACATACAGGTGTTAAGTAAGGGTATCTGAAGTGACCTACCTGCAGTGTGGGAGTAAGGCTTGGGGTGCTCGTGCAGGAGTCAGGGGTGTTAGGATCCCAGAGACACCAGTTCTGGCAGAAGGTCTGGTACGTAGTATAGGTGGGTACAGATGTCAGGATGGGAATTTTGTAAAATCCTGAGGAGTCCAGAGTTCAGGTGCAGAGAAAGCTTGGTGAGATATGGGTCCAGGATGTTGGGGTCTGGTGTGTTGGGGCGTAGAAGGCAGGGCCAGCCCAGGTGGGGTGGGGGACATGATGCCCTAACTTGCACATCTGCCCCTAGGAGCCACCATGCAGTGCTTCAGCTTCATTAAGAACATGATGGTCTTCTTCAATACGCTCATCTTTGTAAGTATGGAAGTTGTGTGCCCTGTGGGGCTCCCTACAGGAGCAGGTCACCATTTGAACAGAGCCCAAGCTGGGGAATGGGAGACTACTGTGCCCAGACTTTGCCTTGCAAGTTTCCCTTATGAGAGGTCTCCCTTCAAATGCTGATTCCTGGATCCGGTAGAAGTGGGGCTGCCACAAGGGGGAGGGGGGCCGTTTGAAGAAGGGAATGGAGAAGTTTTAGGACACCCCCTTCCTTCTAGGAAGCTTCAGCTCAGGTGTAGGGCAGGGCAAGATAGGCTAGCAGGAGTGATTCTCCCCTTTTTATAGGCATAGGGGGTTCTGAGAGGGGAAGGGATTCGCCTAAATTTTTCTAACATGGAAAGCAATTTCAGTGGCCTCTGTAAGTGGGAGGAGGGAGTTGAAAGGAGGCAGGGACCATGTCTCCTTAGAGCAAAGAGTCTGTCTCAGATAGCCCTTATTCATTCAACAAACACATTGTTGGGGCTGAGGGTATAGCTTTGTAGTAGAGCTATAGCATCTATAAGGCCCTGTAGAGCACAGTAAAACAAAAACAAACATTCTTTGACTAAGACTCTAGCCAGGTGCTCGGGTAGTAGGTGAGCAGGGCCATTTTCTACCCTCAAGGATATCAGATCCAGTAAGCCAAATAGGCAGATAACTGTGATGCAATGTATGTCTGGATTTAACACAGGGGATAAGGGAGCCTAGAGGAAGGGCTAGAACCTAGCCTGGTGGGAGAATACTTCCTGGAGGACATAACTGGAGCTGGGAATTTGTATTGGGTGGGGAGCTATAAAGCATACATAAAACCCAAAGGAAATGAAACTCGATATTGTTCTGAAAACCAGGAACAGATTGCATGGGGCATGTTTGAGAAACTAAGCAATGAAACTGGCCAGTAAGCCCTGGGGATGAGGGTAGAGATAAGGAGAAATGGACAAAGGATACAAAGGACAAAGCCCTGAGATGGTGGCTAAGGGATGAAAGAAGGGACAAGGAAGACAGAGGTCTTAGAGATGATGCTTATGTCTGACATGAGCAACATGTGGGACAGGAAGGGAATATCTCACAAGCAATTGTCTACCCAGTGGAGATGCAGCTCAAATTGGAGCTTGCTGTGGATATTTGAAAGTCACGTGCCCATAGGTGGCCAATGAAGCCAGGGGACTGCAAGAGAGCCCTTGGGAAAAGTGAACTCTGGGATTAGCTCAGTGGTAGCGCATTTGCTTAGAACACATGGGGCCCTGGGTTGTACCGTGAGTGGGGCGGGAAAGGTGACCTGTGAAAAGATTATTAGGGATAAGCAGGGAAATAGCCACCATTAAAGTGATGGAGGAGCAGCAGTGGGAAAAGGAGGAGGAAAACAAGGAGAGTAAGATATCAGAAAGGTCAAGGAGATAAGGCCCATGAAGTGATTTAGCACAGGAGGTCACTAGAGAACTCAGAGCTACATTATAGTGGATTAGAGTGAGTAAAAGGTGAGAAAGTGGAGACATGAAATAGAAATCAGTTTGGAGAAATTGGGTGGGTAGACTCTGACCCCTATGTAGTCCATACCTCGTGTTTTCTTTGACTACAGAGAACTAGCTTTTATTCATATATCTGGAGGGAGCCATAGGATTCCAGGGATTGGGAGAGCAGAATCTTTTTGGCCTGAAGGGGTTAAAGGCAAATCCGGCTTAGTGTTTGGCCTCTGTTGCCCTGGCTTTGCCAGGCAGGGCTGAGTAGAGTAGGGCAGGCCTAGGCTCCTTGAAATTTGACCCCACGGGCTAGAAGCCCAGTGTTCTGGCTGTCCTTAGGCAAACATGCCTGAGATCCAGCCACAATCTGCCAGCTTATCCCTGATTCTAGCCTTGGTTTCTATAGGTAGAAGGTGAGGACTAGGCACTAAATTGATGTCAGGCTGATTCACCCATTGATAATCTGAGTCAGAGACGCTTTATGTTAGGAGCTATGGGAACTGAGCAGGACTTACCCCAACTGGCTCCTAGAATTCCCTATGAGGATTAGGGTTGAGACGGAGCCCTTTAAGAGAAGTTCAGGCTGATTTCCCCCTCGGGTGTCCCAATTTCTATTTGTAAGGCAAGGGGGATAAGGAGAAGGTCTGGTGTCTGATCCCAGAAGGGAGCCAAATGAGACTTCAGGGTGGGTGAACCCTTTCAAGCTCCACCCTCTTCAAAGTAGGGAGCAGGTGCAAACTTCAGCCCCGCCTCTGTTACCATGGTGACTATTGAGCCTGCTCAAAGCTACCACCCCTGTTTCCACCTATTAGAGGACAGAGGTGTTTTAGGTGCTGATAGCCCAGAGAGGAAATGAGAGATCCGGCCCTCACCTGCCTGTTTTCACTCCTAGATATGTGGCAGGACCCTAGCATCAGTAAGGGAAAGTCTTCTCTCTTCCCTGACCCTGTGGGTATTTCTAGTGCTCCTGACCTCATTTGTGCTCAAGTGTGCAGTCTGGTGCTGGCTATGGGTTTCCCAAATCCCATCTTTCTGGCACTAGAGGATGTTTCCCTCCCCACATGATTCCCCAGCCAAGGAAGTGGGAGACATCCTCCTGACTCAACAGTATGATAGGGAGCTATTTGCCAGCATTGTTTGAATGCCTGCCTGACTTCTCTGTCCCCAGCTGTGTGGTGCTGCCCTGTTGGCTGTGGGCATTTGGGTGTCGGTTGATGGGCCATCCTTCGTGAAGATCTTTGGGCCGATGTCATCCAGTGCCATGCAGTTTATCAACGTGGGCTACTTCCTCATCGCAGCTGGAGTTGTGCTCTTTGTTCTTGGTTTCCTGGGCTGCTACGGTGCTAAGTCTGAGAACAAGTGTGCACTCATGACGGTGTGTCAGACCCAGTTCCACAGGTCTATGACCAAGGACCCCCTCACCCTTGGGATTCCCCAAATCCTACTTTGTACTCCAGGGATTTCCAATATAGGGGATCCCTGCCATGTTTTTACAGTAGGAGGGTCGATTAGGGCAAAGAGAGCATGAGGGGCCATCTCTCCCTAAAACTCAGACCCCTGTTCCCCACTCAGTTCTTCTTCATCCTCCTCCTCATCTTTGTTGCTGAGATTGCAGCTGCTGTGGTTGCCTTGGTGTACACCACAATGGTGAGGCACTGAAATGGGTAAGGGAGGAAGACTGGGCAAAGCCCTGGGAGTGGGCTGTGGCCTGTACATGGCCACCTTCCCTACCAGTCCCTCAACATTGGCCTGCTCCACCTAGGCTGAGGAATTCCTGAAAATGGTGGTAGTACCTGCCATCAAGAAAGACTATGGTTCCCAGAAAGACTTCACCCAAGTGTGGAACTACACCATGGAAGGGGTAAGGCAGACTGGGGGGATTTGGGGGGTGGAGATAAAGAATCAAGGCCCCACCAAACACCTACCCCACCTTGCTTCCAGCTCAAGTGTTGTGGCTTCAACAACTACACGGATTTTGAGGACTCACCCTACTTCAAAGAAAACCAACTCTTTCCTCCATACTGTTGTATCAACAATATCAACAGAACAGCTGAAGAACCTTGTACCATGGATGAGGCCCAGACAAACTCTGTACAGGTGAGGGGCATGGAAGGGTGGGGGCTGCTTTAATGGCCTCAGAGTAGCAAATAGGGATGAGGGGTAGGGTAGCTGCCAACTATAAATGCTCTCTCCCCTTCCCCAAGGGTTGCTTCAAACAGCTTCTGCATGACATCCGAACCAATGCAGTCACTGCGGGTGGTGTGGCCTTTGGAATTGGGGCCCTGGAGGTAAGGCAACAAGGAGGCTGGAGCTGGGGTACTGATTACCACCATACCTGGGCTGCTTGACTCATCTCTGAGGCCTCTCAGAAGAGACAGACATCCCCCCCACCCCATGCTGGGAATTGAACCCAGATTTCTGTGTATACTAAGCACATGCTCTACCAGTGAGCTATATCCAGCCCAGGAGACAGACTTCCAACAGAGCTTCATGTAGGCTGTCTGGGGCACAAGGGACCAATGCTTGAGGATCTCAATCATATCCCTCATCTCTCCCTGTTCCTTTCCCACCAGCTGGCTGCCATGATTGTATCCATGTACCTGTACTGCCATCTGAAATAAGTCCACTTCTGCCTCCGCCATTGCTGTTGCCACATGGGAACTGGGAAAAGGCACCATGGCACTAACAGTGTCACTGGGGCTGGAGTGGGCCTGCCCTTGCTGCTCTGAACTTGGGGCTAAATAGAAAACCACCCCTTTTAGGTTGGGACCCACCTGTTCCAGAGCCTTTAAGGTAGCCAATTCTTCTGACTATTTCCTCAGTCTGTTTCTTCCAGCCTTAATACCCCCTTAGGCTAATGGGGGCTTTTGATGACCCCAGTCTCCACCGGAGGATGAGAGAAAGGGACCCATAGCCTGGGCATATTAAAAGTCAGCAGGATGTGTACAAGGCACTTCAAAACTGAAACACCAATTAAAATGTTTCTATTTGGACTCTGTGTATCCTTGGGGAGAGGGACTCAGCTTGCCTAAACCTCCTTCAGATTCCAGTGGGGCTGGCAACTCAGAAGCCCTTGGAAAAACTGTAGAAGGGAAGTGGTGGGGGGGTTAGGTTCCAGGCCTGGGAGGGAGCCCAAGAGGGATAGGTAAAAGGGCAGTGAGGAAGTGAGAGCTGGGCCAGTCTGCCTTCCTAGAATGGGGTAGGACTTTGGCCTGAAATTTTCCCCCTCTGGGTGGGGGCACTGGACTGGAAAGCTATGAAAATAACCTTGTGCCCAGTCAAGGGAGAACAGAATTGTTACCAGGGCAATGGGAAAGCCACTCACTCCTTAGACTCTGGGAAGCCCTCCAATAGTGCCCATCAGAGGGTCCAAGCTGCCTTCTCACTTAGGCAAAGTCCTAGATCTGTTCCAGCTTTGGGGATCTTAGAAAGCAGTTTTAAGTTCCAGCTAAGGAAACCAGGACTTAAAAAGGCCAAGTGACTTGCCCAAGTCCCACAGCTTTAGTGAAGAGATGAGTCTAGACTTGGACTCTGACTTTAGAGCCTGGTGTGGTCCTTTTTGACATGATGGTAGTTTTACTTGAAGTAGCACCTGACCAGAATGTTCCTGAATATTGCTGAATAAGGCATGATATCACAAAGGAAGAAGGCTAGCTGGGCACAGTGGCACATGCCTATAATCCCAGTGGCTCAGGAGGCTAAGGCAGGAATATTGGGAGTTCAAAGCCAGCCTCAGAAATTTAGCAAGGCCCTTAGCAACTTAGTGAGATCCTGTTTCTAAATAAAATATTTAAAAAGGGCTGGGAATGAGGCTCAGTGATTAAGTTCCCCTGGGTTCAATCCTTGGTACTAGTGGAGATGGTGGTGATGGGGGGTGTCTTTCTTGTTTTCTCTCTATCACACATATAAAGGAGGTAAGTGCTGACAGGAAGACAGTGTTTGCTACCAAGAAAAGCCCGACCCCATTAAACTAACTCCTTCTTTGCTTTCCTCAGATGTTTTTATCTATCTCCCTAGGCTTTTCCAGGGCACCCCAGATTTACTACCCCCTTGTCAAAACCAGAAAGGAACAGCAACCTAGCCAGAGCCATTCGGCCTGAGGTACGGTCTGTGAAGCCAGACCTAAAGCCTGCTAGTGTGCTAGGCAGAGAGAGGAATTAGCATATCTTAGCCCTTTACCACCCTACCACCCTACTGTCTCTCTCATATACTACCCTTCCCCCACGTATCCTGTGAGGAAGCTGCAGAGGATTTGTTTGCCCAGGGCGAGCCTCTACCTCATCACAGGCTAATTGCCCCTCAACCTGACTGTTTTGATACATCATATACTATCTCTAGCTCCAGCAAACACTGAAGGCGTCAGGATGGCGAGATATGACCAAGCTATCTAAATGGTATCATTGCTGAGCTGGGCTCCAGGCACCGGTAGAGAGGCAGGACAGAGAACAAGGGCAAGAGTTCCAATAAGTTCCTGCCTTCCTGGCCAAGGCTCTATAACAGGCAGACCCTTTCTCAAGAGGTGTCCTACACTCAGATCCTGATCCTAAGCCCTTCATAGATCCTTTAAATGTCAAGTCCCCTTGCCTTGGACTATCACATACTCCCTCTGGACAATCCCACCTGTTTCCTGGAGACTGTCTAACTTAGATCTTCCTGCTCTTTGTCACTGGCTGGCTGAGTGAGAATCTGATGAAAACTATCACCCTCTTCTCCAGAAAAATACCAACATGACATTATTCATACAAAGTACCCTAAGACCAGACACCTTTGCTCCCACGCCTGTCTACAACCCAGTCCTAGCCCCCTGACTGATGCCTGCCTAGGATCCTCCCACGAAATCACCTCTTCAGGCCCCAGTGGCTGCCATTCACTGTTCCTGTCTCATCCACTTCCTTCGCACCCCCACTATGTTCACCTGCTCTCCCATCCCTCCCCCCCATCCCTTTTTCTGCTGCTCCATCTCTGGGGACAGGTGCAGGGCCCACACAGCCAAAGTAGGAATAGCCTGGTAAACAGTGGGGAAGGGGTGCGGGATGACTGCTTGAAGCTCAGCCCCAATTAGGGTGGGGCTAAAGTCAGGCTGTCCTAGGGTGGAGCCTGGAGAGAAATCTTGGAATTTGAAACTTGGGCCTCCCCTG
Organism: Spermophilus citellus; assembly: GCF_964194105.1. Taxonomy (NCBI): domain Eukaryota; kingdom Metazoa; phylum Chordata; class Mammalia; order Rodentia; family Sciuridae; genus Spermophilus; species Spermophilus citellus. Next base: position 104,019,278 of record NC_138191.1, on the reverse strand, counting down.
GTGGCCAAATGGGCCCAAATGGAAGATAAATCCTGTGAAATACAGTAGGCAAACCTATCATCCATTCAGATGATTATCTCCCTCACCTCTCTGCCTCTCTATGCACTCCCAACACATACATGACGCATTCCCACAGGTTTTCTCCTTTTTTAATCAATGATCACCTTATCCAGCTTCAGAAACCTGGACAAAGAGGAAGCTGAGAGGAGGCCTGGTTCAGTGTCAGAGGGTCTCTGAGTGATTCTGTGTCAGCATATGGACCCTACCTGGGCCTGTTCATGGGTTGGGCACAGCAATTTCCTGAGTAAGAGCCAGTCCCACCCTCAGGGCAGTATTTCTGCCCCAAAAGGAATCAAAGCCCTACAGTTCTGGCCTATTTCCAAGGCTCCCAGGGCAGTCAATAAATAGGTTAGATTCTGAGCCAGGCCTGGGAGGAGGGGACGTACAAGAGGAAAGATCAGCTTCCCAGGGATCCCAAAGATTCCCAGGTACTGTCCTGCCCTTCTCTGACAAGGAAGGAAATAAATAGACCTTAAACTCAACAACAGGGGAGTTGGGATAGGGGAGCCCTCCCCTTCAAGTTAGTAATTAAGTCTCATGTTAAAAACAAACCAGCCCTAGCCCCTACCAGCATCTACAAAATCCTAAAGGATGGGGTGAAGGGCTAGCCTGCCTGGGGGTACACAGTACCCAGCCCTGCAGGGTCCTGGAGGTCTCATGTCTGTTCAGCGGCTCCCGGGGCTCCCTCCTCCTTTGGGGGTGGCTCCAGGAAAATTGGGGTGACTGATGGTGGCTTCTTCACTCTGGAATAATACAAGAATTATACATAGAGAAGAGCAATGTCCCTCAATCCCATTAAGCCCCAATTTCCCAAGATAAAACAGGGTCACTCACGAGTAAGGGGAGGCTGGGACCCCCACCACCAGGAAGTGGTTCTTCTTCCGAAATAATCTCCATAGACCCCGGTGGTTGCCACGTACATCCAGGTCCCAGATATGGAGGCACTAGCAGAGGGGGAAGGGAGAAACATGGTTCAAGGAGCTGACAGGCCACTGAGGACCCAGCAGCCACCTCAATCTGCAAGAGGTGGCATCTTCTGGACCGTGAATTTGGACAAGGGGATGGAAGAGAGGTTCTGAGAGAATGGAAAAGGTCCTGAGATTGAAGTCTCCAGAACAAAGGCTCCCTGCATCTTGGAGCATGGGTTGGGGGAAAGTGTAGTGTTAGGGCACCTTGGCAAGCTGGGTCCAGGTGGTGAAGTCATCCTCTTTCTCCATTCGGATAAAAGCCACATAAGTGTGACCCTCTGTGTCTGGCAGGAAGGAATCTTCACAAGGGTTCTTGCTGTGGTCCAGAACTTCAGCCTCACTGCAGTGGAGGGTGCAAAGGTAAGGCCAAGGCAGGGCATGCTTTGGGGTATGTCTCACTGGGTCCTGGGCTTAGTTTAATACTCTGCTGTTGCTATCTTGAAATTCTCTTTTTTTTTAGAGTGTTTTTGATATTTATTTATTTATTTTAGTTTTTGGCGGACACAACATCTTTGTTTGTATGTGGTGCTGAGGATCGAACCCGGGCCGCATGCATGCCAGGCGAGTGCGCTACTGCTTGAGCCACATGCCCAGCCCCTGAAATTCTTAATAACAATTAGGGATGCTGATTTTCATTTTGCATAGAGACCCACACATAATGGAGCCTAAAATCCCAGTATTTAACTCCTTACCCCCAGCCAAACGTGCCAATTGCCCTGGGTCATACCTGAGTAACCTGTGAATTTCCACTTCATAAGCATCTTTCTTCAAACTGGAGAGGAGGGAGAAATGTGTCAAGGGAGGAGGGGAGCAGGTCCCATGGGTATAGCAATGGGCAGGGCAAGGGGTCACATAAGCAAAGGAGGCAGCAGGACTGGGATAAATACACAGGTCCTAGGTCTGGAAGGGACCAAGGACAAGTCATCAGGTCTCCTAGATCTTCCCCTTGTCCTGCTGCCAGCCCCTACCTGTCCACATTCCGAAGCTGGACACCAGGAACCGTGTTGAACTTGTGCTTCTTGAAGTAGGCTTCCTGGAGTGGGTGTGAGGGTGAAAATCAGGGCCTACACCTGCTCACTGACCCACCACAGATCTACAAGACCCACAAATGAAGTCCTAGGTCTGGAAAGGGCCCTCTGAGTTCCTCCCGACTCTTTGCAGCATCCTTGGCAAGCTCTAACTACTTTAATTTGGGCTCCACCATTGTTGGAGAGCTCATGCTGACAGGGCAGCTCATGCTAGTAACTGAGTTAGTTCCTGTTCTCGTGGCTGTCCCTGGGCCTGCTGTGCTAGAACCAAAGAAGCCAGGAACAAGCCCTGCAAGAGTTGGTGACAAAGGGACAGACTGGGCTGAGAAGGAAGAAATTGCTGACTCTATTGAGAGTGACCTAAGGAAAGTGCCTACCCCACTCTGGGAGATGAGTGAGGCTTTCATATTAACTAGCTTCTGGAGGTCTTCCTGGCTTCTAGGAGGTTCCAAACTGATTCCATTCCTTTGAATTGGGCTATCTCAAGGGCCCTCTCACTGGGGGTGGCCTTCAGCATAGACAGGTTGGGTGTGGGGGTCTGGGGATGTCCCTGTGGAATGAATCCTACCTCTTGAAAGGATAGGAGAGGACAAAACTTACAGGTCTGGACCAGTGTTTGGAGGCAGAAATACCTTCCTCCCACCCCCAGACTAGTGATAAGAATAGTAATAATACCAGTTAACCCTTATCTAATGCTTATAGCTCAAAGCATTTTACATACATTAACTCATTTAAACCTCGTGACCCTATAAGTATTTTTAATCTCACTTTATATATAAACAGAAGCAAAAAAACAGGATAGTAATTTCCCTAAAGTGACATGCAAAGGTAGAATACTCCATAGTCCATGTCCTGGACCACCATGCCATACTGTGCCCTATACTCCTGCATCCCACTCACATGGAAGTAGCCATTCATGTTGAGGCCCACGATGCCAAAGTGGTAGGATCGGGAAACATCAGGGATGATGCACTCTCGGCCCCTGCGCTGTTCAGGCATCCGCATCCACATGTCCCAGTCCCAGAGCTGGGGATATGTGGAAGGTCAGAAGTTTTGGCTGGTAGGGAACTCCAGCCCACTCACCCTGCCTTCCCAGGTACCTTTTCTGGAGTGGGCCACTTGGGCTCGAGTTCCTCCTTGTACAAGGACTTTCTGAGCACCCAGCCCAACCCAGGCATGGTTTCCACACGGTACAGCAGTGCTGGGTCCTCAGCTGTGTGTTCATACCCCTGAGGACAGGGGATCATTGTGGGAGGGAGGTATTAGCTCTGGGTCTCTACAGATTTCCCTGCTAACCCCTAGTCACACAGCTTACCTGGTCATTCCAGGCAGAGATGCAGTATAGGCTGTCATCTTCCTCTAGCAGATGGATGGACTGGCTCAGGAAACTGAGAGAACCAGTATCAAGAGTTCAGAGAAGGGTAATAAAGTAATGCTGGAAGAGCTACAACTGGGACTCAGGAGCCAGGTGTCTTCCCCAAATCCCCACTGTCAACATTTATCCTTTATACTCCAGCCCCAACTCCTGTCTTTGCTTAGGTTTTTCTCCCACTTTTAGCTCATTCTCCAGAAAGCTCTTCAAGACAATTTATTGACTTCTCTGGATACGCCACCAAGTAAAAGGTTCCATGTGGCTTATAGATGCTACAATGGTGGGCCATCTCCCTTACCTGAAGAAATCCACAGCAATGTCCAGGTCCTCTTCCAGAACCACAGCAAACTTGGCCTCCTGCAGGGGCAGGGAAACATGATCCCAAGGAAGCATCTCCCATCCTGTAGTTCCTCCCCTACCCCATTTCTTAGGTACCACTACCCTTGTTTTCCAAATCAGGAAGATAAGGCTTGGTGAGGGGAAGCAATTGCTATATGATAGGACTAGACTTATGTTCATGTATCCTTTCCCCAGGCCCAAGAGTTGTATCCTTAGTACTCACCGGGAACAGGTTGAAAGTGGCAGTGAGACTGGCCTTGTAGTGCTGGGTGGAGAGTGGGAATAGGTCACATGAACTTTGAGGTGGAGGGCAGGACTAGTGCCTATCCCCCCTTCCATCCTTGCCTAAGCAGTACCTGAGACACGCGGGCATTCTTGATGCTGATGGGAGTATGCTGGATGCCCCTCAGACCAAACAGCGCCACCACATCCATTGGTTCCTGGGGGACATGGCCACTGGTTTCATGTGAGGCCACTTCCCCATGCCCATCTCTAGGGACCATAATAAGCCAAGCCCTTTGTATTTTACAGCCTTTGCCTGAACTGCTGCCCTTAGCAGTCCTCAGCAATCACTCTGCTCAGGGCCTACAGCCCTGTGCTGGCTCTGCTGAAGGCTCCCCCATCCCCTACTCACCTCATAGTAGCCATCGATGAAAACTGTTATCATCTGTGGAGACACCCCCTGGGCTGAGAGTAGAGAGCGCAGCATCCTGGGGAGTCCAGGGATGGGTTAGGGCTTCTCTGTCCTCTGAACTCAGGGGACCCTATTTATAAATGGACCCTAATTCCCCATGCTCACCCACATAGGTAAATGCCCACTTCAAGGGTTCTTTCTCCAGTGAGATGAGCTAAGCACCCTCCCACTTGCTAAGCATCTTCCTGTTCAGTGGTGGGTATAGCCCACTCCCAGGCTCACCTGTACAGGTAATTAGGTCGATTTCCTGCAATGACAGCCACAGGTACATTGAGGACTTTATTGTCTGGGAGCTGTGTTAAGAAACAACTTTTAGCTTTTGCTTTAGTGCTCCTTCAAACTGGGATCCCAACTTATGGAAGAGTTCTCAGTGAGGTGGGAGACTCAGAGCAACAAGGAAGAGACAGAGGGTCTTTCCTGTTCTGGCCTCCCCATACGTTGAGCCCAACTCCAACCCTGGGCCTTGCTCATATGGCTCATCTGTTTTTCCCCACCCTGTCTTTCAGAGCTCAGCCTGGTTCCCTCCCAAACTGGGGTAGAGAAAGTCCAAGCTGGTAGGAAGAATTCCAAATCTCATCGCCCAGTGCCCGCTCACCAGGTCAGGGCTGAACTCAATGGGTGTGGGGTCCTTGCAGCTGCACACACTTCCATATCCCTCAACTTTGCTGCAGAAGCGCCTGCGACGGCGGTTCATCTCTGTGTCAGCCCAGTGACACTCTGCCTCTGAGGAAGGGATGGGGTTGACAGGATGGACACATAAAGCCAGCGTAAAGAGCCCCAGGCACACAATCATGAGATAAAGTCCCATAAAGAGAATCCCAATGCCAACCCCCTGCCCAGACATTCCAGAGCCCAGCTCCCACTAACCCTACCTTCAGCTGAGCTCAGTGGCACATCTGTCTTCAGCAGGACTGGGTCTCCCCAGGAGGAGAGGGCAGGCGACTTAGAATGTTTCTCCCCAAGGACGGGACCTGGCAAGGGTCATGAATGAAGGGTAATGGGAGCCCAGACTCCAGTTTGGGGCTTTTTCCCATCTCCCTGTCCACTTTGATCCAACACACTGCCAACTGTTCCTATATGTCCCCATGCCATCCCACCCCATCTCCTGGGGCTTTTGTTTCTCCCTTGATACTACTACAAGGTGGATAGCTTTTGGTGCCAGCACCTCCTTTTCGTCCCACGAAGGCCCAGGTGTCTCTCCATCCAAGGGCAGGGCCAGCCTGGCTACCCAGGCTCCTCAGCAGAGCCTTGGCTGTGTCTTTGAGGTGGAAGGAGCCCTCATCCTGGGGGAGCAGAAAATGTGGAGGGCCTGACTGGTACAGTTCCAGGAGACTTGGCCTCACAGCACCAATTACATATCAAGTACTATTAAAACCTTTTTTTTTTTTTAAAAAAGCTAGAAACACTTTATTTATTTTTTTTTAAAGAGAGTGAGAGAGGAGAGAGAGAGAGAGAGAGAGAATTTTTAACATTTATTTTTTAGTTCTCGGCGGACACAACATCTTTGTTGGTATGTGGTGCTGAGGATCGAACCCGGGCCGCATGCATGCCAGGCGAGCGCGCTACCACTTGAGCCACATCCCCAGCCCATATTAAAACCTTTTACTTAAATTAGCTCATTAAAGTCATCACAACAACCCTCTATGGTCACTATCTTTCACAGATAAGAAAACTAAAGCTAAGTGAGGTAGTGGCGCATGCCTGTTAGCCCACCTACTTCGGAGGCTGAGGCAGAAGGATCACCTGAGCCCAGAAGTTCAAGTCTAGCTTAGGCAACATGGGAAGGCCCCTTTTTAAAAGGAAAAAAGAAAAAAGAGCACTGAAGGCTTAGAGAGAGTTGAGAATCATCTAAGGTCACCTAGGTAATAAATCCTCACCATAATCCTACACAATCTGTCCCCTGCCACCTCTCTGCCTTCTCTCCCACTTCTCTCCTCTTCCCTTGGTCTGCTCCAGCTCCGCCGGTTCCTTTGCTATTCTTCAAGCTTGCCAGGCACTTCCCCACACCGGGGCCTTTGTACTTGCCACTCTTGCTACCTAAATGTTCTTCTTCCAGACATTCACCGGGCTCACTCCTCACTTTCTCCAGTCCTCTGCTCACCTATCATTTCCCGACAGGGGCCCTCCCTTTTTAAAATGTAACCCCACCATTCTGTTTGTTTTCTCCTTCATCTAAGTAGTCATTTCCTAACATTTTAGATTTATTTGGCTGGTTTTTGTTGATCTCATCCCATTAGAATATAAACTCCATGGGGTAAGGACTCTGGCTTATTTCCCATGCCTAGCATACAGTAGGTGCTTAAAACCTGTGTGCTGAGGGCTGGGGTTGTGGCTCAGTGGTAGAGCACTTGCCTAGCATGTGTGAGGCACTGGGTTTGATTCTCAGCACCGCATACAAATAAATACAAATAAAGATCCATTGACATCTAAAAAAAAAATATATATATATAAAAACAAAACAAACTGTGCGCTGAACTAATAAAAGTGCCAAGGTAAGGACTAGAACATGAGTCACCTATCTTCAGAGGTTCTTCCCACGATGCTCTATCATGGGCAGAGAGACTTCAGGGCCATACATAGGGAACAGGGCATAGGGAACAGGGTCCCTGGCAAAATCACTGACCTTGACGGTGCAGATGAGCACTCGGCCGGGCGCCACCATGTTGAGGAACAGCACCATGGCCTCATCCTCATGAGGTGAGTATGTGTCAAACACGCGTTTTGCCATCACATGGCCCTGGCAAGGGACATACCTCTCATGAGTAAGTGTCACCAGCAAGGAGAACTCAGCTTCAGTCCTCTGGGTCCCCACCCTTAGAACCTCACCGTGGCCTGGTTGAGGACGATGACATGGATGCCCCGGCCCTGCTCCCGGGCCTCATCCTCCAGAACCTACACGGTGACAGAGACAAAGTCCAACTCATCACTCTGACATTCACTCTGTCTTATGGGTGCTTAAAACACCAGCTGCACAAAACCTCCCCTCCTGCTTATGCCACTGTTTATAGTATTAACTCAGCTTGAACGCGCCTCTTCCAGAAAGCCTCCTAGTACTCCCATCAGAAGCGATCACAGCTGGGTGCAGTGGCGCACACCTGTAATCCCAGCAACTTGGGAGATGGAGGGAGAAGGATTACATGTTCAAAACCTGTCTCAGTAACTTAGTAAGACCCTAAACAAATAAAAAGGGCTGTGGCTCAGTGGTTAAGCGCCCCCCTGGGTTTAATGCCCAGTAATAAACAAACAGACAAACAAAAATCAAGATCACATCTTTCTACAACCCCTCTCTCATCACTTCCATGGCTCTCTACTTAAATTCTGGAGATACTGTAATCCTCCATCAGACTGGGACCCTCAAGGTACGGCAGATCCCCAGTGCCTAGCCCAAGGCTAAGACCAAAGGAGGAAACAAGAAGTGGTTATAAAATAATAAATCAAGAAGACATAATGGCACATGCCTACAATCACAGGACTTGGGAGGCCAAGGAAGGAAGATTGAGAGTTTGACACCAGCCTTAGTACTTTAGTGAGGCCCTAACCAACTTAGTGAGACTTTGTCTCAAAACAAAAAATAGAAAGGACTGAGGATGTAGTTCAGTGGCAGAGTGCCCCTGGGTTCAATCCCTGGTACTCTCACCCCAAATCAATCAATCAATTAATTAATCAATCAGTGAATTAACTGCCTACTAATACTAATGATCACTTTTGAGATCTCGGTACATATAAGACACTTCACATTACTTTTTGTTTAATCCTGACAAGTAGAAATCATTGGTTTCAGCCTACAGATAAAGAACTAGGGGTTCCAAAGTCACAGCAAGAAATTGGTGGAACTGCAATTCCCACTCAGGCAGTGGACCCCACAGCCAGTGGACCTTGCCCTGGAATGGAGTGACTGTACACCAGACCCAGGCCCACTTACTGTGGTGCCATCCACTGCCACATATACTTTGCTGCGGCTTGAGTACACCTCCACATCCAGGACTCGCCGGGGTCCACTGCCTCTGCGCCGTGGGGGCTCCAGGCGGCCGAGGGTATCATCTATGGGGGTGCAACAAGTCATGAGCATAGTCTCCCCCTTGGGATCTGCCTGCCACTCTTGCCCTGAGATCCCAGGGGTCCCCCCTTCCCCACCCTCAGCCTGGCCCCACCGTAGTCTTGCTCTGGCTCCAGGTCTTCATTAGCTTCGCTGATTGCTCGCCGAGTGTCCAAGATCAACTTGATGTTGACAATGACAGTCACCAGCAGGAAAAGCACGGCCCCTGTCTGAGAGAGAGGTGGGATGAGTGAGGCACATCTCCTCCAGATCATATAGGGTCTTCCTGAAAGGAAGGCCTTGGCAGCAGTGAGGACACAGTTAGAACCTGGGATCCTTCTCTTCCTCTGCCTACTCGTCTCCTGGACCAGAGCCTGGTTTCATTGCCACCTCCTCCAGGAAACCTCACCTGACTCTTTCCCCTTGTCAGGGCCCTTCCTACCCAGTGTTCTTGTGTTCCTCCATTTGAGGTCTTGATTTCCTTGGTCCCCTCCACAATTAGTTCCTGGAGATGGAGTCAGGCCCAGAGAACCAAGTTGGAAATCAAGAGACCTTGATCCTAGCCCTAACTTCTTGACAGGTATATATATATGTCCCTGGACAAAGCCTTCCTGATCAGACTTCAGGTTTCTGTCAGAAGCCTAGAAGGTTGGATTTGGGTTCCAATTCCAGAACTCTAGGTCTAAACCACTGCTGGTAGGGGCATGACACATAGAGGTTTCCCCTCTATGAACTTGCTGCTCCTTTCTGGTTGGAGGTGGCTATGATGAAGTATAATAGTCCAGGCTAGGGTAAACCTGGGAGGAACATTTGGGACATCTCTTTACCTGACAAAATCTCCGCAGGGTCCGCTGATTTGTCAGTTTATACTTCCAGGTAAGATACCAGCTTCGCTTCTTCCTAGCCCCAAAGGGCTTGATGAGGGAGCTGGGCTTCCAGTCATCCATACCGGATTTGGGAGTCACCACTGTCCCGGCCAATCCATGACTTCAGGAATATGAGGGGATCAGAGAGTCACATGGAGTAAGGGTCACATGGAGTAAGGTGCTCCTCCCAAAAGTCTGATGCCTTCTGGAGAAATGAGGATCTCCCAGTAACTCCTCCCTGCAAACATCCATGCTGTGTGACCTGGGGAAAGTGGCTCAACTTCTCTGGGCCTGGCAGGAAAACATTCAGAGGGTTTGGATCACCTGGAAATTCCCTGGGGCTGGGGGAACTATCTGAGTCAGGACTGCTCAGGGCTCCAGGGGTAGAGGCCAAATAATTGACTCTAAAGGTTCATCAGCCTCTAAAAGTCCTTCCCAATCCTCTCTAGTGGGCAAAGAACAGCGACTTTCCCCGCCCCAATCCTCCACCCTCGTCCCATTCTATCTGGCCCGGTTCTTCTCCTCCCAGGGATCAGAGAGGCCCGAAGGCTCGGGAGACCTGCCCTGGCCGCGTCACCCCTCCTGGACCCCAGCCTAGAGGCACTCACCGCTCAGGGGCCCCGGGCCCCGCTCGGGCGCCCTTCGGGCCCGCACGGTTCAGCCCCGCTCACCGCGGCCTCCGCCTCCTCCATGCCGCTCGCGGCCCGGCCCCGCCCCGGCCCGGCCGGCCCGCCCCCCCGCTTCCGCCGCCGCCGCCGCCGCCACCGCCGCCGCGGGGTGAGAGGGCGGCGGGCGGTGCTTAGGGCGGTGGCCTCAGCCGGGCGTCTGCAGCCTGCGAGGAGGGGTGGTGCTCAGACCCTCGTTCGCAGCTCCGCAATCCCGCGAGCCAGTGGGCTGCTGGCCCAGAGCAGCCCGCACCCGGCCTTGCCGAGGGCACCTGATTCCTGTGCGAGAACCTGCACCTTAGACCAGATAACTCTGCACTCCAGGGTTAGGGGGGTTCTACGGGATCGCACGCTGCTCATCCGCCTGAGCCCTTCCTGGGCAAGGCTATTACCCAGGCCTAGGGCATGCACAGCCTTTGGAGCAAAGAGGGATTAAAACCCAGGTTCTACTACTGTTCTGAGCACTTTACTTATATTAACTCATTCAATTCCACAACTCATGAGGTGGGCACTATTACTTCCCCCATCCTGGAATTGAAACCCAGGCGGTCTAGCTCCGGATTCTGTTCTTAACTACTGCACCATACTGGCTATAGTAATATAGAGTTGTGAAGTTTGAGATAATATACATAAAATGCTTAGTTTAACACAGTGGTTCTCAAACTTCAGCTTGCATCAGAATCACTTAGAGAGGTCCTGGGGTTGTGGCTCAGTAGTAGCGCACTTGCCTAGCATGTGTGAGGCAGTGGGTTCGATCTCAGCACCACATATAAATAAATAAAATAAAGATCCATCAACAACTTAAAAAAAATCACTTAGAGGGTTTGTTAAAACACAGAAAATTAGTTTCTCTCTCATCCCTACAGTTTTAGATTCATTCTGGGATTGGTTGGGATTTTTTTTTTTTTAACCTTTACTTTATTTATTTGTTTATTTATTTATGTGGTGCTGAGGATCGAACCCAGCGCCTCACATGTGCTAGGAAAGTGCAGGTTGCCCTACAAGACCGGCATATTTTTGCATTTCTAACAAGATTCTAGGTGCTGTTGATACTTGTTTGAAGTGATTGGGAAACCATGGAACCATTTTAGGCAGGAGAGTCAGAGAATCTGATTTATATATTAAGAGAACCTTTACTGTTTTGTGGAGAATGAATTGAAAGGAGACAGAAAACAGAACACCAGATATTTTTTTGAGCTCTCCCTGTTCCATCTGCCTCCTGCATATTGGTGTGGTACCCCCCAAATATTAACAGTGCTTGTTTTAGGAGTTGAGGCAATAGGTGATTTTTCCTAATAAGTATGTATTAAAATATAAGAAAACCCAACACATTTTATTAATATTTTTAAAGTGTCCTTAAATTGGGCAGGGTGGTGCACACTTGTAATCCCAGCTATTCAGGCAGGAGGATGGCAAGTTCAAGGCCGGTTGGTGCAATTTAGTGAGATCCTATCAAAAGGTGGGTGTGTGGGTATATGGGCTGGGGATGTAGCTCTGTGTTAGATCACTTGCCCATTATGTGGCAGGCTCTGGGTGCCCCAGTACTAAATAAATAAATGTAATCAGTCACTTAGTCTGGTCAGTCTTATCTCCTAAAGAGTTCTATATTCTGGTTCAATTCTTCTCCAGCTTCACAACCAGACCCTGGTCCAAGTGGTTAGTTTCTTGTCTTCCAATAAGTTCTTGACTCCAGATTTTTACCACTCCAATCCTTTCTTCTTGCAAAATCCAGAGGAATTTTTCAAAAAGACAAATATTCTATCTTTTGCTTAAAACTTTTTATAGATCAAAAAAAATACTAAGGAAAAATATGTTACAAAGATAAATTACAAAATAAATTACAAAGATAACCATTAGATAAACTAGAAATGATGAAAATAAATAGTGCCAATGTCAGAAGGGAAGTAGAATTAAATCCATATATTCAAATTTATCTCTTTTTTTCCCCCTCTGGTACTGGGGATTGAGTCTTGGGGTGCTCTACCACTGAGCCACATCTCTACCCTTTTCATTTTGAGACAAGGTCTCACTAAGTTACTGAGACTAGGAGATGGTCTTGCTAAAGTGCTAAGGCTGCTCTTGAACTTGTGATTCTCCTGCCTCAGCCTCTGTAATAGCTATGATTATAGGCTGCACCACCACTCCTGGCATTCATATTTATTTTATAGGAAGTCAGTAGACCGTGTTTAAAATTAAGTAGTGGTGTAAGTCTGTTACTTAGAAATATGGGTGTAAGCACTAGGAAAAAAATAAAAAAGAAAGCGGTTGCCTCTGAGAAGAGGAAAAAGAGATGGGAAGGGGCAGGCAGGGCAAAGCTCTTTATTCATTCATTCATTTATTTATTTAGAGACAGGACCTCTCACTAAATTGCTGAGAGTCTTCCTAAAATTGCTGTAGCTGTCCTCAGATTGAAGATCCTCCTACCTCAGTCTCTGGAATTGCTGAGATTACAGGCATAGGCCACTTCAGCTGGCAGTAGTTGTCTTTTCATTGTAAATCCTCCTATAACCATGGGCTGGAATGACTTGGATTAAAAGCTGAAACAAAACAAAACAAAGTTTTTCATGGCTCCTCACTGCCTGTAAAATAAAGTCTAAACACCTTGGTATTCAGGAGTGTGGCACTCAGACCAGGAGGATGGCCATCACCTGGGAGCTTGTTAAAAATGCAGAATCTCAGGCCCAGCCCCAAATTCATAGAATCAATCTGCTTAATATTTATCTAATTAATTAACTATCTTATGTGTTGTCAGAAGTAGAACTCCTGTGCTCAAGTGACCAATCCTACTATCTCAGCCTCAGAGTAGGTGGGACTACAGGCCAGTGCCACAGGACCCAGAAGACCTGCATCTTAACAAGTCGGTAGATGATTCATACTCAGAGTGAAGCTTAGGCAGCATCTTGTTGGTAAGCGGGTGCAGGGTGAAACCCTTCAGCTTTAATACAGGTTGCTCTCCACTGGTCTGAATTTTAGCCAATGAAAGGAGTGTGTGTGTGAGTGGTTAGCTAAATTCTAACCCCTTTTTAGACCCAGCTCATTTACTCCAGTAAGCTTTCCAGATCTCTATAGCTGTTACCACGATCCTTTAAACTCCTATATCTATTTGAGGTTGTTTAGTCTTAATTCTGCAAACACTTGTTGGGCACCTATTGTGGGCCTAGCTGGACTCAGTGCTAAGGTGAGGAGTAGAGCTGAGCTCTTAGCGCTCCTTAAGGACCAAATCCAGGATCGCCCAGCCCCAGCTATCCAGGGCCAGAGGTTGCGTGCGCAGCACTCAAATATATATCTACCCCCGGCTCCGCGCGGCTTTTCTGAGTGTTACGGCGCCCTCCTCCCGCCCCTGCGCCGCGCGGGCGGGGACCCACCGGTTCCGCTCGGTAATAACCGGCGGAAAAAGAGGACCCCCGGGAGCGGACCCCGGCGTCTGGCTTCCCAGCCCGGTTCAGGCTTGGGCGCGCATGGAGGGGACCGTGGAGTTCCAGACACCTGACCTGCGAGACGTGGAGGGCAAGGTGGGCAGGAAGACCCCTGAAGGGCTGCTCCGCGGGCTGCGAGGCGAGTGGGAGCCCGGAACCTCTGGCGCGCTGTTGCTCCCGGGGGCGACCAGCAGAAGCCCCGGCCTGGGGGACAAGATCATGGCGCTAAGGATGGAGCTGGTGAGTGGGGACACCACAGGCCAGGAGGACGGAGTCCCTAGGGTCGAGAGGAACCTACTCTCGTCCCCAGAGTTAGACTGGAAAGGAAGGAGTTAAAAACTCGGCACTTAACTCCTCGGGATCCCTCCTAGATCAGTCCATAAACACTGGGGTGGAGGCAGAGTGACGTCCATTAATTGTCCCCCAAGGATGAGTGGAGTGTTTGATGAGTCCTGAGGACTGTGGGTAGTTTTTCCTACCAAATTATTTAGGAGAGGAAAGGAAAGGGCTGGGAACTACTCAGAACCTAGCTCTTCAAATTCGGTCCCCTCCCCATAGGGGCCACCTATTCTCCCAGCCCCCATTTAAGGCAACCAGGTATTTTCTCCTCTTACAAACTGGGAAAGGGTTTGGCTCCTTTGAGGCCTGGAGTGTTTGTGAAAATATTCAGCACAGAAGAAATTTGGGTAAGAGTATATCTCCCCTGCCCTCTTCAGACTGCCTGGACTAGGGGCACTGAAAACATCTCCCTTTCCTTAACATCTCTCCAGCTGCACTTAAAATACTTGAAATTTCTAGGGCCATAGCAGAGAAAGTGCTTCACTTGGACTCAGTTGCCTCCCCTGCAATCTAGGATACTGGATATTTGGATCTCATCTATACCTTCTCGGGAGGAAGAGGAAACACCAGTCCTCCCCTGTCTCCTGGAGTTGCAGGTCTAGATTCAGAGCCAAGAGGGCAGCTGGGGCCCCAGCATGCTCCCCAAGGATCTGGTTCTGGTGAAGGAGGCGTGATTTACACCTGCTACCACTTCGCAGCCAGTTCTGAGGAACTGAAGAATTGCCAGCTGAATTCTGGCCCAGAACCAGGAGTCCAGAGTGAGCCTGTCAGCTAATAAGTCTTCCTGGAGCCCCACTGTGTGCCAGCTCTGCCAAACTGCTCTGGGAGGGAGCAGAGGGAGGAGGTCTTCCGAGAGCTCTCAGATCTGCCAGGACTCTGACCTGCTGGGAGGAAAAAAAGCTAGGAGATTCTGGTGGGTGGAGCAGTCAGGAGTTCCCTGGGGGCAGGACTTGAATGCCTAGTGTGCACTTGCCCTTGAAGGTTGGAGGTGAGTGCCTGATTCTCCACAGCTGGACTTGACTGTAACCACCTCAAGGAATGCCCAGCTTTGCCTCATTGTACAAACTTTAGCTCAAGGTCCAGAAAGAGCCTACCTAGTTTGCCCTGCTTTGAAAACTTTTACCAAATACATATGCTAGGTACTAAGCATCCTGCTGAACACCTTCCATGATGATCTCTCTTTATTTTTATTTTTTGGTACCTGGGGATTGAACACAGGGGCTCTTTACCACTGAGCTACATCCTCCTGCCCTTTTTATTTTGTGACAGGGTCTGTCTAAGTTGCTTAGGGCCTTGCTAAATTGCTGAAGCTGGTCTCAAACTTGGAATCATCCTGCCTTGGCCTCCCAAATTGCTATGACACCACTCCCGGCTTTTTATTTATTTATTTATTTTTGCCATACAGGGATTAAACCCAGGGCTTTACATATGCAAGGCAAGTACTGTACTACTGAGCTACATCCCCAACCTATATATTTATAGATGGACACAATACCTTTATTTTATTTGTTTTTAAATTTTTTTTTAGTTGTAGATGGACACAATACCTATATTTTGGGCTGGGGATGTGTGGCTCAAGCGGTAGCGCGCTCGCCTGGCATGTGTACAGAACCACATACAAAGATGTTGTGTCCGCCGAAAACCAAAAAAATAAAATAAAATATTAAAAATTCTCTCTCTTTAAAAAAAAACAAACTATATTTTGAATTTACTTATTATTTTGTGTTTTATGTGAGGATTGAACCTAGTGCCTCACACATGCAAGGCAAGTGCTCTGCCTTTGAGCCACAACCCAGCCCTTATTTATTTATTTTTATTTTTAGAGAGAGAGAGAATTTTTTAATATTTATTTTTCACATTTCGGTGGACACAACATAGTTATTTTATTTTTATTTGGTGCTGAGGATCGAACCCAGCACCCCGCACATGAGCGTGTTACTGCTTGAGCCACATCCCCAGCCTCTATTTATTTTTTAATGTGGTGCTGAGAATTGAAGACAGTGCCTTACACATGCTAGATAAGCACTCTACCACTGACCCACAACCTCAGCCCCCCCCAACCGTTTTTATTTATTTATTTATTTATTGTTTTATTCTTATTATTTTTGTGGTGCTGGGGATTGAACTCGCATATAAGACAAGCACTCTACCCCAGCCCCCTTTTTATTTTTTAATTTTGAGTCAGGGTCTTGCTAAGGTTCCCAGGCTGGCTTGGAACTTGTAACCCTTAGCCTCCTAAGTAGCTACAATTACAGACCTGTGCCACTTCATCTGGTTTACATGATAGTCTCTCAAATCTTCACAGCAACCTTGTTAGATAAGTGATATTTTATAGAGGAGGCAAGAGAGGTTAAGTAATTGCCCAAAGTCATGCAAAAAATAAAAAGCAAAGTCAGGATTTGAACCCAGATCACCTGACCACATTTTATATCTTTACCATTGAGACCTGCCTTGTACCAGATATTTTAAGCCTGTCTTGTGTTATTGAAATGAGGAAAAGTGATGTTTTCCCGTACTTGGAGATATTTAAGGGCTTGCCTGAACTCACACAGGGCATCTGGAACCACACCTAATTTCTCTGGTTCTCTTTTCCGACTTGCTGGGGACTACCAGATTATGAACTTTAAGGTGGTACATTTAACTTCTGAATTTGTCTCTCTGCATTTTGGCATTTTTGACTCACCTGCCCACGGTTGGAGAGGGGAGAGAACCTTTTGGGGGCTAGAATAATGGACCCCCTAGCCCATTCTTTTCTTTTTCCCTCAGGCCAGGAGGTCATTAATCTCTTAAGGCATTCTGCCCTGCCCACTGGTTATAACCAGGAAGGACAAGGGGAAGAGCAGGGGATTTCCCTTGGCCTCTCTGGAGGCAGGACAGGTCCAAGCCCTTTAAAAACTGTCCTTCAATTGCCCCTCTCCCTGCTTTCCTTTTTGGGAGGGGCCAGTCCTGCCCTTGAGGCCAAGGTTAGCTCTGCCTATTGGCTTCCCCACTCCTGCTTAGCTCCACTAGGCAGAGGCTGAGTGAAGAGCTAGAGACTGGAATTTGTGGGTATGGGAAACAATGGCAAACTCCCCTCCTCACTTCTCCCACCCAAATAACTGTTGTTATGACAACCCACCTCCACAGAGCAGTTTGTGGAAAAGCTTCAGGCAAGTAAGGGGAAGACATAGGTTCAAGTCTAGATTCTGCTTCTGAATCATTTTGTGATCTTGAGCCAGGCCCTCTCTCTCTCAGGGCCTTAGTATTTCTGTCTCTTGGAGGGGGAAGTAAGGGAGAATTGTGAAACTAAATGATTTGCAAGAGCCTTTCTAGTAACAATAGTCTGAGAATCTCAATTCACCACCTAGGAGCTAAAATTGGTACTGAGCAATGAGAGAGCCTACCTGGGACCCTGGGCCTGGGCAGAAAGTCTGATATGCATATAGGGAGGAGTTGGGAGACTTGAATTCCCCCAGGGAGAGAATGGGTTAGGGTTGCCTCTAAGACTGCATCTCTCCTGAGCTGTTATTCCCTGCTTTGTTTCCAAAGAGATGGTATGAAATAACTGTTTCTTTTTCTGGCGAGAAAGCCTTGCTTTTTTCTATTTTGGGGAGTGATGCTATCACAGTCAGGGAATCCCACTGTCACAGGATTATAGAATCTGATCCTCTGATTCATTTCACAGCAACACAGTACCACCTAGTTCCCTGAATTCTGGGGACCACCAGAGGGGCCAGATAGTAAAGGAAAGAGAATCACAGAACTGAGTGTGACCTACCCAACACTAGGGAGAGCGCCAGAAACAATTGAGCAGGATTTGTTCTCAAAGAGCTCACAATCTGGGTTAGGGAAGGAGGGGACAACTCTAGTACAGGATGAGAAGTGCTGTTGGAACCCTGGGGGGCCTCCTGGGAGTCTGGATCATGAAGTAACATAGTTGGATTACTGCCACTTGGAATTGGAGGGGATATATCCTGAAGTTGGAATGCTTCTCTCCTCCTCTTTGTCTGGCTAAGTCCTACCTCATCCCTAACCTTCAAGTCTCATCTGACATCCATTATCTAGGAAGCATTTCTGGCCTCCTTGAATTGGGTTATGGTATTAACCTAGGTACTCATAGTCCTCTGTGCCATAGTTGTTTCCTCTAGCATTTGTCACTTAATTTGGGGGTGGAGGGGCAGGGTACTGGGGATTAAATCCACTCTACCTTTGAGCTACATTGCTAGCTCTTTTTATATTAATTTTTTCAATTTTGAGACAGGATCTCACTAAATTGCTGAGGCTGGTCTCAAACTTCTGATCCTCCTGCCTCAGCCTCCTGAGTCCCTGGGATTACAGGCATGAACCATCATGCCCAGCTTGTCACACTGAATTTTAAGGACTTGCTTTATTGTCTTATCTAACCCACAAGACTGAACCCTCTGAGGTCAAGAAATGGTGGCTTTTCTCCTTTGTCTAACACAGTGCCACGCCTGTAAGAAACATTCAATAAATATTTGTCCTGTGACAGATTAATTTTATCTTGAGAAAGGGCAAGGAAAACTTCCCAAGGAAGAAGGCATTTGAGATAGTCCCTGAAGACTGAACAAAGGCTGTGGGAATTTAGTTTAGGAGGGCAGACTCAACCCATTCACTTACCTTCACTGCTTTCTGAAATTCTATTAAAGAAAAGATTATTATATTTTTTTAAGAGAGAGAGAGAAAGAGAGAATTTTTTTAATATTTATTTTTTAGTTTTCAGTGGACACAACATCTTTATTTTATTTTATGTGGTGCTGAGGATAGAACCCAGTGCCCCGCACATGCCAGGTGAGCACGCTACCACTTGAGCCACATCCCCAGCCCAAGAAAGATTATTTTAAAAGGCATGAGGCAGGTGGCTCAGTGGTAGAGCATTTGCCTGGCATGTGTGAGACACTGGGTTTGATTCTCAGCACCACATATAAATAAAATAAAATCCAGTGACAAATAAAAACTTTAAATAAATAAATAAATAAAAAAGGCCTGAGGCCATAATGACAATGAGAATAAAGGGAGAAGGTGATAAGAAGAAAAGTAGTAACTAACTCAGACCTCAAAAAAGCTGAATTCTAGGCGGGGCATGGCGGCACATGCCTGTAATCCCAGTGGTCAGGAGGCTAAGGCAAGAGAATCACTAGTTCAAAGCCAGCCTCAGTAACAGCGAGGCACAAAGCAACTCATAAGACCCTGTCTCTAAATAAAATACAAAATAGGGCTGAGGATGTGGTTAGTGGTCGAGTGCCCCTGAGTTCAATCCCTGGTACCCCACCACCACCACCACCAAAAAAAAGCTGAATTCTAAGCTAGCAGTAGGGCAAGCTGAAAAGCAATTCATTTGCACTAAGAAATTCTCAAAGAATTGGTGCAGTGGTGCACAAGTATAATCCCAGTGACTCACTTGGGGAGGCAGAGGTAAGAGGGTCACAAATTGGAGGCCAGCCTGGACAACTTAGTAAGATTCTGTCTCAAAAAATTAAATGGTCTGGTGATATAGCTCAGTGGTAAAGTGCTCAAGGGTTTAATCCCCAGTACCAAAACAAATCAAAACAAAAAGAAAAACTCTCAAAGTCTTAGGAGTTAGATGCACCAGGTATTTCTGGAACTGAGAGCACAAGAGGTGCTGAAACCAAGAGGATTGCTTAAGTATCTGTTTAAGAATGATATTCTAAAATGGTGCTGAGGTACATACCTATAATCCCAGCTGCTTGGGAAACTGAGGCATGAATTCAATAATAAGCAATTATAATTGCCTCAGCAACTTAGCAAGGCACTAAGCAACTCAGTGAGACCCTCTCTCTAATAAAATACAAAAAGGGGCTGGGAATGTGGCTCAGAGGTTAAATGCCCCTGGGTTCAATCCTTAGTACCAAAAAAAAGAATTTCTAAGATCCCTTCCCCTTCTCTCACTGTGTAACCAGGTTAATTACTCCTTTATCTAGCAGAGGTTGGAAATAGAAGAGTAGAATGGGAAGGAGGAAAGGGAGGAAGGCAGAAAGAATTGAAAGAGAAAACACAGCATGAGAAGTAGTTTTGGTATGAGGACTTTAAATTTTTTAATATTTTATATTCATTTAGGTACTGGGATTGAATGCAGGGCCTCAGGCATTCTGTATAATGCCTGAACTACATCCCCAGCCTCTAGTGTGAGGACTTTTGTTTAATGCATTTAGTTTGGACTGTACCACACTGAACTACATCCCCAGCCTCTAGGATGAGGACTTTTGTTTAATGCATTTAGTTTGGACTTGAATTAGAACTGTTATTTCACTGTTAATAGGTTTGTCCACGTTAGGAAAGAATTAAAGATAACCTCCATTATCTTATGTCTTTAATAGTCTGTATTATCTCATATCTCAGTTATTTATGCCCATCTCACCTTATTGGGACTATAAACTTCTCTCTCTCTCTCTCTCAACATTTTTTTTTCAATATTTTATTTTTTAGTTCTCGGCGGACACAACATCTTTGTTTGTATGTGGTGCTGAGGATCGAACCCGGGCCGCACGCATGCCAGGCGAGCGCGCTACCTCCTGAGCCACATTCCCAGCCCTCAACATTTTTTTTTAAGTTGTACATGGGCACAATGCCTTTGTTTTATTTATTTTTTATTTTTATGTGGTGCTGAGGATCGAACCCAGTGCCTCACACATGTGAGGCAACCACTCTACCACTGAGCTACAACCCCAGCCCTAAAAACTTCTCTTAAGCAGTGGCAATGAGACCTTTAAAATGTAACACAGAAAATTAGAAGACAATGGAACAATGTCTTTTTTTTTTTTTTTAATTTTTTACTATTTATTTTTTAGTTTTCGGCAGACACAACATCTTTGTTTGTATGTGGTGCTGAGGATCGAACCCGCGCCGCACGCATGCCAGGCGAGCACGCTACCGCTTGAGCCATATCCACAGCCCGGAACAATGTCTTAAATCTCAAGGAAAAATTAATTTCAACCTAGAATTTTATATCCAGCCAAACTTACTGCTATAAGGCTAGAATAATAACATTTTAAAACATGTAAAGTTTCAACCTCTAGATACATCCAGAGGGAGAGCACCACTCACCTGAATTAAGTAGTAAATCAAGAAAGAAGGGACTAGGGTTGTGTCTCAGCAGTAGAGCGCTCGCCTAGCATGTGCAGGGCGCTAGATTTGATCCTCAGCACCACATAAAAATAAAATAAAGATATTGTGTACAACTACAACTAAAGCAAATATTTTTTTTAAAAAAAGAAAGAATATATGGGTGGCATCTAAGAAATAAAGGATCCACCTTAGGAAAGGCAAAGGAAATCCCTAAGATGATAGTGAAGCAGAGACAGATTGAAGCAGATCAGAAGCCTTCTAAAGAGATACTACTCAGTTACTCAGGAGGCTGATGCAGGAGGATCACAAATTCCACACTAGCCTGGGTGTCTCAAAATAAAAAATGAAAAGGGTGATAGTTCAGTGGTAAAGCACTCCTAGGTTCAAGCCCCAGTACTGACTGTAAGGTGGGGTGAGATGCCTCTAGAAGATAGAATAGATAGATCATCTCATGTGATGTGTTTGAAAGCCTTGAAAGGGAAATTCAGATAATTGGGAAGAATCTGGGAATGATCTACTGGTAACTACATAGCAAACTAGGCAGTAAGTCTAAGCAAAGCATAGGTTGTAAGAAATAAAAAGTAACTATTGTAAAGTACATAGCTTGGCTATAAATAGCATTTCAAAATCCTAATAAGGTAATTGTATTGCCTTTTGGGAAAATGAGGAGGTGGGAAGTATGTCTCCATAGCAGAGGAGTGGGGAGTGGGTTAAAGTTAAATCCTTAACTACTTATAGTGTGGGAAGTCAATAGAAAAATGTTCAAAATTTAAAAATCAAAAAGTTGCAATAGAAGCATGTGATTTGGAGGCTAGGCTGAGGCAGAAGAATCACAAATTCCAGACCAGTCTCAGGAATTTAGGGAGGCCCTAAGCAACTTAGAGACCCTATCAAAAAAAAGGGGGAGGGGGCTGGGGATGTAAGTGGTAAGTGCTCCTGGGTTTAATCCCCAGTACCAAAAATAAATCTTGTATAACTGTTTGCTTCCATGTAAGCATCTATTGATTTGACTAAAAGTGAAACTAAGGGCTGGGAATGTGGCTCATAGGTAGAGGGCTGGCCTAGCATGCGTGAGGTACTGGGTTCGATCCTCAGCACCACATAAATATTAAATAAAGATATTGTGTCCACCTTTAACTAAAAAATAACTATTTAAAAAAATGAAACTAAATAAAACTAAAAAGTCATGTTGTGGCAGGACCTTGGGTCCATAGAGAAGTATGCCAGAGGTGAAACTAGAGAGATGGGCAAGAACCATATTACTATAGGCTTTTGAATGCCAGCCACTGAAGTGTTTAGATTTCATTCTCTAAGAACAATGCAAAACCAGTAAATCCCTCTTGAGCAAGGGAGGGACAGGTTCAGACTTGTGCTTGGGAAAGGTATTTTAGTGCATCTGAGCTGAGAGGGACCCTGGAAATTACCCAGAAAATCAGAATTATTTCCAGTACAGACAGGGAGACTGGTGTTAGGTGAAGGGAGACCATGAATCCCAGCCAGTGGGATGCTGATCCTTCTTAGCTCTGGCCAACCTTTTGTTCCCATAGCCCAAGCCCATAGTCTTGTTACCAGTACTCTGAAGGGACTAGGGAACTAGGTTAACTCGTTCTTTATTTTTCAGCTCCCACCTGCTTTTTGTCCACTTCCCAGTTAACAATCTATCAAGCTATTCTTTGTCCATTTCTAAGTCTTACTGGTGAATCTGAACCAGTTCAATAGACTAAATGCCCTAAATATGAAGTTCTAGCCTACCAAACTAGAATTTGATTGGATTTTAATATTTAACATTACTAAGACCTTATTCTGTGCTAGGTACTATGCTCTCAGTGTGTAATAGCATTTCAAAATCTTTATAGCCACCCTGTGAGATGAGTGATTTAGCCCTATTTGCAGTCAAGGAAATTGAGACTCAGAGAAGAGTCTCAATCACACAGCTAGCTCATCAATAGTGGAGCTGGAGCTGGGTGCAGTGGAGCACATCTGAAATCCCAATGGCTTGGGAGGCTGAGGCGGGAGGCTCGAGTTCAAAGCCAGCTTCAGTAAAAGCAAGGCACTAAGCAACTCTGTGAGACCCTGTCTCTAAATAAAATACAAAATAAGGCTGGGGATGTGGCTTAGTGGTCGAGTGCCCCTGAGTTTAGCCCTGGTACCCCCCCCAACCAAAATAGTAGAGCTGGAAATTTGTGGGGGGGTTGGGGAGGCGGTTTCTGGGGATCAAACCCATGGCCTTATATATGCTAGGTAGCACTCTACCACTGACCTCCATCTCCACCCTGAGCTGAAATTTTAAATAGTTGACCATTTTCTTCTAAAGCCCATTCTCCACATTCTGTTTCCATGCTTCTTAAAAGCAAAACACATTCGGTTGGTCACTAAGTAGGGGTCTCTGGAAATAACTGTGGAAGCCCATTACTCAGACTTGTGACTAATTCCTTCTTCCACTCTCCCAGGCTTACCTTCGAGCTATTGATGTGAAGATCCTGCAGCAGCTGGTGACCTTGAACGAGGGCATTGAGACAGTGCGTTGGCTGTTGGAGGAACGGGGGACACTGACCAGTCATTGCAGTAGCCTCACCAGCAGCCAATACAGCCTGACAGGCGGGAGCCCAGGCCGCTCAAGGCGGGGCAGCTGGGACAGCCTTCCAGACACCAGCTCTACTGACCGGCTGGACAGTGTCTCTATTGGCAGCTTCTTGGACACTGTGGCCCCCAGAGAGCTTGATGAACAGGGTCCCCCAGGGGCTCCCTGTCCTGAGATTGACTGGACAAAGGTTATACCTGGCAAGGAGAGGGCCAGGACTGAGGTGGACCTCACAGCCACCAGGCTAGAGAGCTTAATGTCTCTGAGGAAGCCTCCAGGGGAGGGGCTCCAAGGTGGACCATTGGAGCCACCAGAGGACGAGAGTGCCAAACTGGACTTTGAGGCCCACTGGTACTGGGGACAATGCCAAGATGATGTGACCTTCTTGTAACAACTTTCCCAACATTTTGTACTCCTATAGATCTTTCATCCCTTGGCCCTGGTCTCCCACAAAATTTATTCTCCCTCAGTCAAGGAGTAGGAATAGGATGCTCTGAAATCAATTACCATGAAAACCTGGTTCATCATAACTCTGGTCCTAGGGAGTCTCTACCTTTATCCCTCAATTACCAGGCCCCTAGAGCTATTTTCATAGAGAGGTTAACTACAGGTGAGTGTCTCCTGGTGTGAGGGTATTTCTGTCCTCTCTCTCTGACACCCCCCCCCCAGATAAGGATTTATGACCCATAGGAGATCACTAATGAAGAAATTGGGATGTAATTACTTCATCTAAAGTCTAAAAGTCTTGCCACCTCTTGGTCAAGAAGACTGAGACATTCAGGGCCAACCCTTCCTGGATTAGCCCTCCCAGAATCCTTAGGAGTTGGTAGACCCTCCCCTTCCTACTGATGTCATTTCCTGCTAGGATGGACTGACTTTTTGTCTGTTTCAGTCTTTGGATGGTCAGTATAAGGGTGTCTGTGCCTCTGCTGCTAAGTGATACCATATCACTTCATAGCCTTACCATTACTTCATGTGAATGGCAACACATCACCCCTTCTGACAGGAAAGTTGCTCACTGGTGGATGTTTGTGCTGCTTTTTGGAATGTTCTTACCTTTTAAACAGGGAATTCTCATTTTTTCCTAGGGGGTCTCATGCTCTCTATCTACATCCCTGTCTGGTACAACACTTTTGTCTGTTTGCTTTCTGGGAGAGAAACTGTTAGGGCCTGCACCTAAGGTTCTGAGTCAGCTTGGCCCACTCTGCTACAGACCCCTGTCTTACCCAATCCCTGGGCTGCCCCATTCTAATTTTGACTCCATTTCTGCCTGCAGGGAGGTTCAGTTTCTGTGTCTCTACACCTCAGTTTCCTTTTCAGGCCTCAGGCCTTTTATATGCAGATGAGTCCTAGCCTTCTCACCCAATGTTGGGAGCTGGGGAGAGTGAAGTTTGAGGCCCTCAGGGCTCTGGGGTAAAACCAGAATCTTGGAGGGTGGGGAGGGTTATCTTCTCTGACTCTGTAATGCCCTTCCCCCACCCGGTTCAGCCTTCCACCATTTGGTCACAAGGATGCCTGCCTGAGGTTGGGATACAAGGAATCCCCTTGTCTGGGCCACAATGTGGGGGCGTGGCAGGAACAGACAGAGGCTCTTTGGTCTCTGGGCCCCATCTTGGGAGGTGGGCGGGAGCAAGGGAAAGTCCTCCTTTCTCCCTTAGAGCAAGCCCCCTTTACTCTTGGACCTAAGGAGGGAGCAGGGGACTGGCTCTGGGGCTGGATCTCAGGATCCTAGCTAATTACACCAAAGAAGGAATTCACTGAAGCTGCCAACCTGGGGCTCAGAGAAGGGACAGGCCCAGAGGCCAGGGGGGATAAGGACTATGGCTGATGTTTGAATGAATTCTTGGAGATTAACCCTTTGGATCCCAGGTGACTGCCCCATATGTTGGCCCCTGTTTTTTGTGGGCCCTAATCTAATTTGATTACTGGAGGGGGGGGGGAGGGAATAAAAGAGGGTCTTGGGATATTCAACGTGCCCTCCTGAGTTGGAGGAATCTTCACCAAATCTTGAAATAACTCCTGCCATTTTTCTACTTTTCAGTTTTTGTTGGGGAAGGGAAGGAAGGAAGCCAAGTCTCTTTCCCTTAAAACTCCTCAGATGTTTTTCAGCAACCCCCACTCCCATCCTTCTGAGCAGTCTATGGCTAGCCCCTAAAGATCCTCTCTTCTCCTCTCCCTCAAAGTGAAAGAAATGTCCAAAGTATCCTCTCAACCTCTTCTCTTCTGCTTACCAGACCTCTCTTTACTGCTCCTCAAGAACCTGGGGCTCCTGACCCCTTAAAGACTGGGAATTCCAATACTCTATTCCAGCCCCTTCTCCACAGCCATTTTATAGTGTTCCCTTGAGTGACCAAAGTAACCACCCTTCCTCATGGACGTCATTATATTCCTTTTTACTTTTTCTGGGGGTGTGGGGTGGGGGTGTGTGCTTAGAGACGCTTGTGTGCTGGGCACTGAGCTATACCCCCCAGTCCCATTGCATTCCTTTTTGAATCTCACTTCACGTAGTCAACCAACTTCTCAACTGAAGAGGTTGCCTGCCCTCTTGTGGCCTTTATGCATCATTGCCAGGGTGGCTGGGTGGAACCTCCAAGCTCAAATAACAGTGCAGCCTCCTAGAAGACCAGCCCTCTCAGTACACAGACAGGCTGGGGACCCAGGAATATATAGATTTGCCCAGCATAACCCTTTGTGAAACCTCCAAAGCCACACTGTTCCCAGTCAACACCTCCAAAGCCCAAAGGAACTGAAAGCAATTTCCTCTGATTGTAATGTTTGACCCCTATTATGTCATCCCTAAAGAATCAGCTCCCCGTCTTTAGAGAAAGGACTGCAGGCTCTGTAGAATAGAAGCTTGGGCCTGGACATCAGTTAGGAAGAAAGCCAATCCCAGACCAATCATGAAAGAAAAGTAGGACCAGACATTGTGGGGGCAGAGCTCAGCATTTCAAACTTGTAGGTTACAAGTGGGGAGCTGTGAAATTAGAAAAAAACACATGGATCTTGCCGAGATTGGGGTATATCACAGGTCAGGGTATTATGTATAAGTTGGGTAGGCACCTAAAAGTGTTGAAATGTTGGAGAGGTGAGGCTACCTGGGTAGTCCAGGTAGGTCTGGGCATCCTGTGTTAATACCTTAGACTCCAGTTCCCTACCAGAGAAAGCAGCCCCACTTGTCCTTCCTGTTTTTAGACTAGCTGGGTGAAACTCAGCTGGTCTATTACCCTAGACTTTTCTGGATTTCAGGGAAGAGCTACTTGGAACCTCAAAGGAGAAGGGAGGAAAATGGTGAGAGATGTAGGAAAACTTGAGAATGAGCTGGGCACAGTGGTGCATGCCTATAATCCCAGCAACTTGGGAGGCTGACACAGAAGGATTGCAAGTTCAAGACCAGCCTCAGCAACTTAGTGAGACCTGTCTCAAAATTTAAAAAGGACTGGGGATGTGGTTCAGTGGTTAAGCACCTCTGGGTTCAATTCCCAGTACCAAAAAAAAGGAAAGCAGGGTGTCTAAAGTATGAATAGAAGAAGCATACTGTCCTCTGAGTACTCTGGGGGGCTTTTGCCAGGGATCAGGGTAAAGGTAGAAATGAAACTGCTCATGACAGCTACAGAGAGCACTTGAGAGGGTAAGCAGTGACACCATAATGGGTCCATCAAGGGAACATTAAACCATGTGAGTGGACAGGTGTGAAGGCCTGTGCTTAGAGAGCACCAGGCTGACTGGAAATTATGGCAGATTTGGTGAGAAATACTTGGGGTTACAGTGGACACAAGCTAATTTGTACTTTTGGTGCCAGGCATGTACTGGGTATTCAGTTATACCTGTGTGCCTGTTCAAGGAAGGGAGGGATGAATGTGTGTAAATCCATAAGGAATGTGACTTACAAAACTAAAGTTAACTGATTGTTTATATTAGGTAATTGAAAACTTATTCTATTTAATTCTTAGCAACCCTATAAACAGTACATAGTTAACAATGTCTTGTTGCTTAGAAATATGCTCAAACTCAGATACATATCAAATGAGCCATAATATAAAGCTGGGTCAGTATCACTTCCTACCCGAACCTCCACACTTAGTCTTAGGAGAATAGGTATTGCTGCTCAATAGTAAAGGCAGGTTCCTGTTGCTGTAATGAATCACCACAAGTTTAATGGCTTAAAAACCATATCTATCTAGGCACTGTGGTACATGTCTGCAATCACAGTAACTCAGGAGGCTGAGGCAGGAGGATTGCAAGTTTGAGACCCCCAAGCAATTTGTTGAGTGAGACCCTATCTCAAAATAAAAAATTAAAAGGGCTGGGTATGTGGCTCAGTGGTTGAGTGCCCCTGGGTTCAATTCTGGTACTAAAAAGAAAGAGAACTTGTGATCCTCCTGCCTCAGCCTCCCAAGCCACTGGATTACAGGTGTGCACCACAAAGCCCAGCTGTATTGTTTTCTCTCCAGGACCATACTGTGCTCCTGCTTCTTCAGGCATGAGATAATTACACTCCTAATGAACTAACCTGGGTTCTAGAAAGGTAGATTGTCTTCTTCTTAAATTATTTTTTATTCTTCAATAGTTTTCTTTCTTTCTTTCCTTTTCTTTTTTCTTTTCTTTTCTTTTCTCTTTGCAGTGCTGGGGATTGAACCCCAGACTTCACATGTGCTACCCTGAGTCACAGCCCCAGCTCTTTTTCCTTAATAGTTCAGCTGGGCTCCTCAGAGCATGATGAATTCTCATTGTTGTTGATACCAGGCCCCTTCTTTTCATTTTCTTTTTTGTGGTACTGGAGATTGAACCCAGGGCCTCATGTATACTAGGCAAAGCACTCTACCACTGAATTTCATCACAGATCTTTTTCATTTTGAGATGAGAGTCTCACTGAGTCATCCTAGCCGACTTCAAATTCAGGATCCTATTACTTTAGCCTCCTGGGTAGCTGGGATTATAAGTATGCACCACTATGTTCAGCAACCTTTCTTGTTTTCTTTTGATCCCTGATCCCTATGCTTGTTCCTCTCCCTGGTATAGGCATACACAAATGTGTCAGTGTATGTTTGGATATGTATGTATCTTTAAATATATGTAGTTATGTGCTTACATGTTTTAAAAATATATGAATGATATATTAAAAAGAATAAACTAGCTTCTATAATGAATTGCACCCATATTTCAGTGGCTTAACACAGTAAGAATTTATTTTTCACTTATCCCACATAGCACAGGTATTCCTGGCCTGACAGATCTCCCTGTCCATGTCAGAGGCCAAACTACTTCTGTTTTCAGATGGTGAGAGTATGATCTCTGTATCATAAAGTTCCTTGTCAACTTTTCACCACGTTGGTTTATTGTCTATTGATGATCATTCTATGAATTGGTTACTTCACTAGGGATTATATAACTGTGATTTGCTAATACTACTATTTCATTTCCACTTATTAGCTCTAATTCTGTACAGAAAAACTTTTCACAACCTCTGGGACTATTTGGTAACCCTAAAATAAAGTTCATACCAGAATGGAAAGAGAAATGCTTAATGCTCTACATGGGGCATTCTTAATTTCAAAGTTGTAAGTTGATGTTTTAGCAACTACTAATGGCATTCAATGATTTTGTTTTGTTTTACTCTCTCCCTTTTTAAAAGTTACTATTATGAACCTATAGTTCTTATATATTTAATGTCTTTTAATCATTTGCAATTTTTATATTACATAAAATATCAAGCTTGGGACTGCATGTGTATGGGACTATGGGATCATGAATAAATAAATAAACTTGGGATTCCTAGCATCATAATTAAATAATTATTCAAGTATATACAAAAAATAGAGAAAATAGCTGGGCATGGTGGCTCATGCTTTTAATCTCAGCAATTTGGGAGGCTGAGGCAGGAGGATTGCAAATTAGAGGTCAGTCTCAGCAACTGAGTGAGACACTATCTCAAAGATATAAAGGGCTAAGAATGTAGTTCAGTGGTAAAGTGCTTCTGGGTTTAGTCCCCACTACCAAAAAAAGCATAGAAAATAGAGTAATGAATTCCTATGTATCTATCATCCACCTTCAAGTTATCAATTCACGGCCAATCTTGATTTATTCCTTCAACTACTCTCCCCAGTCAAGAGTATTTTGTAGCAAAATCATTCATCTATAAATGTTTAGTAACTCTAAAAGATAAGGACTTTTATTAGCCATTATTGTGCCTAAAACTAGTAATTTCTCAACACCATGTAGTAAAATATAATTAGTGTTTAATTTTCTGATAACTTTTAAAAATAGTTTTAGGCTGGGCATGGTGGTGCATGCCTGTAATCCCAGCAGTTCAGGAGGCTGAGGCAGGAGGATAGCAAGTTCAAAGCCAGTCTTAGCAATTTAGCAAGACCCCAGGTAACTTAGTGAGACTGTGTCTCAAAAGAAAAAACAAATTGAAAAAGAGCTGGGGATATGGCTCAATGGTTAAGCATCCCTGGGTTTAATCCCTTGAACCAACAACAAACTAATTAGTTTTATTACCAGTGTTATTCTGGCTTTTTTTTTTTTTTAAAGAGAGAGTGAGAGAGGGGAGAGAGAGAGAGAGAGAGAGAATTTTTAATATTTATTTTTCAGTTCTCGGCGGACACAACATCTTTGTTGGCATGTGGCGCTGAGGATCGAACCCGGGCCGCACGCATGCCAGGCGAGCGTGCCACCGCTTGAGCCACATCCCCAGCCCTTATTCTGGCTTTTTAAAAAAATAGTTTTAGGCGGCAGCTGAACTTGGATTCCCCCAGAACGTGTGTGTAGAGGCCGGTGTGAGTTCGGGAATAAAGAATTGCTGTTTGAATCTAAAAAAAAAAAAATAGTTTTATTCTTTAATTCTGTATCCCTAGACACTATATTTTAGTCTCATCTATTTAAGAGCAATTGAGTTTCCCATACATCCTTTCTTAACTGCTTACAATTTATTTTTTGAAGATTCTTGGCCATTTGATTGACACAATTTATCACAGACTGGATTTTGCTAATTATATACTCATGCTTCAGGGATTTTGTTTCTTTGTTTTGTTAGTGCTGGGGATTGGGAATGAACCCAGGTCTTCATACATGAAGTAGTTTTTTTTTTTTCGTTTTCATTTTTGTTACTGGGAATTGAACCCAGAGATGTTTAATTCCTGAGCCACATCACCAGCCCTTTGTTTTATTTTTTAATTTTGAAATAGGGTCTTGCTAAGTTCTTAGGGCTTTGCTAAGTTGCTGAGGTTTATCATGAACTTGTAATCCTCCTACCTCGGTCTCCCAACTTGCTGGGGTTACAAGCATGCACCACCATATCCAGCTAGACAGGTTTCTTTATGTTGCCTAGACTGATCTTGAACTTGTGAGCATGATCCAGTTCTAATTGTTCTGTGTCCCCAATATTTCCTGCAAATTATTAGCTGGACCCATAAGCTGGGTCACACTCAGAATTGATCACTTTGGCGGGACAATTAAGAGCTGGTGCATGCCTGTAATCCCAGTGGTTCAGGAAGCTGAGCAGGAGGATCACGAGTTTAAAGCCAGCCTCAAGGGGCTGGGGATGTGGCTCAAGCGGTAGCAAGCTCTCTTGGTATGCGTGCGTTCCGGGTTCCATCCTCAGCACCACATACAAACAAAGTTGTTGTGTCCGCTGAAAACTAAAAAATAAATATTAAAATTCTCTCTCTCTCTCTTAAAAAAATAAATTAAAAAAAATAAAGCCAGCCTCAATAAAAAGTGAGGTGCTAAGCAACTCAGTGAGACCTTGTGTCTCTAAATAAAATACAAAATGGGGCTGAGGATGTGGCTCAGTAGTTGAGTGCCCCTGAGTTCAATCCTGGGTACCACCAGAAAAAAAGAGGAATCTGGAAAAAAAAATAGTCATATGAATCTAATTGTTTCTGTGATTTTATTTTTTCAGGTGCTGATGCTTATTGTCTGTGTCTGTTAATTAATTGAAGATTGCAAAATGGCACCTTTAGTACTATAACCTCCTTTTATTGATTAGTTTAAATATATTTATTTATTTATTTTGCAATGCTAGGAATTGAACCCAGGGCCTTAGGCATGCTTGGCAAATGTTTTACCACTGAGCTACATACACAGACTCTGAAATACTTTTATAAAGAGAAGTTTCCTCTCATCCACTATTTGGTTTCTAAGTACTATACTTCACAAAGGAAAGCCAGAGTGAATGCTTGATTGCCCCCCCCCACACACTTTTTTTTAATGGAAACAATATCTTTATTTTTATTTATTTATTTATTTATTTATTTATTTATTTATTTATTTATTTATTTATTTTTATGTGGTGCTGAGGATCCTACCCAGGGCCTTACATGTTCAAGGCAAGCGCTGTACCACTGAGCTACAACCTCAGCCCCCTCCCCCTTTTTTAAACCAGTGTTCAACAAGATAATGAAACAAATTTCTATCATCTTTTTTTTTTTTTGGTACCAGGGATTGAACTCAATGCACTCAACCATTGAGCCATTGAGCCACATCCCCAGCCCTTTCTTTTTTTTTTTTTTTTTTGTATTTTATTTAGAAACTGTCTTACTGAGTTGCTTAGTGCCTCCATGTTGCTGAGGTTGGCTTTGAACTCACAATCCTCCTGCCTCTGCCTCCTGAGCCATAGGGATTACAGGTGTGCACCTCCACACCTGACTTCTATCATTGTTTTAAGGTAACAATTTCAAAAGTGTATCATGGGCTGGGGTTGTGGCTCAGCGATAGAGTGCTTGCCTAGTATGTTCGAGGCCCTGGGTTTGATCCTCAGCACCACATAAAAATAAATAAAATATCAGTATTGTGTCCAACTACAATTTTTTAAAAATGAATATTTAAAAAAATAAAAGTATATCATTATGGGGCAAGGGATGTGTCTCAGTGGTACAGTGCTTGCCTGATATGCATGAAGCCTCAGGTTCAATTCTTAGCACCACACACATAAAAATTTATCATTATACACATTATATACACATTACATAGATTTAAATAACTTAATTGTTATTATTGCCAGATGCAGTGGTGCAAGCCTGTAATTCTAGTTACTCAGGAGGCTGAGACAAGAGGATTCCAAGTTTTAGGCCTAAAACTTGGCAACTTGGCCTGTGAGGATCCTGTCTCGAATGAAATAAAAAGGGCTGGGAATGTGGCTTAGTATTAGAGAGCTTTGGGTTCAATTTCCCATATGAGAAAAAAAAAAAAAAGAATTGTCATCATTTAAGAGTCAATTGCCAGCCTACACCTGTAATCCTAGCGGCTTGGAGGCTGAGGCAGGAGAATCACAAGTTCAAAACCAGTCTCGGCAACTTAATGAGGCCCTGAGAAACGCAGCAAGATCCTAAATAAAATATGAAAAAAAAAAAAAAAAAGGCTGGGGTTGTGGCTCAATGGTTGAGTGCCCCTGAGTTCAACCCCTGGTATGTCCCCTGCCCGCCCCCCACAAAAAAAGAGTCAACTGCCCCAACTTTGGTAGAGTTTCATCAAGTTATTCCTGAGTTCTTTCAATCTTACTAGTCATCTCTTTTCTTGTGTTTTTTTATAAGATATTCCTTGGACATCTTGGATACAGATGTGACTTCCTTTTCCTTCCCTCTTCCCTTCTTCCTTTCCATTTGAGACAGGTCTTTCTGTTTCCCAGGATGGTCTCAAATTTGTGAACTCAAGTGATCCTCCTACCTTAGTCTCCTGAGTTGCTGGGACTTAAGGCACACCCCACCATGCCTGGCTTTGGACACATATTTGAATCAGCTATGATTCTAAGAAGGCTTAAAGGTTTTTGTTTTGTTTTGTTGTTTTGTTTTTTTGATATTGGGGATTGAACTCAGGGGTACTCAACCACTGAGCCACATCCCCAGCTCGCTTGCGCGCGCGCGCGCGCGCGCTCTCTCTCTCTCTCTCTCTCTCTCTCTCTCTCTCTCTCTCTCTCTCTCTCAAATTTAGAGATAGGGCCTTGTTAAATTGCTGAGGCTGACTTTGAACTTGTGATCCTCCTGCTTCAGCCTCCTGAGTTGCTGGGATTACAGGTGTGTGCCACCATGCCTGGCCAAGGCTTGAGTTTTATAAGTGATATATTTCAACACCACAGCTAGGCCTTTTCAGTGAACAAAGCTAGCAGTATTTTTTTTAAAGAGAGAGTGAGAGAGGAAGAGAGAGAGAGAATTTTAATATTTATTTTTTTTAGTTTTCAGCGGACACAACATCTTTGTTTTGTATGTGGTGCTGAGGATCGAACCCGGGCCGCACGCATGCCAGGCGAGCACGCTACCGCTTGAGCCACATCCCCAGCCCAAAAAAGCTAGCAGTTTATATGTACATATACTATATACATCCGTCTATCTATCTATCTACACACACACACACACACACACACACACACACGCACGCACACACACACGTATCTATGATAAATTACCTCACAAGTAAATGTTGATATTTTCAGTTCAAATTCAAAATTACTGGCATGTGCAAGGTCCTGGGTTCCATATCCAGCACAGTAAAACAAAACAAATTCAAGGTTAATCACTTTTTTAGAAAAACATTTATTTGTTAGTTGTAGTTGGACACAATACCTTTATTTTACTTATTAATTTTTATGTGGTGCTGAGGATTGAACCCAGGGCCTCACACATGCTAGGTGAGTGCTCTACCCTAAGCTACAACCCCAACCCACAAAGTTAATCACTTTTTTACTTAATCGCTTTTCTACCTCCTTTCATCCATATAAAGAAATCCTAGTTTTCAGGGAAGATAGAATATTCTATAATTATTCATTTTATTTCATATTACACATGAAGCATTCTCAGAATAATAATTTAACATTACCATAAAAATGAGCACTGAAAACATTTAAAAAGTATTTTTCTATTGTGTTTCTCCACAATTGTTTTTAGAGGGTGTAGCTCAGTGGTAGAGCACTTGCCTAGCATAGTTAAGGCACTAGTTTCGATCCTCAGCATCACATAAAAAATAAATAGGCTGGGGATATAGCTCAGTTGTAGAGTGTTTGCCTCACATACACAAGGCCCTGGGTTCAAGACCCAGCACCACTAAATAAATAAATAAGGTTATAAAAAAAATATATTTAAAAAAAATTGTGGGCTGGGGTTCTGGCTCAGCAGTAGAGTGCTCACCTAGCATGCACGAGGCCCTGGGTTCAATCCTCAACACCACATAAAAATAAATAAATAAAATAAAGGTATTGTGACTAACCAAAAAATAAATATTTTAAAAAATTATTTTTATACATATATGAAGACATGAATGGTGTGACTCTACTTTGTGTACAACCGGAGACATGAAAAATTGTGTTCTATGAATTGAAGTGCATTCTGCTGTCAAATATAACAAGTTAGAATAAATAAATAAATAAATAAATAAATAAAAGTTTTTATAAGGGCTGGGTTTGTTTGTAGCTCAGTGGTAGAGTGCTTGCTTAGTATGTGTGAGGCACTGGGTTCAATCCTCAGCACCACAACCAAAAAAAAGTTTTTTAAATTGTTTTTAGTGCCGGAACAATGGTGCATGCCTATAATCCCATCGGCTTGGGAGGCTAAGGCAGAGGATCTCAAGTTCAAAGTCAGCCTCAGCAACACCAACGTGTTGCTAAAAAAAAAACCCTCTAAATAAAATTCAAAATAGGGATGGGGATGTGGCTCAGTGGTCGAGTGTCCCTGAGTTCAAAATCGTTTTTTTTTTTTTTTTTTTTTAATATTTATTTTTTAGTTCTCGGTGGACACAACATCTATGTTGGTATGTGGTGCTGAGGATCGAACCCGGGCCGCACGCATGCCAGGCGAGCGCGCTACGGCTTGAGCCACATCCCCAGCCCCTCAAAATCGTTTTTATAGTAAATCTACATTGTCTGGGCATAGAGTTATTATGTACTACACTCTGTCCTGCATGGCTCTTACATAGCTTTAGTTCTACAAGTAACTTTTTTATGTAATACCTCCAGTCCTTAAGGCATTGTTCAGAAGAGCCTTGGGAACAATATTTCCTGAAATCATGTTTGTTGATAAATTTATCTGTGTCTTTTATACTTGCAAAGTTTGTATTACTAGGGTTGTACTTCCCTTTTTTGAATCTCTTAGTAAATATATTACTTCTCTTTCTTCTGGAATGAATTATTATGTCTGAAAAGCCTAAGGATAATCTAATTTTTTTTGCCCTTCTAAGTCATACATTCTGTTTTCTAGATGCCCAAGAGATTTTTTAAAAAATATTTTTTTAGTTGCCAATGGATTTTTAACTTTGTTTATATGTGGTGCTGAGAATCGAACCCAGGGCCTCACATGTTAGGCAAGCGCTCTACCACTGAACCACAACCCCAGCCCCAAGATTTTTTTTTTTTAATTGTTGGTGGTCATTTGGGGACAATATTCACAGTTTCGCAGTATACAGTATACTTTTTGAATATGTAGTTTCAAATTTTTCATTATTTCAAGAAAAATCTTTTTGAATAGCTTTTAGAATTTATCCTGTTCCTTTACTTTGATTTTTCTTCTTCGAGGACTCATTATTTCTGTATATTTTTAAGTTTTCTTTTCCTATTTTCAGTATTTGTCACTGTTTCTCTCATATTTTATCTCATTCTTCAATTTTATATTCCCATGGTTCTGAGATCAAACCCAGGGCTCAGGCATGCTAGGCAAGCACTCTACCACTGAGCCACATCCCAAACTTCAGTTCTTTTTTATTTTGATTTTTTAGACAAATGCTTTTATTATGTTTATAAAATCTGCATAGTTGTGTTAAGCATTCATTTTGATTTTTAAAATTTCCTCTTTTTCACTTTCTATAAAAAGCATTATCTACTGTGTTAATTTGCTTTTTTAAATATGTTTTTTAAGGTTATCAATGGACCTTTATTTATTTATATGCTATGCTGAGAATCAAACCCAGTGTCTGACACACGCTAGGGAAGTGCTCTACCACTGAGCCACCACCCCAGCCCTCATTTGCATTTGTGTACTTTTTAGTCTTCATTTCTACACTGCTTTTTCAGTTCATTTCCAGTTCTTTCCACATTCCTTTCAGAATAAGTCTGTCATTCACTTACATTTTTCTAATTCTGATTTATGTTCTTTCATGCATCGTATAATTGTCTTAGTGTCCTTTGCTTGTTTTGAAATAGTCAATGCTTTCACTATTTGTAGTCATGTTATTCTTTTTCTTTTTCTTTCTTTTCTTTTTTTTGATACTGGGAATTGCACTTAGGGGCACTCAACCACCGAGCCCCAGCCCCAGCCCTATTTAATATTTTATTTAGAGACAAGGTCTCACTGAATTGTTTAGCACTTTGCTTTTGCTGAGGCTGGCTTTGAACTTGCGATCCTCTTGCCTCAGCCTTCCAAGCCACTAGGATTACAGGCATGCACCACCATGCCCAGTGTTGTAGTCATGTTATGTATGTTTGTTTTGTTTTTATGTTTTGCTAGGGATTAAACCTAGGAGCACTTTACCATTGAGTCACATGCCAGCCCTTTTTAATTTTTGAGATAGGGTTTCACTAAATTGCTGAGGCTGGCCTCAAACTTAGACTCCTCCAGCCTCAGCCTCCCCAGTTGCTGGGAGCACAGGTACTACCACTGCTCCTTGCTCCGGGAAGTTTTTACATTATAGAGCTCCCTTTTGTGTTTTGTGTCACTTATTTTCCTGTATTCCCCTCCTCCATGTTGGTTTCCATCTTACTCTTTCCTTTCTGCTATTCTCATCTTAACACATTTTTATTTGACTTCTAGCAGTTTATGTTAGAGTCTGTAAACAAGTCAGGATGGCGCCTGGCATTTTGCCAGAGGGAGTGGTTTGTGAAGTAAAGCCAGTGAGCCATTAAGTGTGGAGATTTCTTATTGGTTGACTGCTGTATCTAGTTTATGTTAATTAAGATAAGCTGTTGGAATGTATAAATACCTCTCCTGTCCTACAATAAACGGCTCCCACTCCTGCTGTATCAACGTACACAAGTTGTTCGTCACCCCCCGGCTATTTTGCCCAGCCAGCTGGGCTGCGGCAAGTTTCTGTTCTATGTGAGGCATGGTACTAAGAGAAAACCCTTGTGGGTCAGTTTGATAGTTTATAGGAACAAGACCTGGCCCAGCCCCTTTGGTCCTCACTGTAGGCCCCTGGCACTTACCTTCTATTTTACATATATATTTTACACACACACACACACACACACACACACACTAGGTATTGAACCCAGGGGCGCTTAACCACTGAGCCACATCCCTAGCTCTTTTTATTTTTTATTTTGAGGCAGGGTCTTGCTCAGTTGCTTAGAGCCTCCCTAAATTGCTGAGGCTAGCTTTGAATTTGCCATCCTCAGGGGCTGGGGATGTGGCTCAAGTGGTAGCGCGCTCGCCTGGCATGCGTGTGGCCCGGGTTCGATCCTCAGCACCACATACCAACAAGGATGTTGTGTCCGCCGAGAACTAAAAAATAAATATTAAAAATTCTCTCTCTCTCTCTCTCTCTCCTGTCTCACTCTCTCTTTAAAAAAAAAAAAAAAAGAATTTGCCATCCTCCTGCCTTAGCCTCCCGAGTCACTAGAATTACAAGTACGTGCCAGGGTGTCCGGCTTTTACCTGCTATTTTATACACACGCTGTTCCATTTTTCATCTGTTCTATCTACTATTCTCAGCTGACCTGTTGTTA
Source organism: Spermophilus citellus (assembly GCF_964194105.1). NCBI lineage: Eukaryota > Metazoa > Chordata > Mammalia > Rodentia > Sciuridae > Spermophilus > Spermophilus citellus. The sequence continues at coordinate 103,981,190 of NC_138191.1, read as the reverse complement.
TGATTTGGATTTAGAAATATATCCTGAAAAGCAGCAGCAGCTTCTTCTTCTCTTCTTTTTGGTACTGAAGACTGAATCCAGGGTCACTTTTTTATTTTCAGATATGGTCTTGCTATATTGTTGAGAATCTTGCTTAATTGCTGAGGCTGGTCTCAATTTGCAATCCTCCTGCCTCTCTGGGATTAGCATCATGCCTGGCTCAAAGTCCATGTTTTAAAAGCCTGATTCCAATTCAACAAGGTTCAGAGGTGGGGCTTTTCCATTTGATGGATTACTAATTTGAATAGACTTAGTGATAATTTAGGCAGATAGGCATGGATGGAGGACAGTGGTCTTGGACGATATCTGTCCTTGGCTCCTTCCCTGTCTCCCCCCCACCACACACATACCTTCTCTCTCTGCTTCTGGTTGCCATAAGCTGAGTACTGTCCTCTTTCATACCCGTTCATCATGTTTTGCCTCACCTCAAGCCCAGAGCAATGGAGTCATCCAAAAATGAACTGAACTCAAAATTAACCTTTCCTCCTCTAAGTTGTTCTTGTCAGTATTTTTATCACAGCAACTAAAAGCTGACTGAAATATCTGTTTTGATTCCAGTGAATACCTACAGGCTCTTTGGGGTTCTCCTGTCCTTAGTCTGTCAAACACATGTTATGCCAGATTCATGGGACCCCAATAGACCTCCAGGAGCCGAATCCAATACAAGCACACAAGAGTCTTTACTGCAAACTCGAGCCTGGACTCACAACTGTTCCCGACACAGTGGTCCCAGGGAGTGAGTCCTGGTCCTTTGTTCACTGAGATTTTATAGGTTTTGGGGAGATACTCTATGTGTCACAACATCACACAGCAAATCATTCCATACCACAGGAAAATCAAACAACAACTCTTAACATTGATTAGCACATTCAATGGCGGGAACAAGTTGAGTAGGGGTGATTGGTTAATATAAGAGAGGGATTCCTTTGAACTGATTGGTTTAGGCCATGAGGGGTGTATGTGCTAAACTACATGGTTTCCCAACATGTTATCTGTTGGTAAAGATGGTGCCCGGAGTGCTTCTCTTCCGGGAGCTCAAGAATGTTGGTGAAGATGGTGCCCGGAGCACTTCTCTTCTGGGAGCTCAGGTCCATGACACACTGAATGGCACGCAAACCGTCACCTCCAATCCCTGAGAATGGTGCCAACTTTGAATGGCGCACCTCCAATCCCTGAAGTGGCGCGAACTCTTGGCCAATGAAGAAGTAATAGCCCACTCACCTTGCTCCTCCTCATCCTGCGTTGAGCCCATAAATATCAACACCCTGTTCGTGTTCGCTCTTTTACTCTTACTCTCTCTTACTCTCTCACTCTCACTCTCACTCTCTTACTCTCCCTCTCTCTCTTGCTCTCCCCCCTCTCTCTCCCCCCTCCTCTCTCTCTCCCCCTCCTCTCTCTCTTCCCCCTCCTCTCTCTCTTCCCCCTCCTCTCTCTTCTCTCCCTCTCTTCCTCTCTCTCTCCCCCACTCTTCTCTCTCTCTCTCTCTCTTCCTCCCCCCCCCCACCTTCTCTTCTTCGACTGGCCGCTACAGTCCTGCTAATAAAATCTCAGACAGGTAAACGATTGTTTTGGCTTGTTGAGTTTATGGAGCTTTTTCCACTGTTCTTTACATTGGTGCTGAAACCCGGGACAGGGATCCCCTTCGCTCAAGGCGGAACCCTGTTCCCAAACTCTGAGCCCAACTGTTCCTGAGCCTAGTCCACTCCTCTGATCGCCTGCTTGACATCCACCACTGGCCTGCAGATTGGTGAGTTCCCCCATCCCATGAGCGCCTGAACCCTAACTCACCAGAACGAGGGAATTGGCTGTTGAGTGTCGGGCAATCCCTCTGGGTGTTTTAGGGGGGGAATGCACCCCACACAGACCCATCAGGGTCGCCGTGGACCCTGGGCGCTCTGCTAGGACACCCCTGGGAATCCACCGCCTGGGACGAAGGATTAATTCTCCCTTTCTAACTCCTCCGTCTCTCTTCACTCTTATCTCCCGTGGATGGATTATCGTAATTGCTACAGCCCATCTTACCTGAGTCCGGAACTCCGTTCCTCTTGTTCCTGACTCTTTGGTTCCAGTCGAAAAACTTTCCTGACGTCAGGTTGCCCGTGGCCCCAGCCCTACTTGGGTCTCACAGATCGCACTTCACTGGTGACGACCGGGTAGTGCCCTCTGTATTTCCTCCAGGCGGTCGGTTATTTTGGGGGATGCCCACTTGATCCTCTGTTCACCCCGAGCTTTCCAGCACGGGTTTTCTCTCTCTCCCTCTCTCTTACTCTCTGACTCCCATCTTGCCCTTCCAGCATGGGAAATTCCTTGTCCCTCCTGGCTGATTCTCCCTTGCGGTGCCTCTTAGATAATTTGAAAACCCTGAGCCTGGCCCCTGATATTAAACCGAAAACAATACAAAGGACTGCAAACCCTCCCTCCCTGTTGAATTCTCTCTCTCTTGGTCTCTTTCCTCTATGACTCCTCCATGTCCTTCCAAACCTGCGCCCCTCTCAATCCGGCAACTTTGTTACCCATTCAGGCTCAAGGTCAAACACAGACTCCAATACATAAATGCAGGGAAATTCTAGAAAACTTCCTCCCATGCCCAACTAATATCACTGAGGGACCTCTAGACCAACCTGATTACATCTGGTTCACTGATGGCAGCTCCTTTATGCATGAGGGGATCAGAAAAGCTGGATATGCCATAGTGTCCCTATCACGAGTAAAAGAAGCCAATCCCCTGCCTGCAAATACCACCAACCAACAGGCTGAGCTGGTAGCTGCAACTCGAGCTGCGAATTGGCAGCAGGGAAAAATCTTACACTTTATACTGATTCCAAATATCTTTTCCACATTCTTTTATCTCATGCAGCAATTTGGAAGGAGACAGGTCTCCTGAACTCAGAGGGCACCTCTATAACCAATTCCACATACATCACCCAGCTACTACAAGTTTCCCAGCTTCCTAAAAAGCTTGGAGTTGTCCATTGCATATCACACCAAAATGACTCCTCCCCCATCACACAGGGGAATTCAAAAGCAGATCAGGCAGCCAGGTCAGCTGCTCTTTCAGACCCCACCAGATCTCTCATTGCCACGTGCTCTCCATCATTACCCAATAATGGAGACCCACCTACACATGCCCTCTTTACTTACCTCCCAAAGGCAGATTCTCAAAGCCTTTTTCCACTCTTTCTTTACTCTGACTCCCCAGGATAAAGAAGTGATAACAGCAAATCACAGCCTCATGTCAGATATGCAAAATACATCTTTAAACCCCAGAACCTTCCCTTCTCATCAGGCTAGGGGCCATATTCCTGAGGCAGATTGGCAAATCGACTTTACCAACATGCCCAGAGTAAAAAACTTCAAATACATACTAGTTTTAATAGACACATTCTCAGGTTGGGTAGAGGCCTTCCCCACCTCAAATAAGCGGGCTACCACAGTTGCTAACATCCTCCTAACTGAAGTAATCCCTCAGTTTGGGATGCCCGCTTCAATCCAATCTGACAACAGTGAGTTTGTCTCTCAAGTAACCCAGAATGTGGCAAAGACATTGTCCATCCCATAGCACTTTCATTGTCCCTATCGTCCCCAAGCCTCAGGTAAGGTTGAGTGAGCCAACTGCACAATGAAAGACATCATAACGAAACTGTCTTTAGAGCTTCATTTAGATTGAGTTAAACTCCTCTCTCTTGCCCTACTATGCCTGAGGGCTTTATCAAAAAAGTCATTCCTTGCCTTCCCCTTTGAGATAATGTATGGTCGTCCCCTTCTCCCCCCAGAATCTCACCAGAGCCTTGACTCCTCCTCGACAAATATGCTCTTCCCTTCCTCTTCCTTATATGCTCTGAGTTATGGAAGCAACAAGATATGTTGCTTCCAGATCCAGAGAACTCAGCTGCCTCCTTTCCGCTCAAACCAGGAGAATGGGTCTACTTTTCTTCCCCAGGGGAAAGATCCCCCCTAACCCCAAAATGGGAAGGGCCATTACAGGTAGTGCTGTGTACACCCAATGCTGCAAAACTCCAACAGGAAGGAAAGAAACTAACTCCCTGGATTCATATTTCTAGGTTAAAACCAGCGGCAAGCCCTCCAGAGGACAATCCCACCACAGCTCCCAACTTTGCAGGACCCCCACAATCACCCAGATTTACCTGTGAGATATCCTCACATAACCCTCTCAAGGTCCATTTTTCACAGTCACGCACCACCCTTTATCCCATTCTGGAGAGGACATACATAAGAATGGGCCTCCTGATAGGATCTAGGAACCCACAGCAACACAGTACACCCGCACCCTTTATAGAAATCAGCAATTGGCACAACAATCCTATTGGGACCTCTTCACAAACCCCGTCAGCTGCTGGATTCTCCAGATCCTGGGACCTCTAGTTGGTCTTTTTATTCTGTGCCTTCCTTCCTTGCATTTAAAAAATTCCTTCAAGGACAAATTAACAAAATCTCTAACCAAACTTTCAATCAGCTCCTCCTCAGGGATTACCAGCTACTTGCCAATGAGCCAGACGACATGCACATCCATTCATCCCAAGAAACCTCCACCAAGTGCTGAAAGATGAAGATACCAAATGTCAACTCCACCAAAGGGCCATCTCTACCCCACCATGCCAAAAAAAAAAAAAAAAAATAAGCCCTTGGTTTTCAGCTTTATATGTTTTAATCTGCCTTCTCCTGGGCATTTTCTACCAGACTTACAGACTGGACAACATGCCAGAAATTAATGCTGTTTCTTTTCATAGTTGCAGGGCACGTTCATGGACTTCTTCCCGGAGGAAATCCATGCCTTCAGTGCATGGATATGGGGCCTCCTGGCCCTTCTTCTCCAACCAACTGACCTCCTTCCTCCCTCTAAACGACACCCCTACTCAGCAGAAAGTAGCCAGATGGAATACTACACCCCCAAACCAAAACAAAAAAGGGAGGAATGTTGATAAAGATGGCACCCAGAGCACTTTTCTTCTGGGAGCTCAGGTCCATGATGCACTGAATGGCGCATGAACCATCACCTCCAATCCCTGTGAATGGCTCGAACTTTGAATGGCGCACCTCCAATCCCTGAAGTGGTGCGAACTCTCGGCCAATGAAGAAGTAACAGCTCACTTGCCTTGCTCCTCCTTATCCTGTGTTGAGCCCATAAATATCAACATCCTGTTCGTGCACCCTCTCTCACTTTCCCCCCTCTCCTCTCTCTCCTCCCTCTCCTCCCTCTCTCCTCTCTCTCTCCCTCCTCTCTCTCTTCTCTCCTCCTCCTCCTCCTCCTTCTTCTTCTTCTTCTCTCTCTCTCTCTCTCTCTTTCTCTCTCTCTCTTTCCCCCCTTCTCTTCTGTGACTGGCCACCAGGGTCCTGCTAATAAAATCTTGGACAGGTAAACGGTTGTTTTAGCTTGTTGAGTTTACAGAGCTTTTCCGCAGTTCCATTATTATTATTATTAGTATTATTATTATTATTTGAGATAAGAGTCTGCCTGTCCCCTAGGATTGGCCTCAAACTTGCAATCTTCCTGCTTCAGTGCCGCAGTCTGGCTGGGCACAATTCAGGAGCCACTTGTCAAAAGAAACAAACTTTATTTTTAGAACCACACACGCCAAAAAAACAACTCCTCAGGAAAAACCTTCAGAGCCCAACTGCCACCACCAGCTTCTCACAAGCCTCTCCACCTCCCCCACTCCTCCTGCTCTTGAGGCTGATTGGCTGGGTTGTGTGGGCAGAGCCAAAAAAAGTCCTCCAATGAGCAGCTCCGTGGTCTGAAAGGGCAGGGAAACAGCCCAATGAGCATCATCGCAGAGGAGCCAATCAGTTGGCAGCTAGAAGTTGCTGGGGCCGCTGTGAGCCAATCATCAGCTGGCCGCTGGAAGTTTGCTGGGGCCCCTTTGGCTGTGGCTCTCAACATCTCCCCCTCTCTGTTTAAACAACAAGCATGTGGCTTAGGGACCGTGCCTGCCTTAGGTTGTCCAATAGTACATATGGTCCTTACCCGTTTTCGGATGAGCTGACCTCAAGGCGTCAGCCTCCTGTCTTAGGTTGGTACCATTGCAATTGGATCTTACCCGTCACTGACTACCGGTCCAGCATATAGCCACACCTGTGGATAGGTCTTTGTACCAGCGGGGGGGGGGTGAGGTTCTTTGCCTCACCTCTGTTGGCCCCCAAATTTTAGCTGAATGACCATGACAAGCAGAAGGGAGGAAGATACACCAAGCCAATTGACGGCTCCTTTTGGAAAAATTGTACCACTGATGACATCATCAGCAAAAATACTCCAACACTACCACAAGTCGCTGCACCAACAGATAGTTCACAATGCATACAGGTGAGTTCACAATGCATACAAGTGATTCATAGTCCAGGCAAGTTCTGCAAGCAGTTCAGTGATGGCTCCTTTTGGAAAAATTGTACCACCGATGACACCATCAGCATAAATACCCCAACACTACCACAAGTCGCTGCACCAACAGATAGTTCATAATGCATACAAGTGAGTTCACAATGCATACAAGTGATTCATAGTCCAGGCAAGTTCTGCAAGCAGTTCAGTGATGGCTATTGCAGAAGCTGTAGATTGGTTTTATTTTTGTCTTCACCGGCACTGGGATGAAGATAGGAATTCTGGCAATAATGGGTAAAGAAAAATTATATAACATTCCAGAAGGCACTAAAAGAAAACAATTTTCTTAACAATGTACCTTATCTTGAACAGAATTATTAAATATAATGAAAAGGAAAGGTGAAAGTAAACAAACAGATCTGTTAACCTCCTTTTTTGTTCATATATTAAAACAATCCTCAACAGCTGTTTACCCAATTTAAATTAAACCATTTAAATCACGTGAAAAAAATATATATTTGGATCCATTTTTTCATGAGCACTCATCATATATGATATATGGACATAAGTACATTCAAACATATAACACAAAACACAAGTGTGCACACATAATACATACAACACATAACATAATAGTAAAGGCCTTATAACTTTTTATAGGTGAAATCTCCATTGCAATGTTTAAAAACTCTATAGTCAAAAAATAGAACTGATCAGCAAAACATTAACCTAGGTCTGTATGAGCTCAAAAAACAAAATAGAACTTCATGATGTGGGAAAGGGTAATAATAAAATAGATATTGAAAAAAGCATCCTGGTTCTGTCACAGATGTAAGAATAGCTAAACTGGAGTTTTGGATATCAGTTGTTATGGATTTGAGCCAAATCATCTTCTTTTTGGTCTGTAGAAATTGCTTTAGTTAATCGTTCTAGAATCCAAATCGGCTGCTGTTCTCCCTGTGGAAAAACATAAACAGACCCCCGACTCCAGACAATCACTGGGTCAGGACCTTAGTTAATCTCTCTGGAATCCAAATTGGCTGCTGTTCTCCCTGTGGAAACACACAAACAGACCCCCGACTCCAGACAATTACTGGGTCAGGACCTTTCCATTGTCCTGTTAGAATATCCTTCCAAAGTACCTTGGGCTTATGTACATTTTTTGGACACATATGCCTTTCTGCAGCACTAAGCCCTGATGAATCCAAATTTAAAAAGTTTAGAGTAAAAAGGGTTATTTTAAGTTTATCTTTGGGGAATATATACCCCTTCCCAATTCCCTCTTTTTGCTTTAATAAGTACATTTTAATAGTTTGATGAGCTCTTTCAACTATGCCTTGTCCCTGTGGATTGTATGGGATTCCTGTTATATGAGTAATGCCAAATGTTGAGCAAAATTGTTTAAAAGAGGTAGAAGAGGGGCATTATCTGTTTTTAACTGTTTTGGAATGCCCACAGTGGCAAAATTTTGTAAGCAATGAGCTATAACATCTTTAGATTTTTCTCCGGCATGAAGGGAGCCCATCAAAAATCCAGAAGAAGTATCAACTGTAACATGCAAATATTTTAATTTTCCAAATTCTGGCAAGTGTGTGACGTCCATCTGCCAAATATGGTTAGGTATCAATCCTCTAGGATTGACTCCAAGATTAATTTGTGGTAAAAAGGTCACACAATTTTGACATTGTTTTATTATTTGTCTAGCTTGTTCCTTAGTTATTTTAAAATGCTTTTGTAAAGTATTAGCATTGACATGGAACTTTTTATGAAAATTTGTAGCTTCTTCTAGTGTAGAGAAAATATATATGTCATGTGTAGTTTTATCTGCTAAATCATTGCCCAAACTAAGGGCTCCAGGCAATCCTGTATGTGCCCTGATATGTCCTATAAAGAATGGATTTTTTCTGTCCCAGATTAGACTTTGTATAGTGGAAAGCAAAGAGAAAACAGTAGAGGAAGGGGAAATCGTACCAGCATCTTCAAGGGATACTATAGCATTAACTATATACTGACTATCGGAAAATAAATTAAATACAGAATCTTTAAACATCACAAAAGCTTGTAATACTGCATTAAGCTCTACCTTTTGAGCTGATTGTTTGGGTACTAAAAATGTAAAAGTTTGATCAGGTGTAACTATTGCTGCTGTACCATCATTTGACCCATCAGTGAATATATTTGGAGCATTCATGAGAGGTGTTTTTCTTGTCATTTTTGGAAAAATTACAGGATGCAATGACCAAAAAGATAATAAAAGATTAGATGGTAAGTGGTTATCAAATGAAACATTAGATTTGCACATTAGACCATGGAAACAGCTGGGGCCCCTTCGGCTGTGGCTCTCAACACCTCAGACTTATAGAAAGCTGGGATTACAGATGTGCATCCCCATGCTTGGCCCTTCCCTTTCTCCTTGATATCTATAGGATATCAAGTGCTTCTTCATTTTGTCCTTTATGAGTCTGGCTAAGAATTTGTTTGTTAATCTTTTTTTTTTTTAAACCCTGGGTACCAGGGATTGAACCCAGGGGCGCTCAATCATTGAGCGCCTGCTAGGAGCCACAAACAAATATACGATGTATGGCACCTTTGGTTGTAAAGTGACGCCAGCTAGCCACTGAGATATGATTATGTTAAGATTTACATTCATATGGAAATTGGACTCCCGCTGTTCACCCTGGCCTGCTACCGGACTCATGTTACCGGGACTCATGGAGAGTTCCCATTGGTTGGGGAAGGATAGTAGGAGGAAATTCCGGGGGAGGTCCGGGGGACCCCCGGTTCCGGGAGACGGGAGGTTCCGGTAGACGCCCGCGTGGGAGGACCGGGTTTGGCTTCCCGGCGCCTACAGAGAACAAAATAAAGTTTTGTTCCTGCTTGAGTGGCTCGTGATTCTGTGCCCAGCCAAGACTGCGGCAAGCGCCTACATCCCCAGCCTTTTTTTTTTAATGGTTTTAGTTATAGATGGACACAATACCTTTATTTTATTTATTTGTACTTTCTTTTATGTGGTGTTGAGGATTGAACCCAGTGCCTCACATATGCTAGGCAAGCACTGTACCACTGAGCCACAACCCCAGCCCTTCCCCAGTCCTTTTTAATATTTTATTTAGAGACAGCGTCTCCCTGAGTAGCTTAGGACCTTGCTAAATTGCTGAGGCTGGCTTTGAACTTTTTATCCTCCTGCCTCAGCCTCCCTAGCTGCTGCTATTACTGGTGTGTACCACCATGGCTAGTTGAATATTTTAAAAAATATTTTCCCCAGATTCTATGATCATTACTTATAGGAGGGATTAGTCTGATTAAGCTTACCTGCCATTATCTGAAACCAGAACCAGAAAATACTTAATTTCCATGTGGCAACAACATCTACATTTTCCAAGTACCTGAAATCCCCTTCATCTGCTCCCATGGAACCTCTACCCCTTCTGAAGACTTGATTCTAACTTTTTTACCCCCTTGAGCTACTGTGGCAGCTCCTTTTTCCTTCCTATTTTTCATTGGGTACATGACCATCTAGAATAAAGACTATTATTTACCAGCTTCTCTTGTAGTTACACATAGTTGATTTAATGATGTGTGGTTGTTTCAAGTTGAATTCTCTGGAGTCAAAAGTGAAGATGGAATTTGGAGTGCAAGATATTTATTAGGAATCAATACCTGTGAAAAGAAGGGTGCCTACCTGGGGCAGGAGAAGTGCAACTGTAAGCCCTTGGCCACCCCAGTGGGGAGCTTATCATCACCAAATATACCAAAGTATATTTCATACAGCCATTATGGCTGGGCCTTTATTGCCTCACTGTTTTAGCCAACAGATAACAAACCACTCTGGGGCATACATGACTCAGAAAAGTGGCTCTGTGTAACCTGAAGGAGCCAAAAACCAGAAGCGAACCACATTTCCTACAGCTGGGCAGTGTATTTATTAAGATTCTCCAGAAAACAGAGCCAATAGTAGATAGATGGATTTAAATATAAATATATTTTAAGTATAAAGAATTGGCAGCCAAGTGTGGTGGCTTGTACCTACAATCCCAGCTAATGGGAGGCTGAAGCAGGTGGATTTCAAGTTTGAGGTTAATCTGGGCAACTTGACAAGACCCTGTTCCCAAATTTAAAATTAAAAAAATAAATCTGGGGGGCTGGGGCTGTGGCTCAGTGGTAGGGCGCCCGCTGTGCACGTGTGAGGCCCTGGGTTTGCTCCTCAGCACCACATAAAAACAAAATAAAGATAAAAAATTCTGGGGATGTAGCTAGTGGTAGAGTATTTGCTTTGCAGGAAGCAGTACAAGGCCCTGGGTTCAACCTCAAGTGCCAAAAAGAAAAAAAAAAATGCTGGATGTGGTGGTGAATACTTTTAATCCCAGTGATTCTGGAGATTGGGGAAGGAAGGTCAGGAGGATCACAAGTTCCAGGCCAGCCTCAGCAACTTAGCGAGACTCTGCCTCAAAATAAAAAGGGTCTGGGGATGTTGCTCAGTGGTTAAGCACCCCTGAGTACAAAAAAAAAAAAAAAAAAAAAGAAAGAAAGAAAGAAAAAAGAAAAAAAAACATTATCTGGTTTCAGATAATGTTATGCATAGTTATGAAAGCAGACAAACTCAAGATCTGCATCTGCAGGGTGAGTCTACAAGTTGGCTGATCCAGAAGAGCCAAATGATGGAGTTGTAATCAGATTCAAAGGTCTAAGAACCAGGAAAACTGATGGTGTAGTTTCAGTCTGAAGGCTTGTCCCAGGAAAAATGGATGTTTTGGTTAGAGTGTAAAACAGAAAAAAAAATGATGTTAAAAACAGGAAGAATTCTCTTAATTTAATGAGGGTTTGCTTAAAAAAATTTTTTTTTAATGGTACTGGTACTGGGGTTGGGCATGGTGGTACACAACTGTATTCAGAGCAGCTTGGAAGGCTGGGGCAGGAGTATTGCAAGTTCAAAGCCACTTCATAAACTTAGTGAGACCCTGTCTTAAAAAAAAAGGGGCTAAGGATGTAGGGATGTGTCTTCATGGTTAAGTGACCCTGGGTTCAATCCTTGGTACAAAAAAAAAAAAAGATACTGGAGATTGAACTCAGGGCCTGTTGCATACTAGACAATTGCTCTACCACTGAACTACCTCCCTATCACCTTCCCTATTTTCTTTTCTTGTGGTATTAAGGATTATACCCAGAGGTGTTCTATCACTGACCTACATCCCCAGCCCTTTTTTATTTTATTTTTTGAGATAGTGTCTGGGTGGCCTTGAGTTTATGATCCTCTTGCCTCAGTCTCCTGAGTAGCTGGGATTAGGGTCAGTCTTTTGCTTTATTTAGGTCTTCGACTTATTGCCTGAGACCCAACCACATTAGGGAGTACAATCTGCTTTACTCCAGTCATCCAATTTAGTTCAGACATCTAATTTATTTGTTAATTTCATAAACAACCTCTCAGAGAATCATCCAGAATAATGGCTAATATCTGTGCACCCTGTGGTATAGTCAAATTGATACATAAAATTGACATATATCCATTGGGGATGTAACTCAGTGGTAAAGTGCTTACCTAACAAGTTCAATCCTTGGCACCACACACACACACACACACACACACACACACACACACAAAAGGGACTAACAGTGGCAGAATCTTGTGTCATCCCTGTGTCTACTTTATGGATAATATCCATAATCCATAAAGAGTGGAGTGTGTAGTCCTTTGTCCCTTCACAGAATATCTGGAACTTGAGCAGCTATTTCTGACTGAAAGGTGGAAGTCACATGCTGAATATGCAGGAACAAGAAGTTGCTGGGCTGCTAACTTTGTGAAACCACACTACTGGCCTTGAATTTCCTATTTCTGATTTTGTGCCCAGCTCCAGTTACATTTTGACAACTCAGTTGAACATTCATAAGCAAAACAAAGACTCCAGCCTAAACATTACACATTATACAAAAAGTACTTCAAGATGGATCACAGATTTAAATGTAAAAGTATGAAGGTTTTTTTTTTTTTTGTATGTTTGTTCTGGTGGTACCAGGAGCTCTTTACCACTGAGCTTACATCTCAGTCCTTTCTATTTTTAAGACATTGTCTAAGTTGCCAAGACTGGTTTCAAAATTGCAAGATCTTTTGCTTGGGTTTTCAAGTAGCTCGGATTACAGGCCTGGACCACCCACCACTTTCGGCAAAAAGTTTTTAGGTAAAAAATTGGAGAAAATTTTGGGGATGGAGTGCCAAGCAAAATGTTGAGGGCTAGGGATGTAGGTCAGTGGTAAAGCACTTGCCTAGTATGTGGAGGTCCTGGGTTCAATCCTCAAGAGGATGTGGGGGGGGGCTTTGATTCAACATCAAAATCCTAATCCATAAAAAGGAAAAATTGATGAATTGTACTTTATCAAAATTATGTGTTGGTCAGGCACCTGTAATCCCAGTGGCTCTAGAAGCTAAAGCAGGAGGATAGCAAATTCAAAGCCAGCCTCAGCAAAAGCAAGGCACTAGGCAACTCATGGTATTGGGGCTGGGCATGGTGGTTCAGTGGTCAAGTGGCCTTGAGTTCAACCGCAGTATCTGTCCCCCAGAAAAAAATAAAATAAAGATGTTTATTCTGTGAAAGAGACTGTTAAGAAAATATTTGCAAACTACATAACTGACTGGTATCGAATATATAAAGAATGAACAAAACAGTAAAAAAAGACCACTTCAACTAAAAATGGCAAAAAGAGACATTTTTATTGAGAATCTACAGATATCAAATAAGCCTATGAAAAGATGTTCGGTGTCATTAAAATTAGGGAAATGGGGCTGGGATTGTAGCTCAGTGGTAGAGGGCTTGCCTAGCTTGTGTGAGGCCCTGGGTTTGATCCTCAGCACCAACTAAAGATAAATAAATAAAGGTATTGTATCCATATAAACTAACTAACTAAATAAAATATATATAAATAAATAAATTAGGGAAATGCAAATTAAATCACAATCACAATTAGATATCACTTTTCATATATCAGAATAGCTAAAGTAAGAAAGTAACACTAAATCCATGAGGATGCAGAGACACTGGATCGCACAAACATTGTTGACAGGAACGTAGAGTGGTACATTCTGAAATACAATTTGTCCAGTTTCTTAAAAACAAACAAAAAATGGGGCTGGGGTTGTGGCTCAGCGGTAGAACGCAGTGGCCGACGACCGTAATGCCACAGCCACTAGACGCTGGGGCAGGAAAATGGCAAATTTGAGGCTAGTCTCAGCAATTTAGGAAGACACTGTCTCAAACAAGGACTGGGGATGTTGCTTAGTGGTAGAGCGCCGCTGGGTTCACTGCTCAAGTGCCACAAAACCAATAATAATAAAAAACCCCAAACAAAACAAAACAAAACACCCCAGAACCAAAACATGAAACTACCATGCAATCCAGCAATTGCACTACTGGGTACTATTACTATAATACCATTTCAAATATGAAGAAACTGAAGTTTTGAGAAATTGGGTGATTAAAGACGCTTCCATTCTAGGAGAAGGCAGCTTCTTTCAAGACATTCACACGTGAGATGGTCACATCCCACAGCTCCAGCCCGTCACATAGAGCCCAGGTTGAACACTCCATGCTAGATGAGCCAACAAGACTTCAAACCCAGGCCTCCTTTCAGGTCCGGCACTTGGAAGTTGCTATCAGTTCCTGAACCCGACCCAAACTCTCCTTTCCTAAACCTTAGGCGTCTACCCTAGGTGGTAATTCCTCCGGGGCCCAGTACATCGCAAATCGTCCCTTTAAGTTGTAGCATTGCCAGTTCAATGGTAGAACAAAACGCCAGGGGCCAACGTCGAAAGTCAGCCAGTAGGCTGAGCCGGGGGCGTTCGCTTCGCCTAGCCCCACCTCCCAGGTGGTCGGTTGAGCCTCCAGTGCAGCTGAGCTTCAACCACATCACTAGCCCCGCCCCTTCCTTGGGGGGAGACTGCCGAACACATCGAACGCAGCCAATGAGTGAAGGAGCGGCTGCATGGCGGGAGGTTCGATTGACCCAGCCTGGCGGCTGTTAACGCGCGCTTGGGGAAGAGGAAGGTTAATGGGGAACTGAGTGTCCCGGAATCCATCTCTGCCTCTCTTTTCAGCCCCTTCTGGGATTCCGTTCCCAGTTTGGGTTTTTATTGGTCCTTCTTGGATCCTTGCTCGACCTCCCTCGATCCAGTACGCTATCCGCACTCCAGCCCCGGGAAATCCCCCTCCTCCGGATGCAGGCTCCTCGCCCTTCTAGGCCTCGGACTTTAACCCCAGCTTCTTTCTTCTGGACCTTGGTTACCGCCCCCACCTCGCATGGATCTCCTCTCTTAACCGAGACCATTATCCTGACTCCACTCTGCCCATTCTGGGACCCCCCTGTATCCTCCCCATCCTAGATTTATACCCGACTCTGCCTTGACACTTCCTCTTTGGTCTACTCTCTGGACTCGGCTAACTGACGATCAACATTCTCGCATTTTGGACTCAAACTCCTACTCCTGGCTGGGTCCCCTCCATCCATGCCCCCTTTTTAATTAGTCCATATTCTGAATAATATAGCAGTTCCACCTACATCAAGCCCTCGTCCTGCATTCTCTGCTGCTGAGTGCCTTTCACCTTTGGCTGATGGATACTTGACGTTTGGGCCTCAGGATGGTAAGTGTGAACCTAGGGGAGACAGGAATTCTGTCTAGGTTTAATGGGCTCAGGCTGAGGATCCATTTCCATTCTCCCCTTACAGAGGAGGAGCTTAGCTCCCAGTCAGCTGGCCAGAAGGAAACTGGAAGGCAGATCTGATGATGATGAAGACTGGCAGCCTGAGGCAGTGGTGAGTGCCCAAGGAGATAGGGAAGGTGGGAATTCAGGTTGTTTGGACAGAAAGGAAGCCTGGACTTGGTTTCTGGGTTTACATAGTCACCTCCTAAAGTCATGTGTTCAGTAGTGTAATTGATGCTCCCTCTGTGCCAGGCATTGAACAGATTAATAAAATTTTGTAGCTTCACTAGAAGCTAATATAACCTTAGTTTTCCTTTTGGGAGGGGTACACCAAAGCCAAGAAACAGCTCAGATTGATCCTTTGACTCTTATGGGGGAGAGGGAGGGGAAAAGGCCTTTACAGTAGTAACTAGCAGCCTCCTATTTGTCCCTTGCCCCATGTCACAGAATAGTAGAATATTCTGGACCTACCTTAAAATCCTGAGCTTAATTTGGCCTTTCAGTCTTGCTCATACTCAAGTGCAATATGTTCTACTTTGGACTGAGGTCTGTGCTTTGCTTCATGCCTTGGAGGCTTGCTGGTTGTGGACAAGACCTATATAAAAGTAAACAGAGTCATGCAATATCTACTTTAAAGGGAAAGAGAGCAATTTCAGAATCAAGGGTTTGGCTAATGGAGCTTTGGAGGAAAGGATCAGCTAAGGAAGGAAGGCACTTTTTTCTAGGACAGTTTGTAAGTAAAGGCATGTAAAGGGTGGAATGAGGCCTGGTGTTTGCTTCAGATGTGTCTTAAGAATCACTGAAGGGCTGGGGATGTGGCTCAAGTAGTAGTGTGCTCGCCTAGCATGCGTGAGGCACTGGGTTCGTTTCTCAGCACCACATAAAAATAAAAAAATAAAGAATCATTGGAGCTTCAAATAACTTGACAAGCTGATACAAGAGGGTTCATTCCTGATTGCCTGTTGGAGCCTTCTCTTTAGTTGCATCGCTGGTGGGGATTTTTCCACCTGCTAAGGGAGGCACATTAACTGTCCCTTGTATGTCTTACACTTGAACTTGGGGCATCATTCTCTGCAGGTGGATCGGGGATGGAGCTGTGTGTTGCTCCTGAAATGCTTGGTGCTAGTGTCTTCACTGCTATGTGGTGGACTGAGTTGGGGGTGATGTGAGAGTTGGGTACAGCTGTACTCTTGTCCACCCTTTGGGAAACTCAGGAAGGGAAACACTTGGTTGGGTCTGCTATGACTCCATACTGCTGGTGGGCTTGCTTTTCCCAGGCTTACTTCATTTACCTCTTCCATTGTTTTTCCTTCATTTGAGGCAAGTTACTTAATCTCATTAAGCTCCAGTTTTTTCTAGAATTAAAAAAGGATATCCTACTAAAGAAGGATAATAAACAGGATTGCTGTGATAATACATGTGAAGACGTTAGCACTTCATCTGGCACTTAATATGTACTTCTTCTTCTTCTTCTTCTTCTTCTTTTTTTTTTTTTTTTTAATAAGATGGAGTTATACTATGTTGCCTAGGCTGGTCTTAAACTCATGGGCTCAAATTGATCCTCCAGCCTTGGCCTCTCAAGTAGCTGGGACTACAGGTATGTGGTACCACACCTGGCTCTAATAAATCACTTTAAGGGCTGGGGTTGTGGCTCAGTGGTAGAACACTCGCCTAGCACGTGCGAGGCCCTGGGTTTGATCCTTAGCACCCATAAAAATAAATAAAGGTATTATGTGAATTTTCAACTAAAACAAACAAATAAATAAATATTTTTAAAAATCACTTTAAGTGTTAGTTTCCATTAGGGTGATCTCTGGTCTTTCAGACCTCAGCTTGCCATTTCTTTTCTTAGACACGGAAGAAACAGAAATCCAGTAATGAGACCCAGATCCAAGAATGTTTCTTGTCCCCTTATCGGAAACCTTTAACTCAGCTAACAAATCGACCACCCTGTCTGGATAGCAGTCAACATGTAAGTCAAAACTGCAACCTACCTATGTATATGTATGTCCAGTCCTTTTGCCTTAGTAGATTCCTACAGTAGAGACTCTATCTTCGACATTGTAGCCAGCCTGTCTATAGCTGTTGTGCCTGTTGAGACAAGGGTGCCTGAGAGAGAGTTTATTTTTACTATGTTTACTATGTTTATTATTACTATGTGGGCACCAGATCTCAGGTGGTTCAGATTCCTAAAAAAATGAAAACAGAGGAGAGGGAAGGCTATGATGGGGTGTTAGACCCAGGATCCTTATGGTACCTTGGTCTCTAGCTCTATTTATGGTTTTGTGGACTACAAGAGTCCCATCCATACCTTTTTGTGTTTCCTCTAATAAAGTCAAATCACCATCATGGGTTCTGTGTGTTATCTCCCTGACTCCAAAGCTTCCTGAGAAATGTTTTAAAGGAAAAATAGGAACATGTAACAAAGGTTATTCATTTGTGCGTTTGGCAAGTAATTTTATATAATCAATAATTGTAAAAAATTGTGTAACATGTCATAAAATAAACACCTCCAAGCCTACTTCCTAGGACTAGAACTTGGCCAAATTTATATTGCCTTTCCACATCCCTAGTGGTACCACTACTCTGAACTGGGTTGACTAAATACTTTTTTTTTTGCAGGGGGTAATACTGGGGATTGAACACAGGAGTTCATGCATGCTAGGCAAGTGCTCTACCACTGTACTATATCCCTAGCCCATTTATTGTATTTTGAGGTAGGGTCTAGCTAATTTTCCCAGGCTGGCCTTGCTTGAACTTTCAATCCTTTTGCCTCAGTATCCTGAGTACTTAAGATTACAAACATGTACTACCATGCCTGGCTAAATAATTTTTTCTTTTTTTTTTTTAACTAGGGATTGAACTCAGGGGAATTTTACCACTGAGCTACATTCCCAGCCCCAACCTGCCCCCCAGCCCCGCCCTGGCCTTTTTTAAAATTTGAAATGGGTTTTAGGACCTTGCTAATTTGATAAGACGAACTTTGAACTTGTGATCCACCTGCCTCAGCCACCTGAGTTGCTGTGAAAATGCATTTTAAAAATTTTTTAAAATATTTTTTAATTGTAGGTGGACACAATAACTTTATTTTATTTTTATGTGGTACGGAGGATCAATCCCAGTGCCTCATGCATGGTAGGTGAGTGTTTTACCACTGAACCACAATCCCAGCCCTAAAAAAAATTAAAAAAAAAAATATTTTTAATTGTAGATGGACACAATATCTTTATTTTTTTTATGTAGTTCTGGGAATTGAACCTAGCTAGGTAAGTGCTTTACCACTGAGCCATAAACCTAGCCCCTTAAATTTTTTTGATGTATATTTTTAGTTGTTGAAGGACCTTTATTTTATTCATTTATTTACATGGGATGCTGAGAATCTAACCTAGTGCCTCAGACATGGCTAGGCAAGTGCTCCACCACTGAGCCACAAACCCAGCCCTAAGTAATGCATTTTTTTTAAAAAGATATTAAGAACTTTATTTATTTATTTATTATTATTATTTTTTTTATTGGTGCTGAGGATTGAACCCAGTGCCTTACACATGCTAGGCAAGTGCTGTACATCTGAGCTACAATCATAGCCTCCTAAATAATGCATTTTTAATTGTTATTTTGAGCTTAAAAAAATAGTTTTAGCAGACCCGGTGGCATATGCCTGGAATCCCAGCAACTTGGGAGTCTGAGGTAGCCTGGGCACTTTAGTGAGCTCTGTCTCTAAAAAATAAAAGGGGTGAGGGATGTAGCTGTAGCTCCAGTGGTAGTACCCCTGGGTTCAGTATCTCAAAACACACACATAAAGGTGTTAAAGTGGTCTGTAGCCCTGTGGGATTGTTTTCATTTAGAATTTGTTCAGGTTGTCCCATGGAATTATGTGATATAACTTGCCTGAGGCCCTGGGTTCAATCCCATAACAGTCTAAAGACTGGGAAGACAAGAATCTGCAGAATAGTCTGATTAAGAGTTGAAGGGAGGGGCTGGGATTGTAGCTCAGTAGTAGAGTGCTTGTCTAGCATGTGTGAGGTACTGAGTTCAATCCTCAGCACCACATAGAAATAAATAAAGGTATTTTGTTCATCCATAACTTAAAAAAAAAAAAAAGAGTTGAAGGGAATGGATGGTTAGCTAGGTAAAAGAGATAAGAATCCTTTAGAAAGAGCAACAGCCTATGAAAGGCTGGCAGCTAGAGAGTAAGGGAGGCCCTGAAAAGGATTTAGCAGGGTTGGATCAGTTGTCAGTGTGGGAATTTGGGAAATGGTGCTGAGAGATAAGATTTGAAAAACTGTGCAGAAACCGAGTGGAAGGCCTTTTGTAAGCATGGCTTATTAAACTATTGAAACAGTTTAAAATAGTTTATTTATTTATTTTTTAATTTTTTGGTACTGGGAATTGATTCCAGGGTGCTTTACTACTAAGCTATATATATCTATATCTATCTATATCTATCTATCTATCTATATATCTTTTTAAATTTTTATATTGAGATAGGGTCTTGCTAAAGTTGCTGAGGCTGGCCTTGAATTTTTGGTCTCCTTTTTCAGACTCTCAACTTACTTGGATTACGGTTGTGCACCACCCAAAATAGTTTGAGATATTTTTAATAGCAAACTTATAGGAATTTGACAGAAGACAGACAACATTAAAACCATACAGTTGCTGGGTGCAGTGGTACATGTCTGAAATTCCTGTAACTTGGTAGGCCATGTCCGGAGAATCACTAGAGCCCACGAGTTTGAGGCCAGCCTGGGCAACAAAGCAAGACACCATCTCAAAAAAATAAACATTAAACAAACAAACAAAAACAACAACAAAAAACCCAGAACACAAAATGATGGCCTTGTCCAGAAAAATTTAACTGATTTGTTTATTGTTGTTATAAAGTTGAACTCCTGAAACTTGTTTGCTGAAATGTTTTGACATGCATTAATGCTTTATATTCCTGAATTTGTATTAAAAATTCACCCACCAATAAACATGGAAAAACTGCCAATACCTCACTCCTATACCCTACTTTTCCTTTTATAATTGCATATTTAGGTACCTTTTGACTCCTGGGGGAAAATATCTAGCATTTAGAACTATTAATAACAGAAAGATTTGATTTATTATTTTATATGTTTGAGAAATGTTTCCCATGGTAGTGGATTCTTTGGCATGTTCTTATGTGGCCACTGATGTGTTTTGACATCATTGTTACACATTTTCTGGGGATAGTGCAGAGATTGGTGTTTTTTTTGGGGGGGGTGGGTGGGTACCAGAGATTGAACTCAGGGGCACTTAACCTCTGACCCACATCCCCAACTGTATTTAGTATTTTACTTAGAGAAAGGGTCTCACTGAGTTGCTTAGTGCCTCACTTTTGATGAGGCTGGCTTTGAACTTGCGATCCTCTTGCCTCAGACTCCTGAGTTACTGGGATTACAGGCTTGTGCCACCACACCCGGGTCCAGGTTGGTGTTTTCAACAAGGTCAACTACATAGGCCTTACTTGTCTTCTACAAAGCACCAGTAGCTGTACTCTGAGGTGCAGTTCTGTTTGGAAATTCTCACACCTGATCACATACTGGAAGGAAAACTTGCTGGACTTTTGATGACATTTAATTTCAAGTGCCACAATACTAGACCTACCATGGTGAAGTTTCTTCACCCCTCCAATATAGGTTGCACTCTTTTGTGTGTTTGGTACCTGAGATTGAACCTGGAGTTGTTTACCCATTGAGATACGTCCTCAGCCCTTTTTATTTTTCATTTTGAGACAGGGTCTTGCTAAATTGCTTAGGATTTTGCTACATTGCTGAGACTGACTTTGAACTTGCAATCCTCCTGACTCAACTCCTGAGCTCCTGAGATTACAGGCATGTGCCACCATGCCCAGCTAGGGTGCACTCTTATAAGTTGTTTTTGTAGTCATTTGCTTCTTGGCTGCTTTCCTACTAATTTATTTGCAGACAGTCTTTTTTTTTTTTTTTTTTTTGCACCAGAGATTGAACTCAGGGGTGCTTAACCACTGGATTTTATTTAGAGACAGGGTCTTGTTGCGTTGCTTAGGACCTCTATGAATTGCTGAAGCTGGCTTTGAACTCATGATCCTCCTCCCTCAGCCTCCCCAGCTGCTGGAATTACAGGCATGCACCACCAAGCTAGGCGACTATCTGCTTTGTACTAGCCATGATTTAGAGACCCTCCCTACTTATCTTCCTTAACCAGTAGCATCCTTTAATTCCTTTTAAAATCAGAAGGTGAAAGAGTATAGTAATGAATCTAGCCTGGATTGTATTTGTCTTTATACCAATGCAGTCATAGAATGAAAATATAATATGTGAGATATATATATATATATATATATATATATATATATGTGTGTGTGTGTGTGTGTGTGTGTGTGCGCGCGCGCGCGCGCGCACGCGTGTGTGTATATGTATTTAAGTATATATATTATATAAATCAATGTTATTTTTTATTAAACACTAACACCAGATGTTATTAATTAATATTAAGCATATATAAATAATATATATATTTTTAATGGTGGAAGAGGCTTTAGAGACAAAGTTCCTAGGGCCCACAAAAGTCATGATGAGCTTGGATAAGAAGTCTTTAACCGGGCTGGGGATGTGGCTCAAGCGGTAGCGCGCTCGCCTGGCATGCGTGCGGCCCGGGTTCGATCCTCAGCACCACATACAAAGAAAGATGTTGTGTCCGCCGAAAACTAAAAAATAAATATTAAAAAAAATTCTCTCTCTCTCTCTCTCTCTCTCTCTCTCTCTCTCACTCTCTCTTTAAAAAAAAAAAAAAAAAAAAAAAAAAAGTCTTTAACCTTAGACGTGATGAGTTTGAAAGGTCTGTAGGATATCTAAGATTGGAAGCTGTTGTAAATGTGGATGTGGAGCCTAGGAATGAGGTAGGGACTAGAAATAGATTTGAAGGTCAGTAGCATAAAGAAATTTGATACCTTGGAAACACATTGGAGTGTCATTTGGAGGAGTTGAGGCCTTAAATCCTAAGCCTAAGAGGCACCAACTTTTAAGGGGGTTAGGTAGAGGAAGAAGCACCCATTAAGAGACTAAGTATGAAGTTCCTTCCAGAAAGATGGAAGAGTGGTAAAATTGGTGTCATGAAAATCAAGGGTGAAGTATATTTAAGAAGGAATGACCAGCTCTATCAAGTAAGATAAGAAGAAATCATGTTCATTGGAATTGGGGTCATGTATGCCATTGGTGACCTTGGGCAGAGGAGTGTAAAGGTGGCAAGACAGGAGTGGGAGGTAAGGAAGGGGGACAAATAGGGCTTTCTAGAAGTTTGCCTGTGGAAGAGAAAAGAGATAAAGGAATTTTTGTTTTGTTTTGGTGCTGGGGGATTGAATCCAGGATCTCACCCATGCTTAGTATTTGCTTTACTACTGAGCTACGTTCCCTGCCCCAGAATTTTTGTTAAGGTAGGAGAGAGTTAAGCATTCTGGTCAGATACTAGCAGAGAGGGAGATGTTGAAATGTAGGACATAACTGACAGACTAAATCTATGCAGAAGGTGAAGCTTTAGCCTTGGTGGGGAAAGAGGGGGGATGCTCTCCCTCTTTTATCAGAAGGGCAGAATGGCATGAGTTATCAGCAACTAAGTGAACAAAGAACGAGAGCATGCTGTCCCATCTACCTCTGCCAGATTCTGGTGTTATCACCAGATCCCTGGAAGCTGGCCATTTGAAGTCTTGCAGTGTGTGGCCATCAGGCATTTTTGGCTAGGGTTCTTAACATTTTCCTTACCAGTTACTAAACCTGTTGCTTTCCCTGCAGAATTTTTGGCTCCTGGGTTCTATTAAAAGCCTGTTTTTAAATTTGGAGCATAAATTCTTGGCTACTGAGAACTTTAAACCTAGCCTCTAATACTGACAATCTTGAAAATATATCAGTTTTATAATTAATATCAAATAATAAAGGAAAATTTTCCTCTTGTTTGACTTAAAGGGTAACTTTTTGTTAGCATCTGTCACAATGATTATCATTGCTATGAATAATTGTAACATGTAAGTTAGGAATGTCAATAAAAGTTTTATTCAGATTGCAAAGAAATGTGCCAATAAGGGTTGGGTCTGTAGCTCAGTGGCAGCATGCGTGAGGCCCTGGGTTCGATCCTCAGTACACATAAAAGTAAACGAATTGGGGCTGGGATTATGGCTCAGAGGTAGAGCGCTTGCCTAGCATGATGTGGCAGTGGGTTTGATTCTCAGCACCTCAAAAAATAAAGATGTGTCCACCTATAACTAAAAAATAAATATTAAAAAAAAGAAATTTGCAAATAAACAAGATTTGGGGTGACTATTTAAAAAATCACTTGAGCTGGGTGTGGTGGCACACACCTATAATCCTAGTGTCTCCGGAGGCTGAGGCAGAAGGATTGAAGATTCAAAGCCAGCCTCAGCAATTTAGCGAGGCCCCAAGCAGCTTAGTGAGACCTGTGTCAAAATAAAAAGGACTGGGGATGTGGCTCAGTGGTTAAGCGCCCCTAGGTTCAGTCCCTGGTCCGCCCCCCCCCCCCCCATAAAAAAAGAAAGAAACAAAAGCACTCAAAATATTCAGGTTTACATGTTGTCTCTGGGAGTTGCCATACCTCAGAGTTCAAAGTGTATTCTGTAGATTAGTAACATACTGATATGTAATTGCAATTATGTAGCAAAAATGATTCAAGAAGAAAACATAGTGCCTATTTACCTTTGTATAAGCAATTGTTACTTTGCTTTCAACATTTGTAACTTATTTTAAATTATTATGTATGTGTGTATGTATGTATAGGAATGTCATAGATGCAGCTAGCCCAGGCACAAAGTATTGATTATTTTGTGAAAGAAAAAAAAAAAAAAGATTTGGTTGATAGTGACCTTCAATTCTCCATATTTCTTTACTGACCATAAGTACTATTTATTACATTTTCCCCATTTCTTTTATTTTTTTTAGTTGTAGTTGGACATGATATCTTTATTATTTTGTTTATTTTTTATGTGGTGCTGAAGATTGAACCCGGGTCCTCGAACATGCTAGGCAAGCCCTCTACCTCTGAGCCATGATCCCAGCCCATATTTTTCCCATTTCAAAGACATTGAGCTGGGCTGGATGTGGTGATGTATACTGGTAGTCCCAGAGGCTTAGTAGGCTGAGGCAGGAGTATCTCAAGTTCAAGGCCAGCCTCAGCAACTTAATGAGGTCCTGCAATAAAAAGTACAGGGGATGTAGCTCAGCGTATGGTACCCAAGTTCAATCTCTAGTACCAAAACAATAAAAAGGAAAATTTCAGGGCAAGAGAGGGTCCTCTCTATTGTTACTTTTGCTAAAAGGGAGGGTTTTTGTTTTTCTATTACTGCTTTTTCTTACAACACATTCCCATTTTAACTACCTTTAGGATCTCTGTTGTTAGAGTCTAGGTTCACAGACTATTTTAATTTCCCAAAGGACTTAGGTGCATATGGACCAAAATTCCCTAGGAGTTAGTTGTTAGCTCCATATTAACTCCCCTGCTGCCTCGCCACCATAGCCTATGGTATAGTGCTGATTCCAGGCTGAAGTGCTGGTGCAGAGGCTTCTTGCAGGCTTTTAGGTGAAGGCACTAAGGTTTTGTCTCTAGGATCTGCATGTGTCTGTTTCCTCTCACCCATGTCCCACTTGCTTTTTCTTGGTAAGGGCTTGCCTTCCCTCTCATGTGTTCTTTCTCTTGTGTTATCCATGGCAGGAAGCTGTTGGGTCTTGGCTGTCAGTATGCCTATATGTAATATGTTGGTAGGAGGCCATACTGCCCACTGATTAGGGGCCCAGAATTAGGAAAATCTTGGATCAATCTTGGCTGTGTGTCTTGAAAAAGTGATATAATTGCTCTGAGCCTCAGTTTGCTTATTTTTAAATGGAATACCAGTAATACAGTAATCTCATAGGACTATTAGGATTAAATATTGACATGAATGTAAGAGGCTTAGTTCCACATCTAGCATACATTGTTAGCCATCATTATTGTTCATTTTTGTTGTTATTGTTTTTGCTACTATTATTTTACTAATACCTCTGTTCTTATCACTCCTAGTACTCTTTTTTTTTTTTTTCCTTTTTTTCTGTACTGGCTATTGAACCTAGGACCTTGTACATGTTAGGCAAGTTCTCTATAACTGAACTATATCCCTAGCTCTTTTTAATTTTATTTTGAGGAAGGGTTTTGCTCAGTTTCCCAGGCTGGCCTCAAATTTATAATCCTCCTGCCTCAGTCTCTTTAAGTAGTTGGGATTATAGGTGTGTACCACCATGCCTGACTACTACTACTCTTTGTTGGGCTGTTTAGTTCCTAAGGAGGGTGATGTAGATATTAATGTGAGAATTAGATGCAGTAGGCAAAATGATGTAGCAAAAACAACAACAACACACAACAACAACAAAAACTTGTAGAGCTGGATGTGATGGTGCATGCTTATAATGCCAGTGGCTTGGGAGGCTGAGGCAGGAGGATCACAAGTTTAAGGCTAGCCTTAGCAACTTAGTGAGGCCTTAAGCAACTTACTGAGGTCCTATCTCAAAATAAAAAAATAAAAATAAAAAAATAAGCAGCCCTGGGTTCAATCCCCAGTACCAAACAAACAAACAAACAAACAAACAAAAAAACTTGTGGGTTGGGGGTGTAATTAAGTGGTAGAACATGTAGTTAATATGTACAATGACCTAATTTCAATCCCTAGCACCACCATCCCCCCATTAAAAAGGGAAAAAAAAAGGTATTCTGGGAAGATACAGCTCTACAGGACAGAGGTTAAACCCATATATTAGGATTGTCTATTAGTATTGTACAGGTAAGTGTAGGATGCTTGCTTCTTAAGGTGCAGCACCCTAGAGAAGAGCCAGGTGTCTTCATTGGCATGGTCTTAACATGAACAAGTGAATTCTGAGCCTCAATGGTTGATTGAAGTATGGCACTTCTGCTGTTCCTAGGTATTGTAAAACCTTACATGAAATCTCAAAGATGGAAGGAAGCTGTTGTACAAAAACTAATGTGGAGCATATCATAATAATATTGCCCCATAACAACTCATTAATAAGTCCTGAATCCCTGATTTTCTCTTTCTCTCTTCCTCCCTCTCTGCCCCCCGCCCTCCCCCTCTCTTTTAGGAAGCATTTATTCGAAGCATTTTGTCAAAGCCTTTCAAAGTCCCTATTCCAAATTATCAAGGTAAAATAGAGACTTCAGTTTTTTTAATTAGTCATACATGAATGTGCCTGAATAGATTAAAAACCTTTGCTTAGATGGGAAATGAAGATGTCAGTCCTGCTTTGACTGTATTTAGGATGACCCTGTGTGAAAGTTGTATTAGCTTCAGCAAGGACTGTCAAGACTGACTGCCCTTCATCTTCTTTGTGGGGATATGCCAATGTTCAGAAAGCTCCTGGTAGGCCAAAGTAGCTAATGGACCTGGGCTTTCTTCAGTCTAAATGTATTCAGTGGCATCTCCTTTATGAGGCTGTGTGGGAATCCTCATTTCTACAAAGTTTCCCCTGTTCTATTTAGGGCATTGCATTGTGCTAAAACAGGCTGGGGAGGGAGGATGCCAGCCCTCAAGAGCTCTCAGACTTGAAAAGCCTCTTTAAGGTTTCAGACCTTCCCAGGACTGACTCAAGATGAACAAATTCCAGCCCTCCAGAAGTTTGGAGTTGAATGGGAGAAATAAAATGGGAATAGCTCTGATCTGAGGCTGAGGAAATAATGGTTAGATAGAGGTGTCCAAACCAGGTTTGAAGGAGTTTGGGGAAAGAGTGGATCATATGAAAGCTCAGGAAAGGTTATGTGAAGGATGTGCATTCAAGCTGGGCCTGCTGGAGCTCCTGAACATAAAGTCTTAGTTGACAGATTGATTGCTGATTTCTAGGTCCTCTGGGCTCTCGGGCATTGGGTCTGAAAAGGACTGGGGTCCGCCGGGCTCTTCATGATCCCCTGGAAGAAGGTGCCTTGATTCTGTACGAGCCTCCCCCACTGAGTGCCCATGATCAGCTGAAGCTTGACAAGTATGTGCATTGATATTCCTTCAGCAGTTGTAGTCTTCTCTAAGAGTATACCTGGGTGGGCAGAGGATTATTTTGGTATGACTTTTCTGTGGGACTGGAATAGATTATCATGGAGCTGTTTTAGTTATTTAATCATCCAGAAACTGGTGGTCGGGGAGGGGAGACCCTGAGGAAGAGCTTGTGGTCATGTCCAGTTAGTAGGGTTCCTCACTCCTCCTACCATGTTCAATCATGAGAGGAGTAATTAAAGTGAAGACACGGGAAATCCATCTTTCTTTCCTAACTTCCTAACTCTTAGAGCAGGAACTTGGACTAGGCCAGAAAGGTACTTTCTTAGCTGTGTCTGTGGTTCTGGATTGGCAGAACACAACTTCCTGAGGGCAGAACACAACTTCTGAGGGTGTGCTCGTGCCCCTGCCCCTTTCTGAGCACCATGTTTGTTTTTTTGTTTTTTTCCTGTGTTTTCTCAGGGAAAAACTTCCTGTCCATGTGGTTGTTGATCCTATTCTTAGTAAGGTTTTGCGGCCTCATCAGAGAGAGGTAAATGAGGGTGAGAAGAATGAGGTATGGGTGGGGAATTGAGCCTGGGAGACTACTTTCTCTGGGGCATTGGTTTTATAGATGCCAAAATGGACTGAATGCTGTTATTCTCCAGGGAGTGAAGTTCCTGTGGGAATGTGTCACCAGTAGGCGCATACCTGGCAGCCATGGCTGTATCATGGCTGATGAAATGGGCCTGGGAAAGACACTGCAGTGCATCACGTTGATGTGGACACTTTTGCGCCAAAGTCCAGAGTGCAAGCCAGAAATTGATAAAGCAGTGGTGGTGTCGCCCTCCAGTCTGGTGAAGAACTGGTATAATGAGGTTGGGAAATGGCTTGGAGGAAGGATCCAACCTCTGGCCATCGACGGAGGATCCAAAGATGAGATAGATCAAAAGCTGGGTATGATTTAATCTACCTATCTTCTATTTATTTATTTATTTTGTGGTACTGGGGATTGAACCCATGGGTGCTCTGTGACTGAACTACATCCCCAGTCCTTTTTATTTCTTATTTTGAGGTAGGGTCTTGCTAATAGTCTGACCTCAAAGTTGTGGTCCTCCTGCCTCACCGTCCCAAAGTGTTGGGATTATAGGTGTGTGCCACCATTCCCTGCTCTGCTGCTTGCTTTCTTATGTGTATGCTTACTTGTGGCCAGAGTTGAGGGCAATGCAGGAATAGAATTTTCATTGAAAATAGCTGAAATAATCATTTCTAGGCTACATTAACAGCCATTGCTTGGTGTGGTAGTGTGCACCTGTAATCCTAGCTACTCAAGAGGCCAAGGGAGGACGATCACCGGTTCAAGGTCAGCCTGTGTTATTTAGTGAGACCCTGTCTTAAAATAAAGAAAAAAAAGGGGTTGGGGATATAGCTCAGTGGTAAAGTGCTTGCCTCGCTTGCCTGAGGCCCTGGGTTCAATCCCCAATAACATGCATACATACACAGAAAGAAAGAACGAAAGTAAGAAAGAATAATTTTTTTCTTTAATATGTTCTGATTTGGTTCTTTGAAAACTTTTCTGTTGTAGAAGGATTCATGAACCAGCGTGGAGCCAGAGTGCCTTCTCCTATCCTCATCATTTCCTATGAGACTTTCCGCCTTCATGTTGGAGTTCTTCAGAAAGGAAGTGTTGGACTGGTCATATGTGATGAGGTACTTGATGCTCAACTGTCTGGGTATACAAGATCCACGAAAGTCTCCTAACCTGAGTACTGCCACCATCTCAGAGCTTCACTTAGAGTGCTGAGGACAGATGAAGCTGTCTTGGAGAAGATAAGGGAGAAGTAGAGCTTGTAACACCAATCTGCTAAAGAGATTAAACAGTGCTCACAACTCTAAGGGGAGTGAGTTGCTATGGGCCGATTGGTTTTGTTGTTTCTAGACAGTATTCCTAGACCAAAGAAGAACCTTGAACGATGGGGGGTAGGGGAGGGGTTTGGATTGGTAGAGAGACATGGCACAATGTTTCGGATAATAGGATCTAGAGTCAGAGATATTTATTTATATCCTTGCTTTGCCACTTCTCAGTAGTGTGACTATGGATTTTTTACTTAACTACCTGAGCCTTTGTTTCTGCATCAAGAAAATGGGGTGATAGTACCTGTCTCATAGAATTATTATTATTATTGGTATTGGGGATTGAACCCAGGGATGCTTAACCACTGATCCATATCCCCAGGCCTTTTACTTTTTTTTTTTTTTTTTTTTGAGACAGGTTGCTTAAGGCTTTAGCTGGGATCATAGATGTGCGCCACTGCACCTGGCCTCATGGGATTATTATAGTATGCAGGAATTGTGGTAAAGATGCTAGTATTCAGAAAATAGTGAGGGTGACTGGGTACTTTTACTTTATTTATTTATTTTTTTTAAAGAGAGAGAGAATTTTAATATTTATTTTTTAGTTTTCGGCGGACACAACATCTTTGTTTGTATGTGGTGCTGAGGATCGAACCCAGGCTGCACGCATGCTAGGCGAGTGCGCTACTGCTTGAGCCACATCTCCAGCCCGGTACTTTTACTTTAGAGAGTCTTCCTGGACTCTAGTGAACTTGGCTACCCTGAGGCTGCTGCTCTGTTTGTACCTTATGGGGAGCACTAGAGTCCTTTTCATATTTCTGGGACACTAGTAGAGAGTTGGTTGAAAGACTTGGCCCCACCTGCTATCTGATTGGCATGCTTGGCTGGGCTCTGGGGCTTCTAGAACAGCCTAGTATCTGGGGAGTGTAGGGATGGGACAGAATACAAAAACTTACTTTTGGATATTGTGCTTGCAAATTGTGAACTACTTCCTACCTGGGCCTTTGAATTTAGGAAAAGTCAGTCATTGTCTGTAAATTGCTGATACCCTAATGGACTGTTCTCTAGGTAGTGGTAAAGGATTTAGGAGCTTGGGGGTATGCATGTGACTGCCCTCTGCTTGGGTTCTGGCATCTGTTTCATGATAATGGAGGGGGGTTGCCAGATGCTGTGACACATGCCTGTAACCCCAGCAACTTAGGAAGTTGAGGCAGGAGTATTGCAAGTTCAAGACTAGTCTGAGTAATTAGTGAGGCCCTAAGCAACTTAGCCAGACCCTGTCTCAAGAAAAAGGGGGGGGGGGTGCTGGGAATGTAGCTTAGTAGCAAAGCTCCACCAGAGTTCAATAGCTAGTACCAAAAAAAAACAATGGAGGGGACTATGCTAGGAACCCGGTCCAGGCCACGGCATTGTGGAAGAGAAAGGTATTGAACTATTGAGTCCTTGAGACTTGGAATCATTTTGATCCCCCCGCCCCACCCAGTACTGAGAATTGAACTGAGTGGGATCTTCACCACCAAGCTACCTCCCAAGCCCTTTTTAATTTTATGCTTTTAAGGCAGGTTCCATTAAGTTGCTGAGGCTGGCCTTGAACTTGCTATCCTTCTGCCTCAGTCTCTTGAGTCACTGGAATTATAGTTGTGTGACACTATACCTGGCTCATCTTAATTTTTTCTATTCTTTTTTTTTTTTAGTTGTGGATGGACACAATAGCTTTATTTTGTTTATTTAATTTTATGTGGTGCTGAGGATCAAATCTAGTGCTTCACACATGCTAGGCAATCGTTGTAACAACCCCAGCCCAATTTTTTTCCATTCTTTATTGTTCTCTTTCTTCATCGCTCTGTCCTGTTTTAAGAGCTGACTGCAGAGTACAAGAGACCATATTTCCTCTTGCCACATTGCAGTCCTTACTCGTTTACCTTTTTGTCAGCTTTTGTCAAATTATCAGATACCTAAGGAAGCCAAAGTCCTAAAAAATGGTCATCGTGTTCCAGGAGACAGTTTTTCCTTTTAGACCCTGGAAAGGGAAGGGTTGATATCCCAGGCTTTCATGTTCCCAATGTGCACAGTGGCTTCCTTCCAGCTGACACTTCTCTAGTATACGTGGTTCTCTTTTTGTTTAAAAAAAAAAAAAGAATCCTGATCCTCAGTCAGAAGCCATGGAATCAATCAAAAGCTTGGCTCAGGTATGGATGGGCTGTCCCTTTGTGCCTCATTCAGATCCATTTACTTTACTCACACAGAGCCAGCCAGGTTAAAGATGCTGAGGAAACACACAAAATACATGGATGATACTTAATAGGAGTCATATTTCAAAGAGATAGAAGTGGTAATATTTAATCTAGGTAAATTTTTTGTTTTTAGAAAAGATGAATCAAACATTGTAGTGCCTTCCTATAACCCCAGCAATTTGGGAGGCTGAAGCAGGAGGAACTGCAGTCTAGCAAGGCTCTAAGCAACTTAGCAAGGTCCTATCTCAAGGGGCTAGGGCTATAGCTGAGTGGCAGAGTGCTTGCCTAGCATGTGTGAGGCACTGGTTTGATCCTCAGCACCATATAAAAAATAAATTAATAAACAAAGATTGTATGCTCATCTACAACTTAAAATATTAAAAAAAAAGACCCTGTCTTAAAATAAAAATTAAAAAGGACTGGGAATATAGCTCAGTGGTAAAGTGCCCTTAGGTTAAATTCCCAGTGCCTCCAAAAGAGAGAATATAGGTAAAGTTCTTAAAGACAGTGCCTGGCACATTAAAAGTTTCACTAAATAGTAGCGTCGGGCTGGGGATGTGGCTCAAGCGGTAGCACACTCGCCTGGCATGTGTGCGGCCCGGGGTTGCATCCTCAGCACCACATACAAAGAAAGATGTTGTGTCCGCTGAAAACTAAAAAATAAATATTAAAAAAAAATCCTCTCTCTTTCTCTTTAAAAAATAAATAAATAAATAAATAACGTCAATGTGTATATAGTTCCATAGGAGCACAAAGGTAGGAGAAACCAGTAGTCTTGAGTCATTGAAGAAGGCTTTGCATAGGAGTTGACATTTGAGGAATGTGTCTTTTGGGGAAAGCTCTAGGCAGAGAAGTGGCATTGGCAAAGATCTAGGGAAATCCAGCAAGGGTGTGCCGAGGAGGCAAGCCTTCCTGGACTATGACAAGTTGTGGAGATTGTCAGAGAATTTAGCTGGAGCCTAATTAATAATTAGAGCTTTGAATGTTGAACTAATGAGCCTAAAGATCTTGGATTTGACCCTATAATTGGGAATCAGTGGAGGATGTACATTCAATTGCATTGTCAAAGGATGACCAGAGGGAGCAAGGCTGACACGTTTGTGCATTTTTTCACTAGTCATTGAGTTATGTGTGATTTGCTTAGCATGGAGTGGGAGCTGAACATAGAAAAGGCACAGACCTGATCTTGCCCATATGTTTCTTGGAGAAGAAGGGAAGGTAGTAGGTTTCTTTGTCATTTTCTAGAAGTGGCTCTTTAGATATACTAGCTATGTAAATTCTGATAGAAGTCAATGAGGCACAAAGGGACAGCCCATCCATACTTGAACCTGGGATTTATTTCTGTTGGGCAAGTATGCATTTCTTTGGAGTTGTGGCTTAGTGATAGAGCACTTGCCTAGCATGTGTGAGGCCCTGGATCTGATGCTCAGTGCTGCACATAAAGGAATGAATGAATGAATGAGTAAATAAATCCTCAGTGCTACACATAAATAAATAAATAGGGGCTGGGGTTGTGGTTCAGCAGTACAGCGCTTGCCTAGCACATATGAGGCCCTCGGTTCGATCCTCAGCATCACATAAAAATAAACAAATAAAATAAAGGTATTGTGGACTGGGAATATAGCTCGGTGGCAGAGCACTTGCCTAGCATGCGTGAGGCACTGGGTTCCATCCTCAGCACCACATAAAAATAAACAAATAAAATAAAGGCATTCTATCCATCTACAGCTACCTCCCCCAAAAAAATTAAAAATAAATAAAGGTATTGTCCAACTACAACTAAAAAATAAATATTTAAATAAATAAATAAAATAAAATAAAATAAAAGATCTGTTGACAACTAAAAAAAAAAAGGCCTAAAATAGAAGTTAAGTGTGTGTGTGGCTAGGGTACAGGGAGAATGAGAGCTAGGGAAGAGATGTGAAGGGAGGCTCTTTAGATATACTAGCTATGTAGATTCTGGTAGAAGGAGTCTAGTCAAGTTCCTTTAGCACTGATGGCCCAGTCAAGGCCAGGAGACTAATACAGAAGATATTTGGCTCAGAAGATTCTGAGTTTGTTGGACTGTTACGGGATGAGGCATTCCAGAAAGCAAAAATCTATAATGTGGCCACATGATCTCTAAAGTGGGTAGGTGAGCTGCCAAGACTGGAGACTGGGTAGGGAAAGGGTTGGGAGGGAACAGAGGGAATCCTTGTTTAATGGGTGTAGCACTGGTCTGGAAACTGAAGGTCTATCTCTTGAGTTTGATATTTTTCCCCAAGCAAGTGGTTGAACCAACTCTTGCACTATTCTCTGCCTAGTTCCCAAGGTCTCAGGACCTGTCATGTTTGTGACTCCTATTTTCCTGTTTACATAAGACTTTTGTACCATTTAGGGAGGCAACATTATATACCCTGAGTGAAAATTCTCTTTCAGGGTCACAGACTCAAGAACTCTGAAAATCAGACTTACCAGGCTCTGAATAGCTTGAACACCAGTCGACGGGTGCTCATCTCTGGGACCCCCATCCAGAATGATCTGCTTGAATATTTCAGCTTGGTACATTTTGTTAATTCGGGCATCCTGGGTAAGAATCCAGCCTTGTGTCATAATGGAGAGGAGCTTTTTCTTGTCCTGGGAGTGTAACTCAAATTAAGGAGAGAATGCTAGTTAGTTAGACTAGGGAATCTTAGAGGAAGTCAGGAAGCAGCAAAGCCACTGGGAGGTCTTGGCTCTGCTAGACAACCCAGCAAGACCCACTTTGGCCATTTCTTTCTCTGTAGAAGCAGCAGGGATGATATATAGGGCATTTTTGCTCCTCACACCCTACCTTCCTTATAATTAGACCTTTGACTTCAGCAAACTACTCGTTCTTGAATAGTTTCTTCTTTTTTGAAAAATCATTGTTAAATGTATAGTTCAGTGTTATTAAGTAAATTTGCATTGTTTTACAACCATCATCACTGTTCTTCTTTAGAATTTGTTCATTTTACAAAACTGACATTCTAGCCTTTAAATAATAACTCTTCAATCATTCCTTCCCCCCAGTCCCTGGCCAATATTATTTGGGCAATTCTTGCATATAGATTTTTGTGGAAAGGTTAGTGCGTCTCCATCTTGCCAGTCCTCTGGAGAGGCCCTTTATGTGGAGAGTTGCTGAGTAGCAAGATTGCCATAATGTGAACATATTTGTGTAACCATTACCTGATCAGTTACTACCATACCAGCCCCCTTGTTCTAGTCATTATCTTCTTTCACCTAGAAGTAAATACTTTCTGACACTATGGATTAGATTTGTTCCCCTCCCCCGCCCCCATACTGGGGATTGAATCCAGGGCATTTTACCAGTGAGCTAAATCCCCAGCCCCCTGCCCCACTTTTTGTGGGGGTGGGGAGATGTACTGGGGATTAAACTAAGGGCCACTGAGCCACATCCCTAGCCCTATTTTCTTTTTTTTAGATACAGGGTCTCACTGAATTGCTTAGCGCTTCATTTTTGCTGAGGCTGGCTTTGAACTCACAATCCTCCTGCCTCAGTCTCTGAGCCACTGGGATTTTAGGTGTGCGCCATGGTGCCCAGTGGTTTCTAGATTTTATTCTTTTAAATAGTGATGCTGTGGACATTCTTGTACATGTCTGTACTTGAGCCTGGTATTTATTTCTGTTGGGCAAGTATGTATTTCTTTGTCCTAAGAGTGGAATCACTAGGTTGTATATTCTGCTCATCTATATACTCCAGTTTTCCTGATTGTAACAGTTGTATATGAAAATTCCATTGTGTCTACATCAGGGGTCAATAAACTTTGTCTTCATTGACTAGATAGTATTTTAGATTCATAAGTCATCTTTCTCTGTCATAGGTACTTAACTCTTTTGTTGTAGTATAGAAGCATCTATAAATAATATGTAAATGAATGGTCATGACTATGTTTAATGAAATTTTATAGAAATAGATGGTCGATGGCTAGCTGTGTTTATAGTTTGCTAATCTTTTTTTTTTTTAAATATTGTTTAGTTGTCAATGAATCTTTATTTATTTATATGTGGTGCTGAGAATCAAACCCAGTGCCTCACACATACTAGGCAAGTGCTCTGCCACTGTGCCACAACCCCAGCCCACCAGTTTGCCAATCTTATATCACCAATATTACCAATATTTATTACTTTAGAATTTTAGTTACTCTGATGGGTCCTAGCTCATTGCATTTGTCTAATCAAGAAAGTCACTTTTTTCAATATGTTCATTGACCATTTAGAGACCATTCTCTCTCTTTTTTTTTTTTTTTTTTTAACATTACTGAGCCTTGAACCTCAGAGGTACTCTACCAATGAGCTACAACTCTGCCTCTTTTAAATATTTAGTATTTTGAGGCAGTATCTCATTAAGTTGCCAAGGTTGGCCTTGAATTTAGGATCCTCCTGCCTTAGCCTCCTTAGTCACTGGGATTATAGGCCTGCATTATTGCCCCTGAGATCATCCTGTTTTGTGAAGTAAATACTTTTCATAAAAAAAGTTTTGTGACTTTTTTAATATGTATTTTTTTTTTAGTTGTTGATGGACCTCTATTTTATTTATTTATATGTGGTGTGCTGATAATTGAATCCAATGCCTCACACATGCTAGGCAAATGCTCTACTACTGAGCTACAACCCTAGTTCATGGCTGATTTTTTTCCCCCTATTTTTAAACATTTTGTTTATTTGATCATCAGTTGATAGACATTTGGGTTGTTTCTACCTTTCCACCTTTTGGCTGTTGTAAACAATGCTACTATAGACATTCATTTACAAATTTCTACTTGGATATATTTTCACTTCTTTAAGTGTTTACTTAGGAGTGAAATTGCTATATCACAAGATTTACTCTGTTTTAATGAAGATGTCTATTATTAGATTGAGGAAGTTAGCTTCTATTCCTAGTTTGTTGAATATTTTTTATGAAAAGGTTTTGGAAGATGTTTTATTATTTTACCTTACATTAAAGTCTGTAATTTATCTTAAATTAGTTTATTTATTTTTTATTTTTTTTAGTCATCAATAGACTTTATTGATTTATATGTGATGCTGAGAATCGAACCCAGTGCTAGGCAAGTGCTCTACCACTGAGTAACAACCCAGCCCCTTAAATTAGTTTTTATATGTAATATAATGTGAGAATTAAGATTAATCTTTTTCCATAAGGATATTTAGTTAGCCCAGCACCATTGAAAAGACTGTTCTTTATGCATTGCATTACAGTACTACCTTCTTCATAAATCAGATGTCCATCTGTGTTAATCTATTTGTGAACTTTATTCTGTTACATTAGTCTGCTTCTGTTAGTATTTTTCTGCTTTAATTACTATTGCTTAATATGTCTGGATTAATGTGAGTTTTAATGTATGTTTTCCAGCTATACTGGGGATTGAACCCAGGGCTACTTTTACTTCTAATTATATCCCCAGACCTTTTTGTGTTCAATTTTGAGAAAGAATCTCACTAAGTTGTGCAGGCTGGCCTTAAACTTGTAATCTTCTAGCCTCATCCTCCCAAGAAGTTGGGATTATAGGTGTGCTCCCACAGCTGGCCCAGCATAGTTTTTTTTGGATTTCTCTACATACAAAATCATGTCATCTGCAAATAATAATTTGTCTTTTATCCTAATTCTTTGGCTTTTCATTTCCGTTTTATGCATTAATTACAGCTTTTATTCTTTCTTTCCTTTTTTTTAATGCAGTGCTAAGAATTAAACCCAGTACTCAACACATATTTGGCAAGCGCTTTACCACTGAACCACAACCCCAGCCCTTCACATGTACAATGCTGGATAGAAGTACTGTTAGAAGATCTCATTCCTGATCTGGGGGGAAAAGAAAGCCTGTCTGCTAGCCTGTGTCCTTCCTCTTTCTCTTCCCTGCTCCCTCCATCCTCTCCCTCCCTTCCTTGCTGCCTTCTGATTAAGGACTTTTTTTCCCTATTATTAATTTCCTAGGAGTTTTTTGTTTTGTTTTGTTTTTTTAATCACAAATGAGTGTTGAATTCTATAAATTTTTTGAGGTGAAATTCAAATAATAAAAAATTAGCCATGGTGAATTGTATACTTCAGTGGCATTTAGTACACATCGTTGTGCCACCACCACCCTTACCTAGTTCCATAAATTTTCATCACCAAGAGGGAAATTTTTTTTATCTTTTTTTTTTTTTTTAAGAGAGAGTGAGGGGGGGAGAGAGAGAGAGAATTTTAATATTTATTTTTTAGTTATCGGCGGACACAACATCTTTGTTTTGTATGTGGTGCTGAGGATCGAACCCGGGCCGCACGCATGCCAGGCGAGCGCGCTACCGCTTGAGCCACATCCCCAGCCCCCAAAAGGGAAATTTTAAACTCATTAAACAGTTCCTATTCGGCTCCTCCAAATCTTGGCAACCACCAATCTGCTTTCTGTCTCTGAATTTGCCTTTCTGTGTATTTCATATAAATGTATTCATATGTGACCTTTTGTGTTTGGCTTCTTTTCTATTAAATATTTTTAGGTGTAGATGGACACAATACCTTTATTCTTTCTATCTATCTATCTATCTATCTATCTATCTATCTATCTATCTATTTGTGGTGCTAAAGATTGAACCCAGTGCTTCACTTGTGCTAGGCAAATGCTCTATTACTGAGCTACAGCCCCAGCCTTGTGTTTGGCTTATTTCTATTAGCATAATGTTTTCAAATTTCCTCCATTTCGTAGCATATATCAGTACTTCATTAAGTCTATACGCTACTTCATCTATTAAAAACAACATTTAGTTATGCTTTTAAAGAGAGTTGGGCCCAATCTTTTAATTGGACAAAGCTTAGTCTATTTATACTTACTTTAATTAATTATATTTTGGGGCTTTACTGTTTCACTGTTTGGCCTTTCAAGTCTTTACTGCTTTGGGATCTCTTATTCATTAAACAGAAATTGCCTATATTTTGTTCAGCTTTGGCTGGTCTGTGATAATGTGGTTTGTTGCTGCTGGCAGTGGGAAAATCATTTTATCACATGTACTTTTTTTTTTTTTTAAAGAGAGAGGGAGGGAGGGAGAGAGAAAGAGAATTTTAATATTTATTTTTTTTTAGTTATTGGCGGACACAACATCTTTGTTTGTATGTGGTGCTGAGGATCGAACCTGGGCCGCACGCATGCCAGGCGAGCGTGCTACCACTTGAGCCACATCCCCAGCCCCTCACATGTACTTTTTAAAAAATATTTTTTAGTTGTCAATGGATCTTTATTTATTTATTTATTTATTTATTTATTTATTTATTTATATGTGGTGCTAAGAATCAAACCTAGTACCCCACACATATTCGGCAAGCGCTTTACCACTGAGCCACAACCTCAGCCCTTCACATGTACTTTAATTTTCTCTTTTCTCATGTGTTAGGGACTGCCCATGAATTCAAGAAACATTTTGAGATGCCAATTTTGAAGAGTCGAGATGCAGCTGCAAGTGAAGCAGACAAGCAGCTAGGGGAGGAGCGACTGAGAGAGCTTATCAGCATTGTGAATAGGTAACAACCCCAAGCGAGGTCATCCGAATTGCTTCTCATGCCATCTGAGGCCAACTCTTTGGGGACCTGGTCTGATTAGAGCCCTCAATGGCTGTGATTCTAGGGAAGGGGTTGGATCTGTGCCATGACTATGACTACTGAATAAATGATGGAGTTTTGCAGTTCAATTTCTATTTTCTCTTTAGCCCAGAATCTATAGTATCTATAATCTGGTTTTAGTCTGTTTACTAATCCACTGATGAAAATCTTCTCTGATGTAGCTGGACTTCCTGAACGAAATATCCCCTGGTATATTATTAGTATATCAGAAGCTTTCTCTTCCCAGGCTCCATAGTTGTTCTTTGATATTTAGGAGTAGATCTGAAGGATACCTATTCTTCAAAGGCAGCTCCCAAGCTAAGAGGTCGTCTTATTCCATGTGTCCACATTCTATGCAGGCAGGTGCATTCTGGCTCCTCTGTTGTAGGTATGCACAATTGATGGGGTTATGTTGTAAATAGTCTTTCTGCTTTTCCTAATGCCCTGGTTACATCTGCTTACTAATTTTAGATAGTAGGGAGGAGAATCAGAGTGTTCTTAGGAGCTGCTTCTTAGGTGCCTCCCTATCCTCCATGGTCTACCCTGAGCTATCATAAGCTTGGCAGACATGTAGGCAAATTCAGACAGAAACCCCCCTGAAGACTTGGTTTGAAGTTTGCTTTCCCTGAGAGAGCCCTAGGCTCAGTGGAAGACCTCAGCCTTTTCTTGAGAGAAGCCAACCTATTAATGGGAAGAGAGAGTTGTTACTGTAAGGTTGGCTATTTGGAAGGTCTCTGTTCCCATGACTGAGACCCTGATAGAGATATCTTTACCAAAGGGCCGATGGGTCCTTGGCATTGTATACTACAAAAGAGTCAGTCTTGGTCCTCTGGATGGTAGCTTTTATTCCAGCATGGTTGTTTTTTTACAAGCCTTTTGTCTTTTTATTCTGTTTTTACTAGGTGCCTGATACGGAGGACCTCTGATATCCTTTCTAAATATCTGCCTGTAAAGATTGAACAAGTGGTTTGTTGCAGGTACTGAAATCAACTGATGGGTGTAGCGTGAGTGAAAATGAAAGTTTAGCTTCTGAAGCAGGGCTGGGTCTGAAGATATCCTTAGAGGACAGAAATGTAGGATCAAACCCTGAGGCACTTCACCACTGAGCTACATTCTCAGCCCTTTTTATGTTTTATTTTAAGACAGATTGTTGCTTAGTGCCTTGCTAAGTTGCTGAGACTGGCCTTGAACTTGAGATCCTCCTGTCTCAGCCTCCCAAGACTCTGTGATTATAGGAGTGTATCAATGCTCCTGGCTGGTCCACTTTTTCACTACTGACCCAGTTGCCTTTTTATTTAGGCTGACACCCCTTCAGACTGAGTTATACAAGAGGTTTCTGAGACAGGCCAAGCCAGCGGAAGAGTTGCGTGAGGGCAAGATGAGTGTGTCTTCCCTTTCTTCTATCACCACTTTGAAGAAGCTTTGTAATCGTGAGTTGAGCCCTTGCCCTGATCTTCTGTATAGTGAGCAATGGAGAGCAGGCTCCCATAGATAGTCCAGTAACTTTTCTGTAAAATTGTCTAGAGACCCCATAGCAGCCTATAGCACTTGTGATTCCAAACCTCCCCAAGGCATGAACCCTCATTGTGGACTCTAATAAGCTAGACCCATTGCTTTGGAAAATATAGCTTATTCTGTGCCCAGCTAATGCTTGATTCTTGTTGTACAAGACTGTGTGAGCATTTGCACACACATGTTCATATAAAATGTTAGGCATTAGGAAAAATGATAAAGCTCCATGTCTTAGAGAGCTCTGGTATAGCTCCCTTCTTGTTGGGAGAACACACTAGGGAGTGAAATTATTCATCCATGGTCCCAGATTTTACTGGCTGCACCCTGTTGGAACTGGGAGGTGGAGACTGAGTGAGTGCTGCTGAAAAAGGCCTCCTATTTGGGCATTTAAAGGGCATTTAAAGGGCATTCTAGTGAGCTCTTAAGTAGAAACTTCAGAAAGCAAAGTAGCTGTATTGTGGTGTGGAGTTTTTGTTTTGTTGGTTTTTCAGATCCAGCTCTCATATATGATAAGTGTGTGGAAGAGGAGGATGGTTTTGAGGGTGCCTTGGACATCTTCCCCCCTGGTTATAGCTCCAAGGCTCTAGAGCCACAGCTGTCAGGTAAGCTTTTTTGCCAGTATATGGACCTTTCCAGGAAGAGCAGTGGAAGGAGAGTGGGAAATTATCTTTGCTGGAGCCATCCTGTCTCAAGGCAGGATAAAGAATATGGGCTGGGAATGTAGTTCAGTGGTAGAGTGCTTGCCTAGCATGCACAAATCCCTGGGTTTGATCCCTAGCACCATAAAAAATTAAAAAAAAAAAAAAAAGCAAGAATTGGTCCCTTGGGATGGCCAGTGGAGGGACTGATGGTTGCTGTTTATTCCAGGTAAGATGCTGGTCCTCGATTATATTCTGGCAGTGACACGAAGCCGCAGCAGTGACAAAGTAGTGCTGGTATCCAATTATACCCAGACATTGGATCTCTTTGAGAAGCTCTGTCGGGTTCGAAGGTAAGGAGGATCCTAAATAGGCTGGCAAGGGATGTGCTTCCTCACCACCTTCTAGAAAGATTAGGTATTCTGATTGGTGGGTATGGTTCAAGATGTTGGTACATGAAGGATTTCCATG
Organism: Spermophilus citellus; assembly: GCF_964194105.1. Taxonomy (NCBI): domain Eukaryota; kingdom Metazoa; phylum Chordata; class Mammalia; order Rodentia; family Sciuridae; genus Spermophilus; species Spermophilus citellus. The sequence goes on along the minus strand of NC_138191.1, from coordinate 103,939,823 downwards.
AATATGTCTCTTTTCTTATTGTTGTAATGGCTTTAGCTCCATGTCTAAGCAGAATCCCCCCACTGGTCCTTCAGGTATTCCCACAGGTCAGAGTCCTGACCCTTAGCTCCCTGCCCTTCTCTTTGGGAATACCAAAAAGCTATGACATGAGCAGCCTCACGCATGGTTTGGTGGACCCTTCAGGGGCCATGGCTCCAAGGGGGGCCCTCCTTTCCTCTTGGTTTTGATCTTTGGATCTCTCTTCAGGTACTTGTATGTCCGCCTGGATGGTACAATGTCCATTAAGAAGCGAGCCAAGGTTGTGGAGCGCTTCAACTGTCCATCGGTAAATGCATAGCCCCTGCCCCCACACCACCAGTGCAGTAACATCAGAATTAACACTTGATAGAGAAGATGTAAATGGGTTCTACAGTCAGAGTTTTTCTTTTCTTTTTTATTTTTTGGTACCGGGTATTGAACCCAGGATTGCTAAATCATCAAGCCATATCTCCAGCCTTTTTTAAAAATTTTGCAACAGGGTGTCTCTAAATTGCTGAGGCTGTCTTTGGATTTGTGATCCTCCTGCCTCAGACTCCTGAGTTGCTGGAACTACAGGTGTGTGCCACCATGCCTGGCTACATCAAGTTTTTTTGTTTTGGGTTTTGTTTGGGGGCGGGATATGGGGGTGAGGGTTAGGCTTGTTGGTCATTTCTGGGCTGGAAACTGATTTTGTAGACTGGGAAATTGGCTAGTTGGCAGGCAAAGTATGGGTTATCACAACTGAGTACGAGTAGAAGCAGCATGAGAGTGGCTGGGATGAGGAGGATCCCAGTTTAGGCTACAAGAGATTCTTGCTCCCCTGCTTTCTTTTTTTCCAGAGCCCTGATTTTGTCTTCATGCTGAGCAGCAAAGCTGGAGGCTGTGGCCTCAATCTCATTGGGGCTAATCGGCTGATCATGTTTGACCCTGACTGGAACCCAGCCAATGATGAACAAGCCATGGCCAGGGTCTGGCGTGATGGTCAAAAGAAGACCTGCTATATTTATCGCCTGCTGTCTGTAAGAATGGTGATGGTGGTCACTGTGGGGGTGGATCATGGAACAAAATCTTCAAAACCCATTTTAAATTCTTTGAAATAGACACTTCTATCAGTGCTATTCTATAGGCCTAGCCTTGAGCCCTGTATTCCTGTTCTCCTTTCCCCTCTCTCTATCCAGTCCCCCCCACCCCCTTGCCTTTTTTTTTCTTTTGGTGTTGGGGTTTGAACCCAGGAGTGCTTTACTACTGAGCCACATCCCTAACTCTTTTTTAAACTTTTTTGAGACAGGATCTAAGTTGCTTAGGGTCTTGCTAAGTTGCTCAGAGTGTCTTCAAACTTGTGATCTTCCTGCCTCAGCCTCCCTAGTCATGAGGATTACAGATGTGTGCCACCATACCTGGCTTCCAAGTGGTTCTTATTATGCTTTTTGGATGCTTGTTCAGAACATCCTTTGTGCAGGGCATCTATTTTCTTTCATAGCCAATTTCTATTGTGTTGTTTGCCTTCTAAGTCTTCTCATTCCCTCATGTCCCTTTGGTTAAGAAGCTGTTATGGCATTTTCAGTTACCACCTTAAGTCTGTCCCATAGTTCCTCTTTTGCAGGTCATGTTGTCTGATTTGACAAAGGGTAGTCTTTTCTTCCTTGCTACAGTCATCTAACCTTTGCTATGTTCCTAATTTAGCAATGATTTTGAATATTAGTTGTCTTTGTTTCTTTCCCAAATCCAGCAATCATCCTGTCCAACTTTGAGGACTATGCAGTTTTCCAGCATTCTGGCATTCTTCATCTCTAATGACTCAACTCCCCCTCATCTAATTTCTCCTAAGGCTTTAATTACTCTCATCCTACTTTCACCTCCTGATCTTCCAGCTTCTCCCTCCTTATAATACAGTAAGAGAACCTCTCATGTCCACTCCCAGTCAGTTTGGCTTGGCTTCCTTTTTTTTATTCAGCCTAATCCTGTGTGTCCTATCAGCTACCCTTCCCAATATTCATTTCACTTGGATCATTTTAGCTATTCTCAGCTTCCACCTCAACTATATTTTGCATTTACAGGTTGGTACTATCATAAATTCATGTTATCTTGGGCTGAGGATGTGGCTCAAGCGGTAGCACGCTCGTCTGGCATGCGTGTGGCCTGGGTTCGATCCTCAGCACCATATACAAAGATGTTGTGTCCGCCGAAAACTAAAAAATAAATATTAAAAAATTCTCTCTCTCTCTCTTTAAAAATAAATAAATAAATTAATTCATGTTATTCTTTTTGGCTGAGCCATCTTCTTTCTTTCAATGACCATTTCAAGCCTTTACCACCTTCCCTACCTGTCTCTTTCTGTAGAGATGCTATCTTTACAGAGAGAACACAAACTACTAGGCGTGAATTCTTTTACCTCTTTTCCTCTTTTCTATAAATCTCTATACCTGGTATTTCCCTTCCTATGCCAGAGAAAGATTCCCTTCTTCTTTGGAATTCACCCTTCTAGCTCTGCTGCTATTAAACCCTTCTTCTCACCCTTTCCTTCCTTCTTTCCTTTTTTTTTTTTTTTGGTTGGTGTTGGGGATTGAACCCAGGGGTACTTTTTATTATTATTATTTTTTTATTTTGAAACAAGGTCTTACTAAGTTATCCAGGCTGGCCTCTAATTTGGAATCCTCCTGAGTCACTGGGATTATAGGCCTGTGCCATCATGCTCAGTTCTTAGTTGTTCAATTTTTTTCCCCCCAAAGCCTATAAACATGCTCAAATAGTTGCCACTTTTTTGGGAATTGCACCCAGTGGTGCTTTACCATGGAGCTACACCCCATCCTTTTTAATTTTTACTTTGACACAGGGTTTCTTTTTTTTTTTTTTTAATTTTTTAAAAATTTCTTTGTAGTTGTAGATGGGCAGCATACCTTTATTTATTTTTGTATGTGGTGCTAAGGATTGAACCCAGTGCCTTACACATGCTAGGCAAGTGCTCTGCCACTGAGCCACAGCCTCAGCCCCTTGACACAGGGTTTCACTAAGTTGCTTTGGGCCTTGTTAAGTTGCTAGGGCTGACCTCAAACTTGGAACCTCCTGCCTCTTACAGGTATGTGCCACTGAATCCAGCTAGCTCCCTCATTTTAATTTTTTCCCCCCTTTTGGTACTGGGGATTGAGCTCAGGGGCACTGAGCCACATCCCCAGCCCTATTTTGTATTTTATTTAGAGACGGGTCTCACTGAGTTGCTTGGCACCTCACCATTGCTGAGGCTGGCTTCGAACTCATTATTATCTTCCTGCCTCAGCCTCCCTAGCCACTGGGATTATAGGCAAGCACCACCACTAGGATTACAGGCAGGCTCTCTCCAGAAAGCTCCCACTTTTTTTTAATGGTTTATTTTTTATTTATTTTTTAATATTTTTTTAGTTGTAGTTGGACACAATATCTTTTTTATTTATTTATTTTTATGTGGTACTGAGGACCCAACCCAGAGCCTTGCATATATATGCTAGGCAAGCACTCTACTGCTGAGCTACAACCCCAGCTCAGCTCCTACCCTTTTTAAAAACAAATTTTCAATTTTTTTTTTTTTTTTGATACTGGGAATTGAATACCACGACACATAACCACTGAATCATATCCCTACTATCCTCAGCCCCTTTTTATTTTGAGATAGTATCTTGCTACATTGCTTACAGCCTCACAAAGTTGCTAAGTCTGGCCTTAAACTTGTGATCCTCCTGACTCAGCCTCCCAAACCATTGGGATTACAGGTGTGCATGTGTCACCGTGCCTGGCTCCCTCTCTTATTTTAACCACAATTCTGGAGTGCTTTCCATTTGTTTACTTCAAACATTTCCAAAGCATTAAATGAACTTCTTCACCTCTCATCATCTTGGTCATCAGACTTCTTATACCTGCCTTCATATGTACTACAAGCTTCCTAATTGCCAAAATAGGGGACTCTTTATTTTTTTTCCCTGGTGGTAGGGATTGAACCCAGAGATTGCACATGCAAGGTAAGCACCAAGCCACATCCCCAGCCCCACATAGGGCACTCTGAGTTTTTTTTCCTTGTGATTCTTGTCACTAAGCCTTCCTAAAATTCCCTTGAGAGATGCTGTGAAGTAGCTCAGTTGATCACTTGCCTAGCACATGGAATGTCCTGGGTTCTACCTCACCCCATTTTCTTTTCTTGTCTTGGAAACTCCACTCTGATTCTCTTATCCTCTTCAATTATATACTCATTAGATTGGTAAACCTTAACCCAGATCTCTTACCTGAGCTTCAGACCCATATTTCTATTATTAAATCTACATTTCCACTTGAATCCCCACCCCCACTTTTTTTTTTTTTTTTTGGTAGTGCTGGGAATTGAATCCAGGCCTTCTGTATACTAGGCAAGTGCTGTACCATTGAGCTACACCCCACAACTGTCCACTTATGAGTACTTTATGACTAAACTCATTACTCTTCTGAATTTAAAAAAAATTTTTTTTAGTTGTAGATGGATACAATACCTTTATTTTGTTTTGTTTTTATGTGGTGCTGAGGATCGAACCCAGTGCCTCACACATGCAAGGCAAGTGCTCCACAACCCCAGTCCTACTTTTCTGAATTTTATCATTTAATATTCTCATATTCAAGCCTGGAAATCATCTTATGGAACTGTTATCTGTCCTAAAGACAGCTGGGCTCCTACCAGTTATTGGCTTCTCAATTTCCTTACTGACTTTCCTCTCTATCTTCTGCTAAGGTCATAGTCACCTTTTGTCCCATCCTGACCCATTCTTCACATACTGCTTCTAGAATAAATTTTTTTAATTTATAAATTTGTTTTTCATTTAAGACAATGCCAAGGTGGTTGCGGTGGTGCATGCTAGCAACTTGGGAAGCTAAGGCAAGAGGATTGCAAATTTGAGCCCAGCCTCAGCAACTTAGTAAGACCCTGTCTCAAAAAGTACTGGGGATGTGGCTTAGTGGTAAAGGACCTCTGGGTTCAATCAAAAAAAAAAAAAAAAAAAAAAAAAGCCAATCCCTTCATTTTAGTATCCAAGGTTTTCTAATATGGCTTCTGCCGAATTTCCCAGCCCCAGTTATTATTACTCTTCACAATCTTCTAGTCAGCCCAAATTAAATTTTTGTTTTGAGACAGGACCTCACTATGTTGTCAAAGCTGTCCTCAAACTCCTTGGCCTAAATGATCTTCCCACCTCAGTCTCTTAAGTAACTGAACCCTTCATAATCTTCCACTAGGCCTGGTTTATGCCTTTGTTCCTATGGTACAAATAAATGCTTTTGCTTCTCTCTACCCTTGCAAACTGTCTATTCATTTTCAAGATTTAGCTCATATGTCTCTCTTTTCCACTAGTCTGAATTCAAGGATAGAGATCATATTTGATTCTTGGTGTCTTGTTAATGCAAAGCCTGACATGAAATAGATACTCAAACCATGATTATTGAATAAATGAGTCTGGCCTGTGTAAAGATCTAAAGCTGCTGTCAACCTAAAGGGATTTAGCCAGGCCCTGAGATCCTGTACTGGTAGAGAAAGTAACCTGGGTGAATAAATGTACACAAGTCAGGTTTCTAGGAGATAGCCTAGAGCTGGGTGCATGGTGCACACCTATAACCCCAGTGACCTGAGAGTCTGGGGGCAGGAATCTTGGGCTGCTTAGTGAGAGCCTCTGTTAAAATAACAAGTAATAGAGCTAGGGATGTAGCTCAGTGGTAGAGTGCCCCTGGGTTCAATTCCGAGTACCACCAAAAAAAAAAAAAAAAAACATAAGACTGGGAAAGTAGGACCCAGCTAAGCAAAGAGGCTACTCCAGGATTTGTACTTTTCATTTCCCTCTCCTTCTCTTGAGTGGCCTTAGTTTCAACTCTTTTTGAGTTTCCCTGCTCCCTCTGTATGGGGATGACTGAGCCCTATATCCCTTGTACTCTATTCTCCCAGGCAGGAACCATTGAAGAGAAGATATTCCAGCGGCAGAGCCACAAGAAGGCACTGAGCAGCTGTGTAGTGGATGAAGAACAGGATGTAGAACGGCACTTCTCTCTGGGCGAGTTGAAGGAGCTCTTTACCCTGGATGAGGCTAGCCTCAGTGATACACATGACAGGTGGGTTGACTGCCCTCTCTCAGCTACCTGCTCAGCATAGAAATGGGGTCTGTAGTGACTACAGCTCTGTCCTCTGACCCTAGGCTGCACTGCCGCCGTTGTGTCAACAGACGCCAGGTCTGGCCACCCCCTGATGGTTCTGACTGCACTTCAGACCTGGCCCAGTGGAACCATAGCACTGATAAGCGGGGGCTCCAGGATGAGGTACTCCAGGCTGCCTGGGATGCTGCCTCCACTGCCATCACCTTCGTCTTCCACCAGCGTTCCCATGAGGAGCAGCGGGGGCTCTGCTGATAACCAGCTGGTCTGAGTGTAGCTGTTAGCAGAAGGGTACAGGGAAAAGGGGCTACCTGCCCCAAGGGTCCTGCTGAATTTTGTTCTCTGGGAGAAAATCATCAAGAAGGGCTGCATGATGTTTGCCCAAAATTTATTTTATAAGAAAAACTTTTCTGGTTAAAAAAAAGAAAGGAATAAAGGTATGAAAGGGACTGAGGCCTGGGAACAGTGTGGTAAGCCCATAGGGAAAAGGCCTGGTAGTAGGCATTCCTATACTTTTCTAAAGCCTGGGTACTTGCTTGAGGTGGGAAGGCAGGACCCCAGGAGGGGGCTATCCTCAGTGATAGTGATGACCACTATAACCTCTCGGCCAGGGTTCTCTGGTTTTGAGTAAGGGGCCCAAAGGCTCTAAACCCAGCTGTGAGAATGTCTTTGCTGGGCCCTGTCAAGGCCTCCAGAACCTCAGTGCCAGGGAAGATGGAAAAGAGAGGGAAAGGGTGGCAGAAAGAGAAAGACAGAACTGGTGATTGGGGATTCTGGGCAGTCCATGCCTCAGCCCCTGCAAGCTGATGGTACTGGGCATGGATCTGTGAGGTATGGGCCCCATCACATGGTGCTGACATAATCCGCGAAAGCCTGGGATGAGTCCCACGAGTCGCTGACCACGTGGCAGGTGGCCCGGAGCCGCCGGATAGCTTCCCTGGCTGTGACTGCATCCTGGTCCAGCCAGTTCTGGAAGAGACGCAGGTGACCAAAGGCTCCACGGCCCCAGCGCTCCAGCCGCTTGGCAAACTCCAGAAGCCCATCTGGCTTGATGCAGTTGGAACTAGTAGGGATGAGATAGATTAGATATCCAGGAAGCAATTCATCCCTGTTAGATATCCTGTGGTCCCATCCCTCCCTGCCCACTACCATGTACCTGATGTCCAGCTGACAGAGAGAAGAGGAAGAATCCTCTGAGAAAACATCTGCCAGGGCCAGCAGGCCAGCATTCCCTAGATAAAAGGGGAGAAGTGCCCATTACCTCTACCAAGAACAGGAATGTGGGTATTCCAACCTGACTCTGACCGGGAGAAGCCTAGCCTACCAGTTCCTAAAGCCCTAGCACATAAATGTTTATACTCCAACCTTCCTATTCCCAGTGGAAAGGTTTGTGTCTATACGTAGTGAGTTTCTAGGTCAAAGGCCTGGCTCCTTTCCCCTCTCCCTCCCTAGGGTCTGGTCCCCACCCAGGCGGTTCCCTGGCAGCCGAAGGCCCTTCAGTGTCGAGTTGCCCTTCATAGCAGTCACCATCTCAGGCAGAAATTGGGCTGGGCGCTTCTCAAACAGACGGCAGAAGGAGAAGGTAATTTCTGTCAAGAGAAATTAGAGTAAATTCTAATGGTTATATTAGGACTGGTGTTGCCCCTCCTGCCCCAGGTGGCCCTAGCAAAGTATGCAAACATTTTATAGAAACCCAGAAAGGGGAAGGAATTGTCCAAATCTGCAAGCAAGGCTGAAACTAAATAAGGATTTAAATGAGAGAGTAAGCCTAAATGTTACTGCATGTACACTTCCCCATTCACTTTCTTCTTTCCCTCTGTATCCACTGACCATCCTCTTTGCAGGTGTGAAAATTAGAGACAAGGTTATGAGAGACTGGCACAGCACCTTTATTTTTCCCCACCACCACTATTTCTGCCAAGCTCTGAAAAATAAGAAATACTTTTGGGTGAGATACTCTAAAAGTAATTTCTCAGTGTTTGCAGAGGAGGAGTTGAGTTTGGGACTTTCGAAGGAGGTTCATACAGGTTCTATGTTCTTTATAGTTGAGGATACAAGGTGAAGAAAAGAACACTGGTTTGCTCACTTAGTGAGACAGTGGCAGAACCACAATAAGAACAAAGATGTCTAGGTTCTGGAATAGGAACTCACCTTGAAGAGTCAGATTCTGTAGCAAAAAGAGCACCTCGCTCTGACAGTCAGCCAGATTCATGTCATGGAAGCTCAGCCTCTTCAGGGCTAGGTTGTACTCTGGATAGGAGACAGAGACCATGGGCCAACCTTAATGTTTCCAGAAAGCAATGCTAGATTCCTGCCTATACCTCTTCCACTGGCTGGATCCTACCTTTGAGTGTCTGCAACACAAGCCCAAAATCCTGGGGAGAGGCAAAGGTGGCACTATCCAGGGACAGCTGCTGCAGAGAACCTGAGGCCTTCAGAACAGAGCAAAGTAGTGGGGCTGGCTGGGCGCCTCGTGGAAATCCCATCTCCAGCTGCTCCAGACAGTTTTCTAGATGTGATAGGGAGAGAAGATTCTTACTGGTCACGTCTACCTTTCTCCCGTAGCAGGGCCCATTCCATCTTTAAGGTATTCACTAAGAAAATCATTTATCTACTTGGCCTTGAGTTTCAGAAACTCTGCTAGGTTTTGGGAATAAAGCACTCAATAGGAGATTTGGCCCTTTCCCTCATAGAGCTTTTAGTCTAGGTAGACTAAACCACTCAGACACATCCAGATAAAATAGGGTATGTACTGTTGGGGGATAAAAGTCATAGAACTAAGGGAATGTGTAGCAGGGGGACCTAAACTGATCTGAAGGTCAGTTTGGTTCTTGGCTCAACTATGGCCAAGGTCACTCTTCTGGGTTTATGGTGGTCTGGGCTCTGTCTAGCCCAAGGTTATCTTACAGAACTGTAGCCTCCAAAGAGGAAACAGATTACAGCTCAGCCAGGAGTGAGTGGAAGCTGATCTGGAGTGGAGGTCCTCCTCTCCTCCCCACACAAATGCACATGCATATTTTTGTGGAGATATGTGTGTGCATACACATGCAGTACTTCACCTGGTATCTCCTCATCCCCAACTATGTGGTTAGGGGGCCCTGCATTCCCTGGCACTGCAGGGTTGTCCCGTTGGCTTGGGTGATCAACACGAATAGAGAGGACCCGCAGCAAGGGCAAGGCTCGCACAATGGCACGTGTCAGCTCCAGGATGGGCAGTGGTGAGAACAGGTCACTGAGATGCAGGGCACGGAGGCGACATCCAGCCTGGCCTGACAGGGCCCGCAGGCTGTCCAGCAGGCGGAAGATGTTAGAACCCAAGCCTACAACAGGAAAGAGTCATGGGGGAGTGTCAATAGAGTTAACATTTAGAGACATTCAAATATTTCCATTACTACCAAATCCAATTTTTAAAAACAACTTGTCTCTCAATTATTTATCTATGTCTTGCTTTTTCCTCAGGGAACCAGCAAACTGATGCCTACTGGGCTATGCCCTCAAATATCAGGGCAAGTCACAAAACGCAAGAAAAAAATATGGCAGGTGGCATGTACTAGCAGCAGAATGCCAGGTTCAGAGAGCAGTAAAGGTTTTCAGATTTCTGGGTTCCAAGTAGTTTTTTGAAGAAGGCTGGCCTTAGATAAAATTTTAGACAAAGAAGGTATAGCCAAGGGTTACAGCTAGAAGGCAAGGAATGACTTTGAAGGCTTCTCTGGCTAGATGGGGGCTCAGGAAACTGAGATCTAAAGGGTGGGACAGTAGAGTCCATGTGAGAAGTCCTGAAAGCTAGGCTGAAGAGGTGGTTTGCTCTCCTATAGACCATTGGGAACAGGTATAAACTGAGTAGCAGAGTAACAGTGATCCAAAAGAGAATACATTAGAGACTCATTGAGTGGGATTGGGATGGAGAAAGATAATCACATCTACATTGGAATGTAGCTCAGTGGTAGAGTTCTTGTCTAGCAGGTTCAAAGCTCTGGATTCTATCCTTAGCACAGGAAGAAACTAAAATGAAATCCATGTTCCACAGAGTAAATAGGACCCAGAAGGATCCTTGCAATCTGTTCCCTTCCGGACTATGCTGATTACTATTGATTTGTTTATTTATCTAAGCTTTATCCAGTAACTAAGTATGCGATGAGATTTTTTTTTTTTTTTTTTTTTTTTTGCGGGGGGCGGGTGTTAGACACTAGTAAGCAGCACATGTGATGGAACTGGGAAAGTAGAGTATGATGAAAGTACAAAGGTTTGGATACCTAACACCTAGTCTGCCTTATTATCAGTAAGGGCTTTCTAGTTGAGTCCTAAAGAATAAAGGAGACAGGCTAAGAAAAGAGAGAAGAGTGGTTGTGGCACAGAAAGGACATATAGAAGGTTAAGGAGTAACAGGTTCTAAGAACTAAAAAATACTTGTCACAGAGCTAGGGTTGTGGCTCAGTGGTAGAGTACTTGCCTAGCATGTGTGAGGCACTAGGTTTGATTCTCAGCACTGCAAATAAATAAATGAGCAAAATACCCACCAATATTAAAAAATTTAAAAATATTTGTTATAGCTGGGTATGTAAAATATAAGAGAAGCATTCAAGATAGAACTATAGAGGTAAGCAGGAGCGAAGACATGAATGATTCTTGAAGTAAAGTATGGGTATGTTCCATGGAAAGGTTTTTAGATAACTGAAAAGTCATTCAAATCTGCAAGTTTAGAAGAATCCTTGTGCTGCAGTACACAAGGGACTATAGAGAGGAGAACTGTTGAAATGAAACCCGGAATAATGGTAGCCTGAATGAAGGATGTAGGGGTAGAGAAATAAATGGATTTGAGAGAAAAATGGGAACTGATGACCAAATATATATGTAATGGAGGCAGAATTCTGGTTTCATTGTACAATTAAGCCAACTCTGATATCACTGAGAACATAAGATTAATATATAGAAGGTACATCCAAGGTTAGACATGAATAAGGTGTTGTCAGTTTGATACATGGGTCTAGAAGCTGATGGGGAAGATCTGGGTTAATTCATAGAATGAGGAATCATTGATAGTTGGCCACTGAAGCCACAGGAATGGATGAAATTGTCCTGGAAGGATGTGTAAAGTGGGAGAACTGTGAGGAACTCAGAACATTAGTAGCATTTGGAGAGGGAAAACATTTGGATTGCTGAGGTAGTGGAAATACTTCACAAAGAAGATTATTAATAGCAATTGCTGCCAAGATACATGTAAGATGGAGATTGAAAAGTATACATTGCATCTAGTAACAAGGAACTTGGTGATCCAGGTCCTTTACAATATACGTGGAGATAGTACAAGTGACTAAATTTGTGTTGAGCAGGAGAGAATAGGGGGTAGTTAAGAGGATATAGATGAAGAGAGATACAGTGGTAGTTTTTGGTGGGGAGACAGTGAAAAGAAGGGAGGCAGCATAGAATGGTTAAAAGCATAGGATTTTTTGGGGAGTGTACTGGGGATTAAACCCAGGGGTACTCAACCCCAGAGCCACATCCTCAACCCTGTTTATAATAATCCTTCTGCCTTAGGCACTTGAGCTGCTGGGATTACAGGCGTGTGCCACCACACCCATCTTACTCATAGGATGGTTATTAGGATTAAATTGTTATATTGAGGATACTTGAAATATGTCAAACATACTAAATAGTATACAAAGGTTATTACTAAGGCATTTAGAAGGAAGTTCCTCTAAGAAGTTGGGAGAAATGGGTCCAGAGTGCTAATGGAAGAATTAGTCTTAGTGTTTTTCACCTCTTCCATTATGGTGAAGGAGAAAAGGATGAGAGTTTATGGACTAGTTAAAACTAAGCTGAAGGAGTTCAGGTGTGATGGCTTCTATATTCTTTTTGTGAAGTAGGAGGGAAAAGAGGAAGGGCTTGGAAATGGCAGAGTAGGAATGGGAGCTGCTATTACAAACTGCGTTCTTAAGAAGGTAATGCCCATGAATGTAGGCACCATGTGCACAGGTGTGTGACTTTTCTCCAGCAGTGGGTAGCAGCATAGGCTGATTGCTTTTTTTAGCCAAAGTTGATGTTTTACTAGCTGAGCACAGCAGGTGGGAAAGGACTGAGGACTGCCTTGCTATTTGCTGGTCTTATTTAAAAAAAAAAAAAAAAGTGTCCCACACCACGTCTAGACAGATGCTTCAGTGTGACTAGTGGGATCCAAACCCTGGCTGGTTCTGCATACATTTTATTTTCCCACTTGCCTTTGGAATGCTTCCGGATCTAACCGACTTGTCTCACATTCCTCAGAATCCCTGCTTTCAACAATGAGTCAAGCCTACAGACCTCATGCTCCTCTCTTAACAATGACAATCTGCTACCATTTTGTTTTTATTGGGGGTTAAACCCAGACACATTCTACTACTATATCCCCAGCACCCCCTGCTCCTTTATAAAGCTTTGAGACAAGGCCATTAAACTTGGAATCCTCTGCCTCAGCCTTCCAAGTTGCTGGAATTACAGGTATGTGTCAACATGCCCAGCTTGCTACTGTTTTTGCGTTTGCCTTTTGCCCCCTGTGAAGCATATTGAACTACATTTCCAGCTTCCTGATCATATTCCCAGTTTCCCCTAGGGATTAGGCACACAGCTAGTGCTGCTGGGAGATCCTAGCCCAAACCTGCCCCTTCAGAGTGCTCACCATTGTAGGAGAGTGTGAGGCTCTCCAGAGACACCCAGGAACTCAGCAGGTGGCATAGTGTCAGAGCTGCCTCCGTGGAGAGAGGAACTGTGAATAACTCCAAGGTGGATATGCTGCGGAATCGTTGGGAGGCCTCCAGTGCTGGAAGCCCTATGCAGCTGGGATCTGATCCATCCAAAGCTCCGCAAGCTACTTCCCCAATCTCCATTTCTTCACCATCCTCTTTCTCACCAGCCACAATAAAAACAAAGTCATACAGGTCTTCAGACTCTGCACCAGACCCCTGACGGGTGCGAGCACCCTTCTTTCCTGCAGCTCTCTTGAAACGCTTTAAGGGCTTAGGTTGTGGGGCTGAACTAGCTGGACCCCGTTTGGATGAGGATGTGGAAGAGGTGGCAGAGGAGGTGGTAGCTGGAGCAGAGGGTGGCCGCTTGGTACCAGGGGCCTCATGGGAGGTGGCTGGAGGGTGCAGCTCCCTCTTAGGGTCTGTCCCACCTGTTGTGAGGCTCTCCTGTGTGCTCCTGCGAGTTACCCGAGTGGCAGTTGCAGCTCTAGGCATCTGCTTGGCTTCACTCTTACGCCGGGTGGCCATGAGGGCTGCAGCACATCGCTCAGCAGCATCCCGGCGAGGCCTGCGTGAGCCAAGCAATAGGGACCCTTCATCGCGGGATGGGGCCCTGCCTCGGGAGGCCTCTCCACAGAGGCGGCAGGGTGGGCCACCAGGGCCTGGCTGCCAGAAACCAGCACTCATGGTGAGGATAAGGATGAAAAGGGCTGACTCAGGCACAGGCCAGGAGTACAGCGACACTTGGCTGACAGCCCCATGGTGAATAAGCTGATGTAACAGCTGCCGAAGTGACTGCTGAGCAGCCACATCAGAGAAGAGCAGGTGGCGGAACTTGAGGGTGTGCAGGGAACTGGCCAGGGTCTCCAGAACCCTGCGGTTGGGCTCAGCCACTAGCTCAGTTGCACCCTGCAGCATGTTACAGATGGTGAGCTGTCGGACATGGCGGGAGCTGTGCAGAAGAGGTGAGAAGCGCTGGTCACAAAGACGCCTATCGGAAGACACATCAATGGTCCCACGTAGAACATGGGAAAAAAAGGCCTCCATAAACTTGGCTCGCCAACAGGTAACACTCTGAAAGCAGAAAACATGCCAGACAGCCATGATACTAAGAGTGCAATCCATGAAATTTATCCTAATTTCCTTCCAATAGCAAACTACTGAGCACTTACTGAGCCAGGCAATGTTCTACATGATACAAATTAATTAAATCACATCTTCGAAGTGTGTAGTATTACTATTAACCTCATTTTATAGATAAGAAAACTAAGACATTACAAAATAAATGAAAGGAGCACTTTAGTCAGGCACAGTGGTGTACACCTGTAATCTCAGCTACTCAGGAGACTGAGGCAGGAGGATCAGGACCTTGGGGCCAGCCCGTGTAACTTAACACCCTGTCTTAAAAGGGGCTGAGGATGTAGCTGAGTGGTAGAGTGCATCTGGGTTCTATTCCCTGTATGGGGGCGGGGATGGGAATTAGCTTTCCTGTAGAATAAAGTATGTTGTGCTTGCCCGAGGAACAGAATAATTTTATTTTACTGTAGGCAAATCAAGTTGAAACTATTTTTGATGGTTTCCTGAAACTTTTGATGCAGGAATGCGTGTATGTGTGCTGGGGACTGAACTATGGGCCTCAGACATGCTAGGCAAGTGCTCTACCACTGAACTATATCCCCAGCCCAGAGTCATTTTCTTTTCATCATTTGAACTAAAAATCTAAATTTGGGGGGGGGGGGCACCAGGCACAAAGGGATTATCACTGGTAGTGTTATCACTGGTAAGTAGAAATCAAGATCTGAGCCCTAGCTGGGGATGGTGACACATGCCTGTAATCTCAGCAACTTTGGAGGCTGAGGCAGGAGAGTCTGGCAAGTTCAAGGGCAGTCTGGGCAACTTGGCACGACCCTGTCACAAAGTAAAAAAGGGCTGAGGGTGTAGCTCAGTAGTAGAATTCCCCTGGATTAAATCCTTAGGACTATATACACAAAAATTTGAGCCCAGGAAATCTGACTTCAGAGACCATTCTTTCTTTCTTTTTTCTTTTTCTGTTTTTTTAACACAGGGTCTCTCTAAGTTGCTGAGGCTGGCTTCAAATTTGTGATCCTCCTGCCTCAGCTCATGAGTAGCTGGGCTAACGGGTATGCCACCACTCCTAACCAGACACCATTTTTTTTTTTTTTTGCTGTATTGTCTCACAACTCACTCCTAATTGTATCTAGAACCTGACTGCATCTTTCCGATCTTATCACCACTAGTTTTGGTTAGCTCCTTATGATTATACACTTGACCACTTTATTAGCTTCCTGATTACTCTTCGTTCCCTTAATCCCTTCCCAAACTATTTTGCATGAGCCCACTGAAGTCCTCTTCATGAAATACTACTTCAAATGTATTATTCTGTTTTAAAATCCCAGTAGTTCCTTACAATCTAAAATTGCTTATGGCCTAAGCTGAAGCTGGCTTTGAACTTGTGAGTCTTAGCCTCCAGAGTTGCTTAGATTACAGATGTGCACAACTATGCTGGAGTTAACATGTCATTCTCTTTTTTTTTTTTTTTTGGTCCCAGAGGTGCTTAGTCACTAAGCCACATCCCTACCTTTTTTTATTTTTTGAGACAGGGTCTCACAAAGGTGCTTTGAACTTTAAGCTTCTATAAGGCTGTTTAGTTTTGGGATTTCTCTACTTCAGTTTAAACTGTTGTACACTGTTCCATGGTGTTTGATTTCTTAGCCTTGTAGATGTCTTAACTAAACGAGAAATTCCTGGTGAGAAGAATCAAATCTTAGATTTGTTTTCTCCAAGACAAGTTATTTACTTTGATGGACATGGAACTTCATCATTCTTTTTTTTAAAAAAACATTTTTTTTAGTTGTAACTGGACATAATACCTTTATTTATTTTTATGTGGTGCTGAGGATTGAACCCAGGGCCTTGCACGTGCTAGGTGAGCATTCTACCATTGAGCCACAACCCTAGCCCCCATCATTCTATTCTGATATGGGATTTTCAACCTTTGGCATATATAAGAATTTCCTACAGGGCTGGGGATGTGGCTCAAGTGGTAGCGCGCTCGCCTGGCATGTGTGCGGCCCGGGTTCGATCCTCAGCACCACATACCAACAAAGATGTTGTGTCCGCCAACTAAAAAATAAATATTTAAAAAAAATTCTCTCTCTCTCTCTCTCTCTCTCTCTCTCTCTCTCTCTCTCTCTCCCCTCTCTCATTCTCTCTTTAAAAAAAAAAAAAAAAGAATTTCCTACAGAACTTTTTTTTTAACCCGCCCCCACAACTCAAAATTCATATGTCAGGTATCCAAACTTGGTGATTCTATATGGAATATCTGAGGTAAGGTTCAGGCATCTTTTAAAAAAAAAAAAAAACTTGCCCCAGATGACTGAAGTGTGTCAGAGATTAGGAAGGACTTCTGCCTAATTCAAAAGGGCACTCTGAGACAAAGATGGATACCTATCCCCAGAATTTCTAACTAAAGACCATCACTAAGTCCTCATCCAATCCCAATGCAGGGGGAAGCCTGCCAAATTCAACATGGATCCCAGCTGTGACTATAGTGTTGACCCCTTTCCTTCTGTTTGATGTGGATACGGTCACCTACTTCATAAAAACTGTAAAATACAAAGTAAATGTTACTGCTGCTGTAGCTAAAGCAGCTAATTGCCCAGATGGACTTGCTTAACAGCAGGGTCCTTATTCAGCCCAAAGCAAAGGCAGTAAGGGCCAAAGGTTCCCAAGACCAAAAGTCAAAACACTTCTATTTGATTCTTACTCTACCATCCATACACTCCTCCATATCTGAGTAACCACCCAATTAATGAGGTTTTCAGCAGGATGTAGGCCTCTACTCTCCTCTGGCAAGTGTCATTACTTTTGCCCTAGCCTCTGCCTGCTGTGATACTAATTAGGAATAACTTCCTCATGCTTGAGGTACCTGTGGCAGTAACAGAGAAGGTCCTTGTTCACCAGCAGCATGGTATTAGGAGCAGGAAAAAATAGCTGGAAACTAGATCTCTGCTCAGCATCTTTTTGTCTTTTGATGGTACTAGGGCCTTATTGTATGCCAGTCAAGTGCTCCACCACTGGTATACATCTCTAGCCCCCCTGCTCGGTTTTGAGTGGAGGTAGAAGAGTATTCCTAAGTCTTTCGGGTCCTATCTTTCCCACAGATTTGCTGGTCCACATGCACAGTCTTGAAAGACAGTGGCAGGTAACTATCAAGGCTTCAACTTCACATGAGATAGATATAAAATCTGGACCTTTACAAGATACTATGGTGGTTTCTGCATAAAGTGCATGGGGAAATGTAGGTTAGGTAACTACTAAATATTTACTGACACGTTAATGACTAATGAAGACAATGGTAAAGAATATTTGCAGGCTGGGGCTGTAGCTCAGTGGTAGAGCACTTGCCTAGCACGTGAGGCACTGGGTTTGATCTTCAACACTACATTAAAAAAAATTAAAATACTTGCAACTGGAATGCCTCAAATATAACTGCAATGAGAATCATGACAGTGATAGGGAACATGCTCTCTAGAGCCAGAGTCCTTCAAACTTGAATTCTGGGTCTGCCATTCACTTTAGGCATTATAGGTACACATAATGGTAGGACTCATTGTCACATATTCGTATATGCCCGAGTAGGCAAGCTATTTCACTGAGGTCTTTTTGCCTTTGTTATCTGTAAAGTGAAGGAGATAAATATAACAATGTCATAGGGCTGTTGTGAGGGTTAAATGTGTAAAGTTAGCTATCTCAGTGGCTTCTTTGTCATGAATTAATCCATAAGCAAAGAACAGTTCATGGTATTTTATTCCACCACCATTTTTTAAATATTTTATTTTAGTTGTAGTTGGACACAATACCTTTATTTAATTTTTAAGTGGTGCTGAGGATGGAATCCAGGGCCTCGCACATGCTGACCTACAATTCCAGCCCCTCCACCACCACTTTTTGGAAGAATCTGTGTTAAAATGTCAAAGCTGAAAAATACATGACTTGGACCAAGTTATTCATTTTGTGAACTATAGCTCAGACAATGCAAAGTGATTTAAACACTTTGTTTTGTGGGAGGGTAAGGGAAATGAGGCACTGCCAATGAGAAATGAGAAGTGACACCTGCTCACCAACACAATAATGGTCAATTCTCAATGGGCTGGCAGCTCAGGCACTGGTGGGGAAGGAGGTAGCATGTGTACAAACTAGGGAGGGCTAATTTTTCTGTTTTTTTGGTACCAGGGATTGAATCCATGGGCACTTAACCACTGAGCCACATCCCCAGCCCTATTTTGTATTTATTTAGAGACAGAGTCTCACTGAGTTGTTTAGCACCTTGCTTTTGCTGAGGCTGGCTTTGAATTCATGATCCTCCTGCCTCAGTCTCCTGAGCCACTGGGATTATAGGCATGTGCCACTGTAGCTGACTTTTTTTTTTTTTTTTTTTTTTTAAAGTCAAGGTCTCACTATGTTGCTCTGGCTGGTCTTAAACACATGGACTCACAATTCTGCTTCAGCCTCCCAAGTAGCTGGGATTATTTATAGGTGTGCGCCACTTCACCCAGCTACATAGTTTTTTTTTAATGGATTTTTTTTTTTGTGTGAGGGGGTGTTGGTACTGGGGATTGAACTTAGGGGGCCATTTACCATTGAGCTATATCCCCAGTCCTTATGAAGTTGCAGAGGCTGGTCTTGACATATTCCTGCTTATCCTCCTGAGTTGCTGGGGTTAAAGGCATAAATCACTGCATTAAATATTTTCTTCTGCTAAATTTTTAGAGCCACCAAATGTTCATAAGCTTGTAAAGAGAAGTTTTGTTTTTGGAAAGATAAAGAAGCAGACCAAAAAGTCATGTGTAAACTAACTCTAGAGTATATATGTACATGTGAATAGTTATATACATTTTTTTTTTTTTACAACATTGAGACAATTTTGAAGTTTCAAATGCTGGATTTTTTTTGACCACTACACCAGTTTAACCCACAGAGGTACTCTACCACTGAGCTATACCCCCAGCCTTTTTATTCTTTATTCATTTTTTTTTTTTTTTTTTTTGGTACCAGGTATTGAACTCAGGGGCACTTAACCACTGAGCCATTCTCAGCCCTTCTTATTTTTCATTTTGAGACAGGGCCTCAGCCTCCTGAGTTGATGGGGATTAAAGGCATGTATCACAGTGCCCAGCTATACCACCACATATTTAAATATTTAATTTTTTTTTTTTTAGTTGTAGATAGGACACAATATCTTTATTTTTATGTGGTGCTGAGGATTAAACCCAGTACCTCACCCATGCGAGGCAAGTGCTCTACCACTGAGCCACAACCCCAGCCCAGTATTTAAATATTTTTAAAATTATATTTGGTTTTCTTTTTTGGTTTTATTTTTTTCCTTGGAAACTGGGTCTCTTTTGGAAACTATGTGCTCAGGCTGGTCTCAAATTTTTGGGCTCACATTCTGCTTCAGCCTTCCAAGTAGCTGGGACAACAGGTGTGTGCCACCATGCCCAGTTAAACATTTTTAGAATGTGATTTTAATATAGATGTACCTTATTAATAATTCACCTAATATTGTTTTTAACCATACTGAGGATTGAACCCCAGGGATACTTTACCACTGAACATGATTCTCCTGTTTTAACATCCCAAGTAGCTAGGACTCCAGGTGTGCACTACCATGTCCATGTTTGAACTTGTAATCCTCCTGCTGCAGCCTCCTGAGTCTCTGTGATTATAGGTATGCACTACCACACCCTGTTTACTTTCCTTTTTTGTTTTTTTAAACATCAGTGGGACTAAATGTTCACTTTATTGGAGATTTTTGTGTATTTTATGATTTGTCCAGATCTTTTCTATTTATTTGTTTATTTTTGGGGTATTGGGGATTGAACTCAGGGACACTCAATCACTGAGCCACATATCCAGCCCTATTTTATATTTTTTAGAGATAGGGTCTTACTGAATTGCTTAGTGCCTCACCATTGCTGAGGCTTGCTTTGAACTCACGATCCTCCTGCCTCAGCCTATTGAGCTGCTGGGATTACAGGCATGTGCCACATGCCTGGCAATTTTTAAATTTATTTTTGCTGTACTGGGGATTGAAGTCAAGGACTTGCACATGCTAGACAAGCATTCTACTATGAGCTATATCCATTTTTCTTTTTGTGGTACCAGGGTTGAACCCAGTGGCACTTAATCACTGAGCCACATCCCCAGCCCCCCTCCTTTAAAAATATTTCTTTAGTTACAGATGGACACAATACCTTTATTTTATTTTTTCATGTGGTGCTAGGATTGAACCCAGTACCTCACGCATGCTAGGTAAGCACTCTACCACTGAGCCACAACCCTGGCCCCCAGCCCCTTTTTTAAAATATTTAGAGACAGGGTCTCCCTGAATCTCTTAGTGCCTAAGATGCTGAGGCTGGCTTTGAACTTGTGATCCTCCTGCTTCAGCCTCCCAAGTGTGGGAGGATTTACAAGTGTGCGCCATTGTGCCCGGCTGCTTTTTTTTTTTTTTTTAGTTAAGGTTTTACTAAATTGCTCTAGTTGTCCTCAAACTTGTGATTCTCCTGCTTTAACATCCCAAGTAGCTAGGACTCCAGGTGTGCACCACCATGTCCACCTTCTAAAACTTTACTTTTTAAATTCTATTTGGATGTTTTCTTTTTCTCTGCATCCTTTTGTTTTGACAATATTGTTTATTTGCTTTATAAATTTTGTTTATGGTGTTGGCCTTTTATGTGGTTAAATTAGTCCATATATTCTTTCCTGGGGCTTCAAACATGTTAGACAAACGCTTTATCACCTGAGCTACTCCTCCAGCCCCATATTATTTTTCTTTTGCCCATTTAATAATTAGCACTCTGCATTTTGAGATTAGAAACTGAGTCACCTTTATTATTTTTTAGTTGTTTTGTGCTTTTACTTATTACAATTTAATCTTTAATCAAATAGAAATTATTTGAGCATGTTGAAAATGAGGCTCTAAATTTTTTCTGAATGGTTAACCAATTGCTAAAGAACCATTTATTGAATCACCCTTCATTTCCCCACTGCTTTATTACCAGTGTATCTACTGTATCATACAGATCTATGCACACTAGTACTCCATAGTTTGAAATACTTCTTTTTAAAAAAGTTTTTTAGTTGCAGATGGACACAATACCTTTTTTTATTCATTCATTTTTATGTGGTACTGAGGATCACCCAGTACCTCACACGTGCTAGGCAAGTGTTTTACCACTGAGTCACCATCCCAGCCCCATAGTTTGAAATATTCCATTTTTTAAAATAATTTTTTTTAGTTGTAGATAAACATAATACCTTTATTTTTATGTGGTGCTGAGGATCAAACCCAGTACCTCACACGTGCTAGGCAAGTACCCTACCACTGAGCCACAATCTCAGCCCCACAGTTTGAAATAGTCTTGCTTTTAAATGATATATTGGACCTAGCATAGGTTCTCAATAAGTGGTGATTTTTGTGTGTGGTTCTGGGGATCAAACTTAGGATGTTGCACACAATAGGCAAACACTCTACCACTGAGCCACACCCCTGTCCTTGATAAGTGTTTCTGAGTCATGAATAAGTAAGATGAAAGTTGCTGTCATGCAGAAAACATCTGGAATAGATCTGCTCCAAGCCAGGACCTCTGCCTAAGTAACTTTTATATCACTAAGCTCAGGCACCCTAAATGTTCTGAAATGCTTTGAGCCAAGAAAACAGGATAACAAAATTTTTTTCAGGCATCTTGAGATAATGTTGAATAAAGAAAGTCTTCACCCAGTTATCCTACTCCTCAGCATATACCCAAAGGACTTAAATCAGTATACTATAGTGACCCAGCCACATGAATGTTCACAGCAGCTGTATTCACAATAGCTAAGCTATGGAACTAACCTAGGTGTCCCTCAGTTGATGAATGGATAAAGAAAATGTGATACATATACCCAATGGAACATTACTCAGCCATAAAGAATAAAAGTATGGCATCTGCTGATAAATGGATAGAACTGGAGACTCTCGTGCTAAGTAGTGCTAAGTAAAATAAGCCAATCCTAAAAAATCTAAGGCCTAATATTCTGATACGTGGATGCTGACTCACAATGTCTGTGTGTGTGTGTAGGGGGGTTCCACTGGATTGGACAAGGGAGAATGGGAATGGGAAAGATAGTAGAATGAATTGGATACAGCTTTCCTATGTTCATATGAATACATGGCCACTGATAACTCCACATTATGTACAACCACAAGAATAGGAAGTTATACTCCATGTATGTATAATATGTCAAAATACATTCTACTCTCATGTTTAAGTAAAAATTTTTTTAAAAAGCCTTCTCTAAGAGAAAGATATTACAATATTCGTCACCTGCTGGTTAACCATACTGCTTGTGAAATACAGGGACAAAGGGAATCTGATGTTACTGAAAGATGGCAGAAAGCCATTACTGTTTTCTACTATTCTTACATACACTTCTTTTCTTCATAAGGCCTAGTATCTGAGGATTTTGATGGGCCTCAGTGTCATTACGCTGAATACCAATGGTTTCAGTCCAGATATGGAAGTGAAAAAACTGAAGGATATGGGACTGAATGTTACTGAATCCAGTGCAGCACCAGAAATTTAAAATTAAATTTCCAATTTAAATCTCTTTGTCATTTGGCCTCATTAATCAAATAAATTTCAGCTGCAATACTATTTTCTAAGAAAGACTTTTTTCCTTTACCTCCTTCTTCCTGCTTCCTTGTTTCATAGCAGTATCCTATCATCCCTGATCTATTTGTAGATTTCCCCACAGTTCAAGATGAGGAACTATGTCTGCACTTATGACAGCTAGGTAAGATCTGGTATGTGTGGGGGCTGGGGTTGTGGCTCAGTGGTAGAGTGCTTGACTAGGACAGGTGAGGCCCTGGATTTGATCCTCAGCACCACATAAAAACAAATAAACAACAAATAAATAAAGGTTAAATTCTTAAAAAAAAAAAAAAAAAAGAAAACATCTGATATGTGGTAAGTTTTAATAAATATTCATTTAAGCTAGATCATTTCTGTCACTTAATCATGAAGCAGCAAAAGATAGTCTGCTTAAATAAAAACTCCAATGATTTATATCTGAATCAGCAAATAACAGAATCTCAATGTTAAAAGGAATGCTAAAATTCATCCTGTCCAACCCCTTTTATAATGCTGAATTCCCTATAAAACACCCTTATCTAGTAGTTATCCAGATACTTTTTTAATACTTAGTGATGGGAAGCTTATTATCTCTGTAATTTGCTTGTTTCATCACCAATTTTACCTTTAATTTGGTAAAAGTGTGTCGTTCTCTAGCACATTCATCCAGAACCAGTCTATTAACCCCTTTCATGTGATAGCATTCATGTATTTCAAGATGGTGCATGTTTCCCAAGTTGTCTCTTTTTCAGGAATAACATCTTGTCTTCCAAATGTGCCTCACACAATGTGCTTGATTTCTTTCTCTATACTCCAGGAATAGATACCCTGACCATTACAGAGCCAGGCAGGACTATGGTCCCCCTTGTGTTTCAGCCTATATTATATTTACATTAGTTCACACAGCTCAGGGTATAGTCATTATGAATGGCTTCAGCACACTGCTGGCTAAAGCCCCTTATATATGTTTCTGTGGTTTTTTTTGGTACTGAGGATTGAACTTGGGGGCACTCAATCACTCAGTCACATCCCCAGCCCTGTTTTGTATTTTATTTAGAGACAGGGTCTCACTGAATTGCTTAGCACCTTGCTTTTACTGAGGCTGGCTTTGAACTTGCAATCCTCCTGTCTCAGACTCCTGAGCTACTGGGATCACAGGCGTGTGCCACTGCACCCAGCAATATTTTCTATATAAACTGCTTCTAGCCCAGACTATTTTATTCTCTACCCTTGAGGCCACACAATTAGAAATTTTTGGATTCATTCAAGAATTGGTTTGTTCTGTTAATTACATTTAATTATTTGACCACTATACCAACTCTGTCCAGAACTCTAGGAATTCTGGCTCTGTCGTCTGTTGTGGTCATATCCTTTCCATTTTTGTGTCCTTTGGTAACATGGTGGGCAAACAATTTAGTGGCAAATGCCAAATGGGCCAAAACTTGTGACAAACCATCTGAGCCCTCATCCCAAATCCATTTCATCCCTTTCCCTGAACTCTACCAGTTCCCGGCTTGTGTTTACATGCTGTTCCTGTTTACATGCTTGTTTACACGCTCTGTAATTTGCTTGTTCTTCCTGTGGAAGATTAGGCTAGAGTTCTACCTGGTACCTTAACTTACTTCCAAACTGGAAGGCCTTGTCTTCATCAGCTCATCCCACAGACGACGCCAGATAGCCTGAGTGGAGAGACCTGTAGACAGAAATAGCACAATTACTTGGCTGCTTGCTGGCCACCATGAATGAAGTACATCAGCCTTTCATGTTGTCCTCCGGCTTCACGAGTAATATGACAGAGTGGTTAAGAGCACTGGCCCTAAAGACAGGCTGCCAAGGTTTAAATATTAGCAAACTATACTGTAGCTGTATGATGTTGGGCAAGTTGATTTCTCTATACCTCAGTTTCCTCATCTGTAAAATGTAATTAATAATTTCACAGCATTGTTGAAAGGAGTAAATGAGTTAATGAATTTCTCTAGAATAATACTTGGCACATCAGAGTTAGATAAATATTAAGCAGTTAACAGATGTGTCCCAATGAGGAGAGGCAGCTTGGTAAAACGGACCATAAAAGATTCAGAATATCTAGGGTATAGTCCTAGCTTTGGTATTAATTATGGTGTGCCTGTATTTCATTTTTATCAGAATAACAGAGATCGTATACTTGTTCTATGTTTCACAGGACACTGCAGGGAATCATAAGAAAGTAGGAATGAGGGAACTTTTTGAAAAGCATAAAGTTCTATGCAGGCATCAATGTATAATATTTACCTGAAGAACATCAGGGTACCATGTTCACAATCACTTACTGAGAAAGAGACAGAAATATACTCACCTTTCTTAAGGGCAGTTTCCTCAATCCTCTCCAAGTAATATATATTGAGCAGAGGTAAGATGCTTTGAAGTATTGGGCCTGGGAGGGCTACAAAAAACAAAACACAGAAAGTTTACTTTTCCCTCCCCCCAGGGTTCCAAGAATTATATACTCTATTAGAAAGGAAAGCAGAAGAGTAGACTTCTCATATGATACATGGAACCTGGAAAAGCTAACTTAAGTCTCGTCTAAACTCTGGTCCACGTATCTTCAGTCACTCAGTTGGCAGCTGGAATTTCAGGGGTAAGAGTGCGATAATCTCACAAAACACGCTGATATGATCATTTAGGAGCTGGTCAGTTCACTTGTACACAAGCATAACAAAAACATTCTGCATTCAAAAGATCCTATTGAGGCTAGCATGCATGAAGTCCTGGGTTCATTTCCACTTCACAAAAAATATCCTACTGAATATGTGTGATAAAAGCTTCTTCACAATCTTCCCTACTAACTTGAGCTCCCTGCTTTGCCACCTATATTTCAGTCACATTAAATTACTTTTTAACCTATTCATATTATGCTGCTTTCTGCCTCTGTGCCTTTGTCATACTGTTCCCTCCAACAGGAATGTCCTTGCCACTTTCAGGGAATCAACCAATCATCTTTCCACTGTCACAAGTCCTTTATTAACTTTTCTGAATTCCCTTCCCATGGACCACAATTCCCTTACAGACTGACCACTTCCATCCTTTGGGTCACTGCTATAACCTGAACTAGTACTTTTCTATGAAGAATAAAGACAATCTCCTTACTCTAAATTTACTGTGCCAGGTCTGGTGGTGCATGCCAGGAATCTCAATAACTCACAAGGCTGAGGCAGGAGACTGCAAGTGCAAGGCTAACCTGGGCAACTTAGTGAGACCCTGTCTCAATAAGGGCTGGGGATGTAACTCAGTGGTAGAGCAGCATAGAACAACAACAAAACAACCCAAACTGGCCTTGTCAGCTCTCTCTTTCTGGGAGGGATTGTAGTATAGCGTCTAAAGACTTTAGTCTCTAGACTTGGAACTGGGTGAAATCCTGATTGATTACTTAGTTAACTGTGAATTCTTAGACTATGTAACCTGGTTAAGCATCGGCTTCTGCAATTTTATTTTACTTATATTTTGTGGTTCTGGGAATCAAACCCAGGGCCTCATACTTGATAGGCAAATGCTTTTTCTACTACTAAGCCACATACCCACCCAGCTTCCTCAATTTTAAAATGAAGATCATAATGACTACTTCATGATATTATAAGATTAAATGCCTGGCCATAATAAACTCACTAAATACTGGCTATTAATATGTCAATATCATCTCTGTACTAGCAAGAACGAGTCTAAGATCTTGGAATATAATGGCTCTCGCCATTCCATGATCTACTTTTTTTTTTTTTTTTGGTACCGAGAGTTGAACTCAGGGGCACTCAACCACTGAGTCACATCCCCAGCCCTATTTTGTATTTTATTTAGAGATAGGGTCTCACTGAGTTACTTAGCACCTTGTTGTTGGCTTTGAACTGGAAATCCTCCTGTCAGCCTCCCTAGCTGCTAAGATTACAGGTGTGCACTACCCTGTCTGGCCCATGATCCACTTTTAATTTTACTTGTAAATAACTGAATCTTGAAATTCAAGAGTCTGAAAGTATTAATTCCCTACATTATTGCACTAATAGAGGCCATATCAACTATCATCTGGATTAACTACCCTTCTTGACTTCAGTCTCTCTCATGTCTTTCTGCATCCTAATCTTGGTGATAACATTCCCCTCTTCAAAACCCTCAAAGACTCTCTAATGCACTCAAAATTCAAAGTTTAAGTTTCGTATACTGACATTCAAGGTATATGCCTTACTCTACTTAAGTTTCTTCATACTACCTTTTCCCCATTGCCTCTACTCATGCCTCCTTTCACAAATCAGTGTTAAGTCTGCTACCTCCAGGAAGGCTTTTCTGGCTGTATCTTAGCTCACACTTGGGACTCAATCAGTAATAATGGTGAAGTCATGAACAGCAGAGGTGGGAGAAGGAAAGAGAGGAAAAAGGAGATTCAGGAAACTATCATCTGTTTGGGGAGAAAAAAGCAACATAGAAGTTCCTCCAGAGCCTTATCCCTTTTTCCTCAAATCTGCTCCCCTCTGTCTACCCACTCCTTCTCAAAGCCACAGAAATTTTCATTCTCTTATTACCCACAAACTCTGCTCCTCCCTTCCCCATTCTTCTTAAGCTAGGTTCTTCCTTGCTTCCTTCCAGGCTATACCTTTCTTTAATGCTTCCTCTTCCCAACTTGGAACTTTCATACTCAGTCTTCTTGCCTTCTAGCCAGAATTAGCATCCCAGAAGTTCTGGGCTGATGCAGATAGATCTTTCACATTCCCAGGACTTTTCTGAGTTCTTGCTCAGCTCCACTGATGCTTTTCTTCCATTCCCTTGGGTCAGCCTGATCTTTCTCAGCTGCTGGCACAGGGCCTCCACAATCCCCTCCCCACAAGGGATCTGAGGACTCCTTTACAGGAGGGAACTTGGGTCTCTTCAGGATTGGTGGCCCACTCCCACCACCAAGGGCCTCCCTGACCACTCTCCAAACTCCAGGGCCTTTTCCAGAGGCCACCTCTTCATGGTGTAACCCAAACCCCTACCCTGGGGCCCCAAGCCTCCACACCTGACCTGACCAGCGTCTTTCTCCTGGCAAAGATGCTGCCACCACCCCAGGGGCCTCCTGGTAAACCCCTCCCCCACACGCTCCAAGGCCCAGGGCCTCTTCTTCTCGGCACCCCCCCCCCTTGACCCCTGCCCTGTCCGGGCTCCCTGTCCTGGCCTGAGACCTCCTCACCGACTTCAGCCTGCCTCTGGACCCCACCCCCTCACACCACCAGTCTGTCAGGCCCAAGGCCTCTGTCGGGGTGCAGCCAGGCCTGCTTCGCAAGGCCCTCACTTTCCCCTCTCACTCTCTACTACCAGTCCTCACTGCTTCCCTCCTCAGAGGCCAAGCGGCAGCTAGCGGTACCCATCCCACAGCACTGTCTCCGCGTGCCCATCTGGTAGCATGCCTCCTCTCCGCCCCTACCAGGCCCACCAGCCCAACTAGTCGGTTTTTCCTTCCCAGACGCTCACCCTGGCGCCCCAGGCCGCCGGCCCACCCTCCTCCGAGGCTCAGCCCTGCAGCACCTCAGACCTGGAGCCTCTGTTCACTCGCGTTCGGACCAAGGCCTCTTGGCCGCGACGCGCCCCCTCCTATTCCAGCCCAGCAGTCGGGGCTCCCCAGGCCATCGCCCTGCCTGGGGCCTCCTTGGCCCTTCCGCCGGCAAACCCGCGAGCCTTCCTCGCTTGCTGAACCGCTCCAGGCCCCCTCCACCCGCTCTCCACCCTACCTAGCCGCTGAGGCCCATCCCTGTGGCCTCCGGTGCTCTCGGTTCTGCGGGTCACTCGATCGCTCGGTCAGTTTAGCAGAGGCCCCGGTCGTCGGTGCGCTCCGGTCAGCCCTGGGCGGTCAGACAGGCCGCGGGCGCAGAGCCTTTCGGCCTCTCCCCAGCCCCTAACCCTTGCTCTTCAACCCGCTGTTCCACCCACTCCCATCGGCTTAGCCTCCAAGTCTCGGCACCCGGCACCCGTGATGTGCCCAGCAGACACCAGAGGCCACAGGCAGTGAATCAGTTCAGGTGGCCCGGGGCCTGGCCTTCTTGCCTCGGGCCAGGCCTGCCATCCTCGGTCCCCTGCCCCTGCCCTGGTCGGCCAAAACACCTCTGCCCGTCGCTTCGACATCCGAGATTCTTCAGCTCGGTCTAGCCGGGTGTCAGTTCGGTGCTTGCGGCTCTGGCCCGTCAGTCCCGCCTCTGTCGCCCAAGTCCTGCCGGCTTTGCCCTAATCTGGGCCTCCTGGCCTCGCCCCCGGCGCCCCCCCGGCCAGGTCACCGTGAGGGTCCACTTGCTCATTTGGTCTCGGTCTTTACTCTGTCCAGCCCTGTCAGTCACAGAATTCAAGTTCCGACCCAACAATCTAGCTTCTAGTGCCCGAGGCTGGGCCTTGCCCGGGGCCTCCCGGCCTCGCCCCCTTCGCCCCCTGGCCGCTGGGCCGCCCCCGCTCGATGCCAGAGGTAGCCCCTCACCCCGCGACTTACCCCACACCCCGCTCTCCAGAACCCCCATATGGGCGCTCACCGCCCGCCCGCACAGCTCGAACAGGGCGGGGGGAGCGCTGGGGCCCGAGGCCGAGCTCTTCGCTGGCGCCGCCTCCCGGGACGTGGCCTCCATGGTCGTTGCCGCCGCTACCTCACAGAACCAGCAACTCCGGGCGCGCCAGGCCTCGGGCGCCGCCATCTTGGGGAGGTGCGCGAGCCCGAGGGTGGCACCCTCGGGCCGCCATCTTGAAAAGGTCAGCAGTTAGGACAGCTCCACGGGCGATATGGGTAAGAAAGGGAAATACGCTAGAGCAATGTCGAAAAAACTAGCACAGTTTCCAAGTCTCTTAGAAGCTAATCTTTTAAATAAACTCTTGTATCAGTAAACTTGGATCTGGAGTAACTAAGGGGGTGTTTCTTAGCAAAGCCGCTTTAGGTGTAAATATTAGTTCCCCCTACCTCCTGCCTTTAACGGGTAGTACAAGCCAATTCGATCTTGTGTTCACGTCTACGAATAGTATGCCGCACTTCCGGCCAGATCGCCGGATATCCGCTGAGTGACCCTTACGAGTCCTTCTTGATCCTGAAGTGGAGTGGGTGCCGCTGTTGCTGCTGGTGGTGTTGAATCTGTAGCTGGACATGGGCCTGGAGGACGAGCGAAAGATGCTGACTGGATCCGGAGATCCCAAAGAGGTCAGGCAAGGCGATCGACTCGACCCTTTTCACTGCCCTGAGGCCAAGGACCTAGCCCGCTAAAACACAAAAAAGCCCGGGCCCTTTTAATCAGAGTTAGCCCTCTGTGATTTGTAGGGCCTGGAGAGCTGATTCCAAATACCCTTCCTCCGTATATTTGTCGAGTGACTTTTGGAGAGGTGGCGGACTAGTCCCTCTGGGTCCCGGCTTCCCGGTTCTGTGAATGTGGTGAAGGATTAACAAGAGCGACTAAACTTTCGTAGTTCGTGTTTTCAGCTAGTCGAGTATTTTAAAGGTTTGTGGACCAAACGGACCGACGCTAGTCTTTACCCCATCTCTGATCAGGAGTCCCTACACCACATCTGTGGAGGTTCCGGGAATATGGCCTTGCATTCGTTTCTGTGAAAAAGTGGTTCTTTTCTTTGGGGCGAGGGAGTTGTATTTTGGGGGGACAGTGTAGGAACTCGCAGTATAATTCTGTGGTGGAAGAGGGAGCTCTTTTCCAGACTGAGTGGTGACGACATCATTAATATCAATATTTGACTGCTTACTATTCCAGGGCTTTGTGTGTACTAATACATTCAATCAATATAATATTCTTATGAGGTATTAAGTACTATTATTATTGCTATTTTTACAGAAGAGATAAAAAGCATGGAGAGAGGGGGGCTGGGGTTGTGGCTCAGTGGTAGAGCGCTCGCCTAGCATGCTTTAGACACTGGGTTCATCCTCAGCGCCACATAAAAATAAAGATATTGTATCCGCCTAAAACTAAAAAGTAAATATTTAAAAAAAAAAGCATAGTGAAGTATGCCCAAGGACACACAGATAACAAAATGTGGTGGCACACACTTGTAATCCCAGCAGCTTGGGAGTCTGAAGCAGGAGAATCCTAAATTCCAGGCCAGCCTCAGCAACTTAGCTAGACTCTGTCTCAAAATAAACTAAAAGAGATAATAGGAAGGGAGCTGGGGGCATGCCTGAGTGGTAGAGCACCCCTGCGTTCAATCTAACAACAACATACAAAATAAGGGTGGGGTGTGCTCAGTTGTTGAGTGGCCCTGAGTTCAATCCATGGTACCCCGCCCCTATCCCCCCCCCAAAAAAAAAGAAGAGAGAGAAAGAAACAATGTTTAATGAAAAAGCAGAATTTGGGGGCTGGCATTGTTGCTCAGTGGTAGAGCACTTGCCTAGTTCATGTGAGGCACTGGGTTTGATCTTCAGCACCACATAAAAATAAATAAAAATAAAGGTATTGCGTCCATCTATAACTAAAAGTATTTGTTTAAAAAAAAAAAAAGCAGAGCTGGGTGTGGTGGCGCATGCCTGTAATCCCAGCTGCTGGGGAGGCTAAGACAGGAGGATCACGAGTTCAAAACCAGCCTCAGCAATGGTGAGGTGCTAAGCAACTTAGGGTAGTGAGACCCTGTCTCTAAATAAAATACAAAATAGGGCTGGGGACATGGCTCAGAGGATGAGTGCCCCTGAATTCAATCTCCAGTAACACCCCCTGCCCCCCCCAAAAGAAGCAGAATTTACATCCTATATAACATCTTCACATTTATGAAAAACTTTTTTTTAATATTTATTTTTTAGTTGTAGGTGGACACATATACCTTTATTTTATTTGTATGTGGTGTTGAGGATCGAACCCAGTGTCTCACACATGCTAGTCAAGCGCTCTACCACTGAGCCACAACCCCAGTCCCGTATGAAAAACTTTTGACAATGTGAGACCAAGTATCTGCTTAAAAGTTGAATCAGCTTACCCTTTACTTGCAGCTTTGTGAGCTTTGATCCCTTCTAATAGTAGAGGAGATTGTATTATTTTGAAAACATAATGGTTGTTGATCCTGTTCTTTATATATATATATGTATATGTATGTGTATGTATATGTATATATTTTCCTTTCCCCTAAATATAAACACCTGCATTCGAGGCAAATATCTTTTTTTTTTTGGTGCTAGGAATTGAACCCAGGGCTGTTTAACCACTAAGCCACGTCCCTAGCTCTTCTTTATTTTGAGACAGTCTAAGTTGCTTAGGGGCTCTCTAAGTTGCTAAGGCTAGCTTTGAACTTTGATTCTCCTGCCTCGGACTCCTGAACTGCTGGGAGTACAGGCATTTGCCACCAGACCCCACCAAATATCTTATTTCTGACAAGTCCTTGAGATACTGATCACACTTGACTCTGCAGCAGATTTAGACCTATGCTGATGCTACTGTGGGCAACTTGTTACTAACCTAACCTAAATATTTAAAGTTGTGTGCTTGAATCAGAATAGGTAGGGCCTGATATTTCCAAGCTAACAAGTAGAGTTATGTAGACCTTTAGTGCACTTATATGGATCCACAAGCCAAAAAGCAATGACCATAAAATCATCTTTGGTTAAATTTTGGCTGCAGAAGTTTTAGGTTTGAGCATTTTCATATATCAAATTCAAGTTCAAAGCCCAGAAAAAATTGGCTTTCCTTCTAATGTGGTTTGGAAAGTAAGGACTAAAGTTAGCTATTTCTAGCAGTTCTGGACTTAAAAGTTCTGTAGGTCCCATTATAAACATCTGACAACTTGAGTCTGTATCATAAAATGTCTAATTATTGTATGTGATCTCTAAACTGGGATTACTTAAGGGATTGTTGTAATTAATCAAATCATACAGACATGAAGGTGCTTTATAAACTGTAGACTGTCATGCACACTTAGGTTTTTGGTAATGAAAGTAAGACTGTGTCTTGAAATATTCTTGAGATTTGTTTTAATCAGGTATAGTAAGGTGACAGACATGAAGACAACTGCCTTTTTTATGTGGGAGTGTATACTAGTATTAAACCCTGGAGCATTCTTAGTCTGAGTTACATTTCCAGTGCTCCACCTCCCCCCATCTTTTGTGTGTGTGTGTGTGTGAGAGAGAGAGAGAGAGAGAGTGTGTGTGTGTGTGTGTGTGTGTGTGTGTGTGTGTGTGTGTGTTTTTCTTGGCAGGCCCCAAATTTGGGATTCTCTCTCAGCCTCCTAAGTAGCAGGGACTACAGGTTTGTGATTCAACATTCTTTGCTCACTGCCAGACATCATAGTGCCTGACACATAATAATAATGATCACATCTTGCATTTTCTATTTTATCTGTCATTGTTCATTGCCACCACAGCCTGCAAAACAACTGCCTTTGAAAGAGTTTATTATAGTTCCTGAGAATCGGGAATGCCTCACACAGTGTGTGTGTGTGTGTGTGTATGTGGGGGGGGGGTGTTACATAGGGAAGTAAGCAGAAGAAGGAATCATAGGAAAAGTATGTCTCAGAGCCTTGTATTGTGGAAGGAATGGGTGAGGCAGTGGAGGCAAGCTTGATCAAGTTTGGGATTGGATAGTTTGAATAATTTTGGAGAGCTCTGGCCTAGGGGGCTGACCCTGTGTTTGGCCTTAAGGTGATCTAAGAAAGGGGAACTTTGTGTATGATGTTTGCTATAGGCTTTGGATTGATTAGGTTGCATATGAATGAAAGATGTGTTTCTAGGCAAGTTGTATGCTCCTCTAATTAACTAGCCTTGGGAAGGCAGGATTAGCTCTCAGATTAGCAAGATTCCTAAAAAGTCAAAATTTTGTAAAATACAGAAAATTAAAAAAAAACATGATTAATATATCTATTCTCAGTAATTATAACATTAATATGATTGGGAAAATGTATGTCATAAAATTGCGGCTGACATTAATTTTGTTTTCCTTTTGTAGGAAGAAGAGGAAGAGGAGGAATTAGTGGTAAGAGCTGTCTCAGGTTTGGACCCATCTCATAAAAGCAAGAAATTTGAGCTTTATGAAAAACTGAGGACATTTCTAAAGAATCTTTACTTGACACCTTGAATAACAGGGTGGAATAAAGCTTTAACACTACTTTGTAATGGAGTGTTTGGGAGTGTGTATGTAAATTTGGTCTTGGGGCTTCTTTGGTCACACTAGGAAGCTATGTGTGGTTTAATAAAGAAATCTGGAAGGAACTTTTCTGAATGGTTCTCTGTGTTAGCATGGTCTTTCTAGCTGGGTAGCTGGGGTGGAATAGGCCTGGTTCTCAGGCAAGGGAAATTGAAATTTTAGACATAACTTACACTAAAATGCTGTGTTAATGAGTAAAGCCTCCAATAGAGCTACTTCAAGTTTGGCCAGGTTTCCTTTACCACCTTGTTTTTCAGATAGGACTGAGGCTTTCAGTGCATACTGACAACCTTGGAAGGCAGGAATGTGAAACTTTTCCCTACTACTTAGCATCAGAATTGAATGGGAGACCCCATTTTGCCCTTTCTGGCAGCAGTGTGGCTCTGCCTGCTGGCCTTCTGCACGGTAATTCAGAGGCAGCACCTTGGTTTGGTGGTTATATTAGCAAAGCATGTGTGTTTGGTGTATCTCTCCTATATCCTCCATTTTGATATCTCTCTCTCTCTCTCTCTCTCTCTCTCTCTGTCTTTCAGGATCCCCTAACAACAGTGAGAGAGCAATGCGAGCAGCTGGAGAAATGTATAAAGGCCCGGGAGCGCCTAGAGCTCTGTGATGAGCGTGTATCCTCCCGATCACAGACAGAAGAGGATTGCACAGAGGAGCTCTTTGACTTCTTGCATGCAAGGGACCACTGTGTAAGTCAGTTTGAAGTCAGGAAGTAGAAAGCTTACAATGGTCAGGGACATTTGGTGCTGACAGTCTTCCCAGATAGCAGTATGTCAAGTACAATGCCAAGCATTTTATATAATCTTACCTAAATCATTACCACTTATACTGGAGATAGTTATCATTATGCCATTTTACAAAGAGAAGCTGAGACTCAAAAAAAAAAAAAAAAAAAAAAAGATGGGGCTGGAGTTGTGACTTAGTGGTAGAGCACTTGCCTGGCATATGTGAGGCCTTGGGTTCGATCCTCAGCACCACATATATGTTAACTAATTAATTAATTAATTAAAAATTGATATATTAATGTGTACTGCTACATAGTAAGAAAGCTGGGTTTTGTGTTTTTTTGTTGTTGTTGTTGTTTTGTTTTGTAGTATTGGGGATCAAACCCAGGGCCTTTGCCTGCTTAGGCAAGTGTTGTACTACTGAATTATACCTGCAGTTCTGATTTTGTGGGCCCCCCCCCACTATTGGGGACTGAATCTAAGGGTGCTTTACCACTGAACTATAACTGTAGCCCTTTTTATTTTTTAAGATAGGATCTCACTAAGTTGCCTAGGTTGGCCTTGAACTTGGGTCCTCCTGCCTTAACCTTCCAAGTAGCTAAGCTTACAGGCGTGCACCACCATGCCCATTGATTTTTTGTACCTTTTTCCCTTTTTGGTAGGTGGGATTGAACCTGAGACAATCAAAATTAACCATATCCTTAGTCCTTTATTTTTATTTGTATTTTTTGATACTGGGAATTGAATGCAGGGGCACTATACGACTGAACTACATCCCCAATTCTTTCTTTTTTCTTTTTTTTTTTTTTAATATTTTTTAGTTGTTGATGGACCTTTATTTTATTCATTTATTCATATGTGGTGCTGAAAATCAAACCTGGTGCCTCACACATGTAAGCCACAAACCCAGCCCTCTTCCTTTTTTTTAATATTTATTTTTTAGTTGTAGTTGGACACAATACCTTTATTTTATTTATTTTTGAGTGGTACTGAGGATGGAAGCCAGGGCCTTGCATGGAACCCAGGGCCTGTGCTAGGCAAGCACTCTACTGCTGAGCCACAACCCCAGCCCCCCCAGTTCTTTTTACCCGCCCCCCCCCCCCCTTTTTGAGTCAGCGTCTCACTAAGTTACTAGGGCTGGCCACAAACTTTGAATCCTCCTACCTCAGCCTCCTGAGTCCCTGGGATTACAGGGTGTGCCATTGCAATTGGCTGTTTTGTACCCTAAAGTAACAGTCTGTTAATTTATATCCTTCAATGTGTCTTGTACATAACAGTACATAGTAGTTGGTCATTTATTTATTTATTTTAAAAGCAGATTTGGGCTTGACTCTTTCTTATACAGAAAGGTATTTTAAGTAAATTTCATGTAAGCAGTTTGATATGGTTGCTTCTATTAAAACTGACTGGGCTGGGCACGGTGGTGCCTGCCTGTAACTCCAGTGGCTCAGAAGGCTGAGATAGGAGGATCACGAGTTCAAAGCCAGCCTTAGCAAAAACGAGGCACTAAGCAACTCAGTGAGACCCTGTCTCTAAATAAAATACAAAATAGGGCTCATGTTGAGTGCCCCTGAGTTCAATCCACAGTACCCCACCCTCCCCCACACACACAAAAACTGACTGGGTGGTCAGTAGGTATATGAAAAGATGTTCGACATGGCCTGTGGTGCAGCTGAGAGGTATATTGCTTAGCATGTTAGATGCCCTGGGTTAAATCCCTAGCAGCAAAAAAAAATAAAAAATAAAAAAGATGATTAACATTATTAGCCTTTAGGGAAATGCAAATCAGAGGGCTAGGGGTATATAGCTCAATGGTAGAGCACTCATTTAGCATGTACAAAGCCCTGGGTTTAATCCCTACCACTGCAAAAATAGAACAAAACAAAAAAATCAACATACCAGGTAACAAGCATTGGAGAGGATGTGGAGAAATGAGAAACCTAATACATTGCTGGTGACAATGTAAATTTTGTAGCCAGTCTGGCAATTCCTCTTAAAAAAAGGAAACTGACACATGCTACAATATGCCTGAACTTTGAAGACATTATGGCAAATGAAATAATTGTATCATAAAAGACAAATATTTTAGCCAGGTGCAGCGGTGCGTGCCTGTAATCCCAGCAACTTCGGATGCTGAGGCAGGAAGATTTCGAGTTCAAACCCAGCCTTTGGGGGCTAGGGTTGTGGCTCAGTGGTAGATTTTTCATCTAGAATGCATGAGGCACTAGGTTCAATCCTCTGCACCACATAAATATAAATAATATTGTGTCCACCTAAAACTAAAAAAAAAAAAAAAAAAAAAACCCCAGTCTCAGCAACTTAGCAAGGCCCTAAGCAATTGAGCGAGACCCTGTCTCAAAATATTTTCAAAAAGGGGATGTGGCTTGGGTGGTTAAGTGCCCCTGGGTTCAATGCCTAGCACCAAAAAAAAAAAAAAAAAAAAGATTTTATCATTCCACTGTGGTATCTAAGGTATCACATTCACAGAGACAGAAAATAAAGGGTGGTAGACAAGATCTGTGAGGAGGGAAAATGTAGAGTTAGGTTTAATGAGTAGAATTCCAGTTTGGGAAAATTTAAAGGTTATGGAGCTCGTTGGTTGCAGAACAGTGTACCTGTACTTAATGCCAGAGGAATGCATTTATAAAACCATGAAAATAGTAAATGTGTATTTTTACCACAGTTTTTTTTTTTAAAAATGAAGTACTGAACATGCTACAACATAGATAAATCTAGGAATGATTATAACCTCAGAATGGTATTCACTGACGACACACCCCCCTTTCAAACTGTCTCACCTCACACCCTTCCCCCATTTTATTTTCCTTGTAACATTTACCACTATCAGAAGCTGCCTTATTTATGTGCTCATTATATTCCCTCATTACTCTGTGTTCTGTAAACAACAGAGACATGGTGTTTTGTTAAGTTATAACTTAGCACTTAGAACAATACCTATCATAGAGTAGGTGTTCTATAAATCTTTGTTGAATTAATAAGTAAATGTTATCATTGGAATAGGAAGTATGAGTTTCTGTGAGGAAGGCAGGAGGGCCAGATTTGTGTGGTGTTAGGGGCTTTATTTAGGTCCTTGCAGGAAATTACATGCCAGTTCTTTTTTTTTTTTTTAAAGAGAGAGTGAGCGAGGAGAGCGAGCGAGAGAGAATTTTTAATATTTATTTTCTAGTTCTCGGCAGACACAACATCTTTGTTGGTATGTGGTGCTGAGGATCGAACCCGGGCCGCACGCATGCCAGTCGAGCGCGCTACCACTTGAGCCACATCCCCAGCCCAACATGCCAGTTCTAAAGAATAAAGATGAAAAAAAGTGGGAGGATTCCAGATAGAAGGGATCAACTGAGGCAACTGAAGGGAGTTCATTATCTCAGTTATATAAAGGGAATGATGAGAAAGGAGTCAGTACTATTCCAGGTGATGAAGGACCTTCCTTGCAAGCCATGACATTAAAACTGCCAACTGATAACTTTCTGTTCTTTCCATCTAGGTGGCCCACAAACTGTTTAATAGCTTGAAATAAATGTGCACTCTCAATCACTGCAACCTTCATCACGGGGCATCAGGATATTTCCTTGTGGTTTTGAACATGCATTTGTTTTCTAATATGTATAACCGTAAGTTCATGTGAACCTCATGGATTTTGGCTTTAGGCAAGTAGCATCTGTATAATTGATTGCATTTTAATAAAAATCCTGTGATCTGCAGACCTGCCTCATGTCCTTTTTTCAAAATTTAGTGTTTATTTTTTCCCCAGTGCAGAAATACTTATTTTTTTTTTTTTTCTTGCAGTGCTAGGCTTTTAAACTCAGTGCTTTTTACATGCTAGACAAGTGCTCTGCTAGCAAGCTACCTCCCTAATTTAGATTTTTTTTTCTTCTGGAGATTGAACCCAGGGGCGGTTAACCACTAAGCCACATCACCAACCCTTTTATATATTTTATTTTTTTTTTATATTTATTTTTTAGGTGTAGATGGACACAACACAAAGCCTTTATTTTATTTTATTTTTTTATATGGTGCTGAGGATCGAACCCGGGTCCTATCCATGCTAGGCGAGCGCTCTACCGCTGAGCCACAATCCCAGCCTCTATATATTTTATTTAGAAACATATCATTGTCACAAATAGTAATTACTCAAAATTCTTGTTCATACAAAATTTTCTCTTATCTCAAATCTTTTGAGAGCTTTTTGTTTTGTTTTTTGGTACTGGGGATAGAACTCAGGGGTGCTCAGCCATGAGCCACATCCCTAGCCCTTTTCTTTTTTTATTTTAAAAGAGGGTTTCATTAAGTTGCTTAGGGCCTTGGTGAGTTGCTGAGGCTAGCTTTGAACTTGTAATCCTCTTCCCTCAGCCTCCTGAGTTGTGGGCGCCACTGCCACCTGGTTTTTATTTATATGTGGTGCTGAGAATTAAACCCAGTGCTCACACATGCTAGGCAATTGCTCTACCACTGAGCCACAACCCCAGCTCCACAAGGTTACTTTAAAAAAAAAAAAAAATCTTTTTCAGTTGGCTGTAGTACCACATTCCCATAATCCAGCTATTTGGAAAGCTGAAATAGGATTGCAAGTTCAAGGCTAGCCTGGGCAACTTAGTAAGACCCTGTTTCAAAAAAATAAAAAGGGCTGGAGATGTAGCTCAGTGGTAGAACACCCTTGGATTCATTCCCTAGCACTTAACAAGGAAAGTAAAGAGGTTATGGGAGGAGGGTTACTGGCATCCAATCGGATGAGAAAAGGCACCTGGGTTAATTGTGTTGCCAGTGTAAGATTGGTTATATACATCGGAAGGATAATGGGAGCTAGCAAAAAAAAAAATGGAGTTACAAACATGGAAAAGGACAAAACCCTGTGGTATTGATAGGAACTAAAAATAATAGATTTATTTAGTGAATAAATACAGATGCTAGTATGAGTATATGTAGGGAATATATATATTCCTTAGCTCTGTCCTCAAAAAGGGCTTCATTCTCCAATAAAAGGAACCAAGGCTTTTTGGAAGAATGGGTGATTCCAGGGCTGAGACAAGGAAAGTACAAATGAATATTTTGTTCCAGGAAGAAGGAAGTGCTGGAATAGGGCGGGGTCTGTTAAAGGTACACAGAAACCATTAGCCAAATCTAGACAGTATGAGCATCAAATATACAAAGATTACTGGATTATAACCTGTTGAAGAAAAGTCCATTAATCCATAATTATGCAAATAATTAAATTGGTTGTAAGTTTTGGTGTGGAAGGGGATACTAATGAATTATAAAAGGAGAAAGTAAACTGGAGAAACCTGGCGAATAGCTTACATGAAAGCTGACAAAGGTCATTCTACAAAATTGGGCATTTTACAAAATAATCCTTAACTTTTGTCAAGGTTTTGAAGGTCAAGAAAAAACTGAAGAACTTTTAGATTCAAAGAGATAAAATGATAATGCAAGTGAATCTGAACTGAATCCTTTTGTTTTTAAGTACAGTTTGGGGACAACTGAATATTGGATGGCAGTGAGTATGTTAAAGTTTTAATTATTACAAATTAAAAAACCCTCACAGGCACAGTGGTGTACACCTGTAATCCCAATATCTCAGGAAGCTGAAGCAGGAAGATCACAAGCTTAAGGCCAGCCTAGACAACTTAGTGAGCTCCTACCTCAAAATAAAAATTAAAAAGGGCTAGGGAGACCAGGTGTGGTGGTGCACACCTGTAATCCCAGCAGCTCAGGAGGCAGAGGCAGGAGGATGGCAATGCAAGTTCGAAGCCAGCCTCAGTAATTTAGTGATACCCAACTCAAAATAGAAAATAAAAAGGGGTGGGGATGTAGCTCAGCGGTGGTGCCGCTCTGGGAGTAATCCCCAGTACTGAGCAAAAGAAAAAATGTTTTTTTTTTTTTTTTTTTAAAGAGAGAGTGAAAGAGGAGAGAGAGAGAGAATTTTTAATATCTTTTTTTTTTTTTTTTAGTTCTCGGCGGACACAACATCTTTGTTGGTATGTGGTGCTGAGGATCGAACCCGGGCCGCACGCATGCCAGGCGAGCGCACTACCGCTTGAGCCACATCCCCAGCCCAAGAAAAAATGTTAAAAGAAGTTTTGCAGGGGCTGGGGTTGTAGCTCAGTGGTGGAGCGCTTGTCTAGAATGTGTGGGGCACTGGGTTCAATTCTCAGCACCACATATAAATAACTAAAATAAAGATACATTGACAACTAAAAATATATATATTTTTAAAAAAATGAAGTTTTGCAGAAAAAAGAGACTTAAGATACCAAATGGAAACTTATTTATATGAAGGAATATACGGTCTCAGAAATAGCAAATATATGGGTAAACATAATAGATATTAGATTTTATTATTTATTTTTGGTACCAGGGATTGAACCCAGGGGTGTTTAACCACTAAGCCATATCCCCAGCCCTTTTTATTTTTTATTTTTTTTATTTTGAGACAGGATCTTGTTAAGTTGCATAAGGGCACAGCTAAATTGCTGAGGCTAGCTTTGAACCCGAGATCCTCTCTCAGCCTCCTGGGTTGCTGGGATTATAGGTATGTGCCACCATACCCAGCTGGATCTTATTTTATTTATTTATTTTTAATCTTCTGGGTTATCTTTTTTTAAAAAAATACTTTTATTTTTATGTGGTGTTAAAGATTGAACCCATGGCCTCCATTGTGCTAGGTGACTGCTATACCTCTGAGCCACAACTCCAGCCCCCCCCCATCTTTTTTTAAAAATAAAAAAAAAGGGGCTGGGGATGTGGCTCAAGCTGTGGCGCGCTCGCCTGGCGTGCGTGCGGCCCGGGTTCGATCCTCAGCACCACATGCCAACAAAGATGTTGTGTCCGCCGAGAACTAAAAAATAAATATTAAAAATTCTCTCTCTCTCTCCTCTCTCACTCTCTCTTAAAAAAAAAAAAAAAAAAAAAACAGGGGCCCGGGTTGTAACTCAGTGGTAGAGTACTTGCCTGGCACATGTAAGACACTTGGCTTTGATCCTCAGCACCACATAAAAATAAATAAAATAAAAATATTGTGTCCATCTACAACTAAAAAAAAATATTTAAAAAAAAAAACCCAAACAGCTAACATGGTTGGGCATGTTAATTCTGCAATATGGGAGGCTAAGACAGGAGGATCAGAAGATGGAGGCCAGCCTCAGCAACTTAGTGAGACCCTATCTCTAAATAATAAAATAAATAAAGATTCAGTGGTAGATGCCTTGCCTGGCATGCAGGAGGCCCTGTGTTCAATCCCCAGTACCAAAGAAAAGAACTCTTCCCCCAAACAAACAAAAACTAACACAGAAATAAAAGTAATAATAATAATAATAATAAAGTTTAAAAAAAAGAAATTATAGGACTAGGAGTGTGGTTCAATGTTACAGTGCTTGCCTCACCTGTGCAAAACCATGGGTTCAATCCCCAGTATTGTAAAAGAAAAGAAAAAAAGAAAGAAATTATAAAGATAAAAGCAGCCAAGGGTGCACTGGCACATGCCTGTAATCCCAGTGACAGGAGGAGTGCAAGTTCAAAACCAGCCTTAGCAATTTAGCAAGGCCCTAAGCAACTTGGCAGGACCGTCCTAAAATAAGAAATAAAAATGTGGGCTGGTGAGATAACTCAGTGGTAAAGCACTTGCCCAGCATGCATGAGGCCCTGGGTTCAATCCCCAGCACCACATAAAAATAAACAAACAAAAAGATTTTTTTAAAAGATATATTATTAAAAAAAAAAAAAAGAAGAAGAAAAGAAATAAAAATGACTGAAGATGTGGCTCAGTGACTCAGTGCCCCTGGGTTCAATCCCTGGTAGCAAAAAAAAAAGGGGGGGGAGAATAATACACTAGTTATCAATATCAGTAATGATATCCTATAAACTTAGAAGTCAGTGATATTTTTCTCCAGAAAGCAAATAAGTTGGCTTTGTGGGCCATACAGTCTCTGGAAATAAGTACAGTAGTTCTCCCTTATCCACAGTTTTGCTTTCTATAATTTCAGGTAACCACAGTCAACCATGGTCTGTAGATCTTAAGTGGAAAATTCCAGAAATAAATTCATAAGTTTTACTTTTTTATTTTTATTATTTTGTGACACTGGAGATTGAACCTAGGGGTGTGATATACATCACTATCCCTTTTTTTGGCGGGGGCAGTACAGAGCTTGAACTCAGGCACTCAACCACTGAGCCACATCCCCAGTCCTATTTTGTTTTATTTAAAGATGGTCTGAGTTGCTTAGCACCTCACTTATGCTGAGGCTGGCTTCATACTCGTGATCCTCCTGTCTCAGCCTCCTGAGCTGCTGGGATTACAGGCCTGTGCACTACTCTTGGCCATCACTAGGCCCTTTTAAAATATTTTTTAAATTTTGAGACATGATCTCAGTAAATTGCCAAGGCTGACCTTGAACTTGGGGTCCTTCTGCCTCATCCTGGGATTACAAGCATGTGCCACTGCACCTGTCATGTTTTAAATTGCAGGTCATGGGCTGGAGGTATAGCCTAGTGGTAGAGCACTTGTCTGGAATGTGCAAGGCTCTGAGTTTGATCTCCAGCAGCACACACACTCAATTCAAAATGTCAAAACTGGTGCAAGAATAATAAGAATGGGGTTAGGGATATAGCTCAATAGTAAAGAGCCCCTGGGTTCAATCCCTACTACCTGCCCACCCTCTACACTGCCCCCACCCCATCCCCCCTCCCCACAAAGAGTTATTTATTTATTTTGGTATCAGGGACTGAACCCAGGGGTGCTTAACCACTGGGCCACATCTCCGGGCCTTTTAATGTTTTATTTTGAGACAGGGTCTTTTAAATTACTTAAGGTCTTGTTAAGTTGCTGAGGCTGGCTTTGAACTTTCAATCCTCCTACCTCACCTTCCTGAGCTTCTGGGATTATAGGCGTGTACCACCCTGCCCAGCAAAAATCAAAACTTTAAAAAGCACTATTCTCAACCTAAGCACACTTGACAATGTGGGTTGGATTATTCTTTGTTGTGGGCAGGGCTGTCTGGTGTGTTGTAGAGTGTTTAGCAGTGTTGTTAGATGCTAGATGCCAGAAGCACGAGTTTTAACAACCCAAAATGTCATCAGGTATGATCATATGTTCTCTGAGGGAAAGTCAAAATCACTTCAGTTTGAGAACCACTGCCCTGTATCAACTGAAGAAACTGAATAATTAAAAAAATTTCCATTTCTTCATATCTCATCGTCCCCCTAAAGAAAAACAACAAAAATAATAACAAAAAAGCAAACATCTAACTTCAGGCCCAGATGGCTCTACTATTGAATTCTATCCATCTTTTAAGGAAGAAATAATGCCAATCATATGCAAATTCTTTCTGAAGTTGGGACACTTCCTAAATTCACTTTATAAAGCTGACATTACTGTGATGACAAAATCAAAGATATTACTAGGAGAAAAAACTGCAGACAAATATCCTTCATAAACTCA
Organism: Spermophilus citellus; assembly: GCF_964194105.1. NCBI lineage: Eukaryota > Metazoa > Chordata > Mammalia > Rodentia > Sciuridae > Spermophilus > Spermophilus citellus. Next base: position 103,895,993 of record NC_138191.1, on the reverse strand, counting down.
GATGTGAGAATTTAATATATGAAAATAATATGTCCTGAACTAATTTCAAAACTACACTAAGAAGGGGCTGGGGATGTGGCTCAAGCGGTAGCACGCTCACCTGGCATGCGTGCGGCCCGGGTTCGATCCTCAGCACCACATACAAACAAAGATGTTGTGTCCGCCGAAAACTAAAAAATAAATATTAAAATTCTCTCAAAAAAAAAAAACTACACTAAGATTTCATCTCACTCCAGTCAGAATGGCAATCATCAAGAATACAGGCAACAATAAATGTTGGTGAGGATGTGGGGGGAAAGGTACACTCATACATTGCTGGTGGCACTGCAAATTGGTACAACCACTATAAAAAGCACTATGGAGATTCCTCAGAAAACTTGGAATGGAATCACCATTTGACCCAGTTATCCCACTCCTCGGTTTATACTTAAAGTCAGCATACTACAGGAAAGCAGTCACATCAATGTTTATGGCAGCTCAATTCACAATAGCTAAACTATGGAACCAACCTACGTGCCCTTCAACAGTAGATGAATGGAAAAAGAAAATGTGGTATATATATTCAATGGAATTACTCAGCTTTAAATAAGAATGAAATTATGGCATTTACCAGTAAATGGAGTTGGAGAATATCATGCTAAGCGAAATAAGCCAATCCCAAAAAACCAAAGGCTGAATGTTTGCTCTAATATGCCACTGCTAATTCACAATAAGGGTGGTGGGGCACTAGAAAAGAATAGAGTTACCTTAGATGAGGTAGAGGGAAGTAAAGGGAGGGGAGGGGATGTGGGGATAGGAAGGATAGTAGAAAGAAATAGACATTATTACTTTATGTATATAGTGACTGCATGACCAATGTGATTCTACAAACTGCACACTTAGAAAAATAATAAGTTATATCCCATCTATGTATGATACATCAAAGTGTATAAATGCATTCTACTGTCATGTATAACTAATTAAAATGAATTAAGTTTTTTAAAAAGCAGCCAATATGTGCCAGACAAGGTGGGACACATCTATAATCCCAGTGAGGAGAGGTTGGTCAACTTTCTTTTTTTATATTTATTTTTAAATTGTAGTTGGACAAATATCTTTATTTTATTTATTTTTTATGTGGTGCTGAGGATCGAACCTAGGGCCTCACACATGCTAGGTGAGCAGTCTACCACTGAGAAACAACCCCAGCCCAGCCTGGTCAACTTGATAAGACCCTGTCTCAAAATTAAAAAGACGAGAGATCTAGTTTAGAGGTAACACTTGAAGAAAATCAACAATCATTCATGATTTTTTTTCATTCATGATTTTTAAAAATCTCAGTAGACTAGGAATAAAAGGGAACTCTCCTCAACCTAGTAAAGGATACACACACACACATACAACTACAGCTAACATTTAATGGTGAAATACTTGAAGGCGTACTGGCTAAGAATAGGAACAACACAGGAACATTCACCACCACTTTTATTCAGCAGTGTACTGGAAATCCTAATCAGTGGAATAAAGCAAAGAAAAGAGAGAGAGAGAGAGAGAGAGACAGAGAGAGAGAGACAGACAGACAGACAGACAGACACAGAGACAGACAGACACAGACATATGGGAAATAAATGTTCTTATTTACAAAAGACATTTAAAAAAATCTGAAGCAGGGGCCAGGGTTGTGGCTCAGTGGTAGAGCACTTGCTTAGCACATGTGAGGCACTGGGTTCAATCCCCTGCATCACATAAAAATAAACATATAAAATAAAGGTATTGTGTCCAAAATCTGAAGAGATTTCCAAAAAAGTTAGTATCAAGTTAATTTCCAAAACTAATGATCGAATTTTGCGTCAGGATACAAGATCAATACACAAAATCAAATCAATTAAACTTTAATATGTTAGAATTTCTTGGCAAATGAACAAAGTGAACCTGTCACTTCAAGCAAAATAATTCACTGTACTTGTTCCCAGCACTAAAACAAACTTTCAAACAAAAATTAGGATTTTTGAAAAATCTGTACCCACTGTTGTAAGCTTAAAAGTTTCCTAACATTTGGAGCTGGAGTTGTGGCTCAGCCGTAGAGCGCTTGCCTAGCATGTGCGATGTCCTGGGTTTGATCCTCAGCACTACATAAAAATAAATAAATAAAACAAAGGTATTGTGTCCAACTACAACTAAAAAATAAATATCTCAAAAAATTTCCTTGGGCTGGGGATGTGGCTCAAGTGGTGGCGCGCTCGCCTGGCATGCGCGGGGCGCTGGGTTCGATCCCCAACTCCACATAAAAACAAAAAATAAAGATATTGTATCCATCTAAATACTAAAAAAATAAATATTTTAAAAAACTTCCTAACATTTAATCATTTTTGTGATACATTAGTGATATTAACATATATGATTTTTTTAAAGATGAATCTGGTCTAGAAATTGTATGGGTTTAAGCGATCTTCTGGCCCCAGCCTCTCAAGTTGCTGGGACTACAGATGTGTGCCACCATACCCCATCAAATATTATTTTGGCTGTATTAGAGATCAACCTAGTCACTGTCTCACGAACGCTAGGCAAGCTCTCTACCACTAAGTTACATCCCCAGTCTTTTTTCTTCTGCTATTGGGGATATGAACTCAGGGCTTCCGTCATCCTAGGCATACTAACAGAGCCACAACCACGGCCCTTTATTTATTGGTATAGCGGATTGAACTCAGGAGCACTTAATTACTGAGCTATATGCCCAGTCCTTTATTTTGAGACAGGTCGCGCTGAATTGCGTAGGGCCTTGATAAATTGCTGGGCTTGCCTCAAATTTGCGCTCCTCCAGTCTCAGGCTCCCAAGTCGCTGCGATTACTGGCGTCGCCACAGCGCCCAATTCCTTCCTGCGCCTTCTTTTCCTCCTAACTTCAAAACTCAATCACCAACTCCCGGTTCTCTCTAATCCTCTAAAAGGGTTAAGAGCCTTTTCGGAGTCTTTAGCACTGCTCCAAGGATCTAGGCGGAGCCAACATTACGAGTGCCAAGTTGCTCTTTTCTAGTACGCCTCTGGCCTAGCGCGATTTGACTTGGCATTTAGAGGTGGGCGGAGCCCTGGGAGAGAGTCAATTCCCTTCCCCTTTCCTTCTCCTACCCTTCAAAGTAGCGCACATCATTTCCCCGGAACCCAAGGAACAGTAGCTGCAGTTCCGGTCGGATTTACCAGGCGACGCACGCTGATATGGCTGCGCCAATACTGAGGGGCGTCCGGGAGCTGCTGAAGCATGCGAACTTCGCGCCTGTCGCGCGAAGACATCGACATAAGAAGAAGTGGGTAAGGTCTGGGCGGGGTCTCAGCGGGGAAGCTTTTCAGCTTCTGCATTTCTTAGACGCCTCAGGTGAATTCGATATGCTAGTCCCATTAGATCCCCTCGGCCGCTTTCTCTCCGCCCTTCAGGGAGCGTCACCGCCTCACGTCTGTTACGTCACTCCCCCTGTCTGCCTTTTATTCGTCACAAATGTTCGACTCTTTTTCCTGTTAACGTAGTAGTGTCTCGACTCCGCCTCTCTAAGTTACGTCATCACCTCCGCCCTCATTCTTTCCGTTATGTCACCATCTTTTCTCTCCTGTGCTTACATTTCCCTTGGCCCTCACTACCCCCTCCTCTTCCCTTCCTCTCCCCCATCCCTCACCCTTTCCTCCCTTTTTTCTCCCCCCTCCCCCCATGACTTCTAATTCTCCTTTCCTTCTTGAACTTTCAACCGGGTTGACCTCACCCTTCGAAAAACGTACTAACGATTTCCCTCCCCCTCCTGGGTGTCCGTTGCCCTGCGGGAAAAGATTGAGCCCCCTCCTCACCCTCGAGCTGCCTCAGGCGTCCAAAACAGGTTACAGCGACCACCATAACCAAACTGTGGGTCCTTCCCCAAATGCAGGCAAAAGGTGCAAAAACCCCCCTCCCCCCAAAGACCCTTGCTCTTGCTTCACCGGCATGTCCCCCAGATTACCTCCTCGGATCTCTTCCCCGCCCCCACCACCTCCCTCCCCACCCCCACAGGAGAGATGTTCTTTTGAACCCTGTTCTTCCCCACACGTTGGAAGGCCGTACTGCCACGGGCCCAGACACTCTAGTTCATCTCCTACAAACCCATGTTTTGACCGGTTCAGCTTTCCGGAGTCACCCTCTGTCCGTCAGCGGAGCACGGTTTGCAGCTGGATCAATTCCCCAAAAAAGCAGCATCCTTGTCCTCCAAGTCCTTACTTTGAGCAGCAACCTTACCACTGTTGCTGCGGTCAGGTGACCTCTCCTGTCACTCATCAGGCCCCAGGAACCAGCCCGGTGACCTCTCCTCAACTCACTCATGTTTGCTTAGAAACTGGCCACTTGATTTCACCTCCCTTTATTCAGGGTTCCCAGGGAACTTGTCCCATAATTTCACCTCCTCTTACTCATAGGTCCCCAGGAACTAGCCTCATAATTTCATCTCCCCTTGTTCACCGGCCCATGGAAACTAGACCTATATTTTCTCCAATCATTTCTCATAAGGTTTTGGAAATTGGGACCATGACTTCCCCTCTTCTTTCTCACTGGTCCTCAGGGAGAAGTTATAATGACCCTCCTCTTTCCCCAGCATCTTCCCCAGCTACTGGCAGCCTTTATCAGGGCCACCTTAAGCTTCCAGATTCTTGTGAACCCAAACCACAGCTTGACCAGTCCATTGGGAAAAATTGTGGCTGCCAACTTTCTTCTCAGGCAGGCATGTCTGGCTCTCCTAACTCACCTGAGGAGGGCTCTTTTCATCTTCCCCCAGAGGCCCACATATCTGCCCCTGGGACCGCTTACTGTGCCATACACCTATCTCCTGAGAGTAAGGGTTCTCCTTGTTCACCTCAGTCTCAGGTTTCCGGGAAGCCTTGCTTTGATCCCCTTCTCTCCTGGGAGACTGATCAGAGCTCTTACCTCTTTGTAACCCCAGGCACTGTGATTTCTGGTCCTCCCTGTCCTCCAGAATCGTCTCTTCCCCAGTGTCCCTATTCTGGCCTGTGCTATTCTTCACACTTGGGCAACCAGTTTATAGCTCCACCCCAGTCAGCCCCCCGCAGAAGCTATAATGAACCTCCTCTCCCTACCCCAGTTTCCCCACAAATGAAGTCCCCCAAATTCTCAGATTTAAGACAGCAGCATATTCTCCACAAATGTCACTCCCTAGTTAACACTCCCCAGCACGCTTCCGGCCATCCCAAGCCCTCTGAGGCTGGCACCTCTCCTCTGCCTCCCTCCTGCTTCTCTGGTCCTCGTGTGGAGCCATCTGTCACAACTCCTTTAAATTCTTGCCCAAAAGAACTTCCCCCAGGAACTGCCTTACCTGCTATGTGCCCTGGAATCGTCAAAACTATTGCCCCTACTTCCCTTCCCCTTTGCCTTCCTTGTGATCCTGTCATACCCAATAGTTATCCTAAAAGCAATCCCCATCGACCTCCCTTAGTTCCCCCCTGCAATACCCACCTATACTCTGTGGTTCCCACCACCTCCCATCCCTGCCAACTTCCTGGTTCCCTCAATCGCTCTACAGTTCCTCCCTGTGGCACCTATGGCACTCCCAGGGGTCCACCTGTACTCCACTGCAAGCCTGTGGCGCCTCCTTGTTCTACCCATATCTATTCTTTTATCCCTCTGAGAACACCCTTTGACCCCCAGTCTTTACCCATTATCCCCCGAGCTCGGCCCTATCCTGATACTATCCCCTGTGGCCTTCATAACTATTCTGTGGCCTCTCAAGGCCCCTCCAAAGTGCCACCCCAGATCCCCTACAGCTGTCCTTTGTCTTCACCCAAGAACTCTATCTGTAGCAATGATCCCAGCTGTAGTTCATCCATTGTTACCAGTGAAAGTCATGTTAATGAGAGCAACAACAGGACTGTCTCCAAAAAAAAAAGTAATATCAAGACTCCAAAGCATAGTGAAAGTGGGAGCCAGAGCTCAAGTCCGTACCATAGCAGAAGTCGGAGCCAGAGTCCGCAAGATAACAGAAATCAGAGCCGGGGTCAAAGTAAAGTAGAGGACGAGACTGAGAGTCCCCAGGTTGACAGCAGTCAGGACCAGAGCAAGAGTTCCGACCATGGTCGAAGTCGGAAAAAAAGCAAGAGTCCCCGTAATGGTAAAAGTCAGGGCAGGAGCAAGAGTCCCCAAAACAAGAAGAAAGGTCAGGGTCGGAACAAGAGTCCCCGTCAGAAGAAAGGTCGAAGCAAGAGTCCCAGCACTAACAAAACGTAAGGGCCAAGTCAGAAGACTGGTAACAAGACTGACTACCAGCCATAACAAGTATTCCATCTGCAGCAACCAGGACCAATTTGTGGACTCCTCATCTGAAGTCTTCATTTGCCTTTTAATCTTCCTTTATTTTCTTCAAATCTGACTTATGTCCCTCACTGCTGTCCCCATAGCAGTCATCCTAGAAGTCTCTGTCTTGATTCACATCTCAAGGTTCTGTGAACTCTCCTTATCCCACCCTTCTTAGAGTCTGGGAACTCTCCCCAAATTACCCTCAACACTATGGTTCAGAGCATTATGGTTCCAGACACTGCATAATCTTTGGTAAGTTACTGTCATCTCTTCATCAGTTGTGGAAAGTTGTTTTTTGTTTTTTGTATTCTCCATAGGGCTACTATTGTTGTATTCAGGTAAGCTAGTAGACATAACAGACTTTAGAAAGTAGAAGGGCTGTTTAGAGGAAAAGTGTCTTGATTTTAAACCCAAAGCCTTCCCAGTACCACCATAGTTTATTTCAGAAATAAATACTGTAGTGCCCCTTAATCCATGGTTTTGCTTTCCATAATTTCAGGTAACCACAGGCAACCATGGTCTGAAGATCTTAAGTGGAAAATTCCAAAAATAACTTCATAAGTTTTATTTTTTAATTTTTATTATTTTGTGGCACTGGAGCTTGAACCCAGGGGGGTCTTAGGCTGGGGTGAAGCTCAACATTAGAGTACTTGCATAGCATGCTCATTGCCCTGAGTTCAATCCCCACCACTGCAGGTGGAGATGGGGGCCAGTCTGGAGTAAGAGGAATTTAAGAGAATGGTCATTCAAGAGAGGACTCTTGAACAGAGCCAGTAGAAGTTTGGATCAGTGGTTAAGGACCCTTGGGTTCAATCCCCAGAAACAAACAAAAAGACCGACACATGGTGAGAGCTAGAGATTCCTTTGCTTCCTTTCATAGACCTAAGGTAGGAAGGCCAATTCCTTACCATTTTTCTCTCTCATACTTCTTTGTTAGGCAGAGGCAGAATGCAGAGGTGGGAGTGGATACTAACTGGATCAAAGTTTGCCCCTGAGCTCTGAGATACTGGTGGGGTCAGACAGTAGGGAATAGAGGCAAGACTGGAAAGACTGCCCTTTCTCTTTTAGGCAGCAACAGAGCCCAAATTCCCTGCCAGCCAGCTTGCTCTGAAGAATTTTGACATGACCTACAGTGTGCAGTTTGGGGATCTTTGGCCATCGATTCGTGTCAGTCTTCTCTCAGAACAGAAGTATGGTGCACTTGTCAATAATTTTGCTGCTTGGGACCATGTGAGTGCTAAGCTGGAGCAGCTGAGTGCTAGGGACTTTGTGAGTGATGCCATCTCCTGCTGGGAATTGGAGCCTGAGAGTGGCCACTCTGCAACCCTGTCCCCAGACTGCAGTCCAAATCTTCGATGCTTCACTTTTGCCAGAGGAGATGTCAGCTGCTTCCCTTCTGCCAGGTAGGATCTGGAGCCATGACTGGGACTGCCCTACCAGAGGTAGAATGAAGGTTCCCAACTTCTGCCCCCTGTGATAAGGATCATAATATTGCTAATTTTCTGGTGTGCTAATTGCTATTCATAATGTTATTCCGTTTTGTTCTGTCAACATCTTGATGAAATAGGTAAATTATTACTCCTCTTTTACATTTGAGGAAACTGAGGTGCAGAGAAGTTAAATTACTTACTTGGTTTAGCTTCTTTGATAAGGTTAGTATGTAGACCCCGGTAACCTGCTCCACTGCCTTCTATAGGAAACAACCACCTCTTACATGAGCATTCACTGCACCCTGTCCAGTTAAAAAGCTTGTTATTCACAGCTGATTTTGCCCTCACAGCCACCTTTCAAAGTAAGTAGGACAAATAATCTTAGATACTAAAGAGGAAGTGGATTTTCCTAAGAAATCGACTCTGCCTAAGGGCACAAGTTAGTGATAGACCTGGAAAAAGAAAAAAATTTACAGTCTCTTGATCCATTACTCATATATATGAAATTGAATGAGAAAAGACTCCAGAATCAAGTGCTGAATTGTGTGTTGAGAAAAGGAGAAAAGGAGAGCTCAGTGTTATAGGATGTGGAAATTGATCTTTGAATGATTGATTGATTCATTCAATAAATATTTATTTTCTACCAAATGCCAGGCATTTAAGTGCCTTGGTTACTAGTACACAAACCATCAGGGAGCTTCCGGTATGGCAAGGAAGACAACTATTAAAAATCTTTTTATGGGCTGGGGATGTGGCTCAAGCGGTAGCGTGCTTTCCTGGCGTGCGTGCGGCCCGGGTTCAATCCTCAGCACCACATACAAAGATGTTGTGGCCGCCAAAAACTAAAAAATAATAAATATTAAAAAAATTCTCTCTCTCTCTCTCTCTCTTTAAAAAAATTGAATATTAAAATCTTTTTTAAAAAATCTCTTTATGCCAAGTGTGGTGGGACATGCCTATATTCCCAGTGACTTGAGAGGCTGAGGCAGGAGGATTGCAAATTCAAGATCAACCTCAGCAGTTTAGTGAGGCCCTAAGCAACTTAGTAAGATCCTGTCTCAAAAAATAAAAAATGGGCTAGGCATGTAACTAGTGGTAAAGTGCCTCTAGGTTTAATCCCCAGTATCAAAAACAAACAGTTTGAGCTGGGCACAGCTACTTGGAAGCCTGAGGCAGAAGGATTTCAAGTTTGAGGCCAGTCTGGTTAACTTAGACTGTTTTTCAAAATAAAACAACTGGTAGAGCACCATTGGGTTAAATTCTTAGTCTTGCCCCATTGCCCTCCAAAATCCTGTTAGGTCCTATAATTAGAAGATCTAACCAAATGTTTTCTAAGGAAGTAAAATTTAAGCTAAGACCTGAACATTGGGGTGAGAGGTGAAATATGAGGCTATAGAAGCAGGCAGGAGGCAGATTATAAAGATTTTAAAGGCCATGTGAAATTCTGGACTTTTTCTCTAAGAGGAAACTCTGAAAGAGTTTAACCTGGGGAATGACATGACCAGATTTGAAATTTTAAAATATTACTCTGGCTGCAGCATTGAAAGATTGAAGGTGGTCAAGGGTAGAAATAGGGATATAAATTAGCAATTGTCCTTGTTACGGCTTGAGAAAAGGCTGAATGCTTGAGAAGAGTGAACAGTGAGACTGGAAAAGTATATCTGGAGGGGTGTGTGGGAGAACCTTTACTGTCTACAGCTTACATTATAAGGAAAAGGGATTTATCTGATAGCTCAGGGTTGCTGGCCAATAGTTGGGATTGCCAGAGCTGAATGGCTTTGGGCCTTATTCCCTTTAATACATGTTGCTGTAAATTGCTAAGATCTGTTCTAGAGAACCACCAAAAAAGGTTCTGAGCATATGAAAAGTAGAATTATAGGTTTGGATGTGAGGTGTCCTCCAAAAGCTCCTGTGTTAATGCAGAAATTCAGAGGTAAAATGATTGATTTATGAGGGCTATAACCTAATCAGTCCATCCTAATTTGAATGGTGTAACTGAGTGGTAACTATAAGCAGGTGGGGGCATGGCAAGTGGAAATGGGTTACTGGAGATGAGCCTTGGAAGAGTTCATTGCCCCATGGTGCCCTTTCTCTCTGTCTCCTGGCTTCCTTAAACAGAGTAGTGCTTCTCTACCACACACTTTGGCTATGATGTTCTGCCTTGCTATGATGACCCAGAGCAGTGGAGGTTGGCCCACCATGAAATCTCTAAAACCATGAGCCAAAATAAACTTCTCCTTTAATTCTTCTTGTTAGGTATTTTGATTATAGTGACAAATCCTTGACTAACTAACACAGATAGTGATGCATAGTGATTATAAGCATGGACTTTGGAGTCAGACAAACCTATATTTGATTCTGACTTCACCACTTATTAGACCTGTGATCTTGGATAACTGAGCCTTGGCTTCCTGTATTACTAGATAACACTATAGCTCATTAGCTCATTAGGTGCTAGCCACTGTTCTAATTTTTTTTTTCAAAGTTGCTGAGATCCTCCTGCCTTAGCCTCTTGAGTTGCTGGGATTACAGGCATGTGCCACTGTACCCCCTTCTAAGTTCTTAATTTATATTACTTCCTTTAATTCTCATAATAACCCTATCTGGCAGGTACTTTATTGTAGATAGGAATAACTAAGGTACAGAGAAGTTGAGTAATTTGCCGAAAGTCACACAACTAATGAGCAACTTGGCCAAGTTTGAAATCCAGGCAGTCTGACTTTGGAATCAAGCTTTACCTGTGTTACTGGGTCGTGGTGAGGATTAAATGAAATTATGCATATTAAGCATCTAGCATAGTGTCCTATGATATAGCATTCATAAATGATACCTCACTATTAATGGTATTCTCATCAAAATTATGCTTAGGAACATTTTAGTCATTGTGTAAGGGAGGATAGGTTGAGCCAGGAATTGAGGTCAGTTCTGAGCTTTGGCTTTAAGCACTATGTAGTCTCTTAAGTTTCATGAGGTCCTTGGCACCCATTCCAGAGGCTTCTATTCATGAAGGACACTTTGGGAGAAGTGAGGTAATAGAGCTATTACAGTGAACAAAGCAGACAAAATCCCTTGCCTTCATGGAGATCACATTCTATCTACCAGGATGAGATAGAGAAAGGAAATACACATATATAAAGTAAATAAGTACTTTAAAGAAAAAAAATGCAGGGCTGGCAGAACACTTGCCTAGCATGTATGAGGCACTGGGTTCAATCCTTAACACTATGTAAAAATAAATAAATTAAATAAAGGTATTAAAAAAGAAAAAAAAAAGAATGCAGACTAAAGACACAGAAGATGATGGGAGGGGCTGGGGTCGTGGCTCAATGGTAGAGCACTTGCATAGCATGTGTAAGGCACTGGGTTCGATTCTCAGCACCACATAAAAATAAGTAAAGGTCCACCAATACCTAATAAAATATTTTTTAAAAAGATGATGATGGGAATAAAATACTGTTATTTTAGATAGAATATTAAAGGAATGCCAGTGTCTCTAATGAGGTAACTGTGTGTGTGTGTGTGTGTGTGTGTGTGTGTAGAAGGATACTGGACGTTGAAACCAGGGCCTTCTGTATGCTAGGCAAGCACTCTACCACATCATCATCATGTTTTATTTTGGGACAGGACTTTACTGAGTTGCCAAGGTTGACCTTGAACTTGGAATCATCCTGCCTCAGCCTCTTGAGTAAGTTACCTGGGTCTACCAGTATGTACCACAGTGCCTGGATTGATGAGTATCTTTTGAGGACAGACCTGAAAGAAGTGAGGAAGCTCATCAGGGATATTTAAAGGAAAAGTTTTATAGGCAGAAAGCACAATAGTTCCAAAAGCCTGCGATGGGCTTGATACAGTGTTGTACGCTTGTAATCCCAGAGGCTGAGGCAGGTGGATCACAAGTTCAAAGCCAGCCTCATCAAAAGCAAGGCACTAAGCAACTCAAGTGAGACCCTGTCTCTAAATAAAATACAAAATAGGGCTGGAAATGTGGCTCAGTGTTCCAGTGTCCCTGAGTTCAATCCCTGTTATGTCAAAAAAAAACAAGCCTGAGATGGGAGCACGCATGGCTTTTTTAAGGAATACCAGGGTGGCTCTAATGGCTATATTAGAGTGAATTGATCTGTTTTAAAAGAATTGCTTTGGATGTAGATAAATGAGTGAGTATAGGTTTGAAAAATTAGTTTTTTGCTGAATGGAGCTCAATGGCCCCTGAGGGCATGGATTAGGATCAGTAGGTGTCCTAATTTGGAATTTGACAATCAGGTGGTCTCTCTTCCAGGCTTGGCAGTCTGGGTGTCATAGACTACTACCTGATGGATGCTGCCTCCTTGCTGCCTGTCCTGGCTCTTGGTCTACAGCCTGGGGACATTGTTCTTGACCTATGTGCAGCTCCTGGAGGAAAGACACTGGCATTGCTTCAGACTGGCTGTTGCCGTAAGTGAGGGAGCTGGTGTGTTGGGCTGGGAGGGCACCCCACCTTACTTGATTAGGGCACATTGCATTGAATGGTAAGCTTTCTTGTCCCAGTGTCAGAACAGGGACAGTACTAAGTACGTGTAGTTTTTTGTTTGCAATTATTTCCTCCCTTTCTCTGTCAGTGGGTCAGGTAAGATTGCTGAGCCAGGCCTCCTAAGGCAGATTAATGCAATGCTCTGATAAATTGATCACATGACACTTTTACCCCTCTGTATCTGTTTATTTTCTCTCTAAGATTAAGCCTCATTTTTTTGGCCAGCCTGCTAAAACAATAAGACTGGCCACAGCTCCGTTTATAGTTTTATATCTTACTCTTCTGCAGGCTTTTTTTTAAAAAATATTTTTAGTTGTAAGTGAACATAATACCTTTTTTAAATTTGTTTATGTGGTGCTAAGGATTGAACCCAGTACCTCACACATGTGAGGCAAGCGCTCTATCACTGAGCTATAACCCCACCCCTACCTCAGGCTTTATCATCTCTCTAGAATTATCAACCCCACCCTAGCTCAGCACCAGCTCCTCACCCACATATAAATAAATAAAATAATGGTCCATCAACAACTTAAAAAAAATTAAAAGAAAATAGTTTCATGAAAATTTTTTTTTTCCTTTGTGCCCTGAGAAATAGCCACAAGAGGCTATGATTTTCACATCCAACCTGAATCTTAGCTGGGCTTCTCTTATCAATTCCTGAACTTTTCTGGGTCTGAACCTTTCCATTCTGGTTTATGTCAGCCCACTTACACAGTTTTGATTAACCTCCAATTTCATGAGTAATTCAGAGAGGTATCACATTTGGTCTTAGTCTTCTGCAGTTCCAGAGAGAGAAAGGATGTTGATATGGGGCTAAAGAGTCCAATGCAGGAGAGCCCAACCTGTATAGGTTTAGGCCGTGCTAATCTAAGTGCTGTGGGAATCCATCAGAGAGGAGATAAGTGAAGGTAAGATTACTTAGAAAAAGAACCTAAACTAAGAGGAGGAAAAAGGACAAACCTTGCTGTTCTAAGGTATGCTGAATTACCGGCACCTCTTCCAGCTTCTCACCCAAGTGACTGAAGAGAAAGAGGCATCATTTCTCAGCTGACCAACAGCAATTATGAAGGAAGACCTTCTGGAGTTGGCACCCTTGAGCTCCTTATCAAGTGACTTTTTTTTTTTTTAACTAGAGATTGAACTAAAAGGTACTTTACCACCAAGCTATATCCCTAGCCATTTTTATTTTTAATTTTTTTTTTAAAAGAGAGAGAGAATTTTAATATTTATTTTTTAGTTTTCAGCGGACACAACATCTTAGTTTGTATGTGGTGCTGAGGATCGAACCCGGGCCGCACTCATGCCAGGCGAGTGTACTACCACTTGAGCCACATCCCCAGCCCTTTATTTTTAATTTTGATACAGGGTCTTGCTAAGTTGCTTAGGACTTTGCTAAGTTGCTGATGCTGGCCTCAAACTTGTGATCCTCCTGCCTCAGTCTCTTGAGTCCCTGGGATTGCAGGCATGCGCTACCACACCTAGCTCAGCTGATTTCCTAATCCCAGGAAGATAGGATCACAGGCTTTCAGTGCAGGAAGGGAACAGAGTTGACCTTTTCCAGCTTTCCTATTTTTTTTTTAATTTTTATTTTTTTTATTTTTTTGGTGCTGAGGATTGAACTCAGGGCCTTGTGCATGCAAGAGAAGCACTCTACCAACTGAGCTATATCCCCAGCCCTCAGCTTTCTTATTTTATGGAAGTGGAAACTGAGCTCTGGGGAGATTACATAGAACCACAATTAGAACCCATCTTTCATTTTTCTCAGTTTATATCCTCCTGAAAAATTCTTCTAGACCAGAGAATCTGATCTTTACTTCTTTGAGTGCCCTCAAAAATTGGAATATTTCTTTTCAGAAACACTAAGCTGTTCATAGTAGTGACCATTCTTGTTAAATAAGATATATACTCTCCATTTTTTTCACTACAGTTTCTACCCTGGCTTGTCACTCCTTGACTTTGAGGCTAGGTATCAACTGTCATTTATCATCAAGCTTACAGTAATATTTTTCTTATAGTAGAACTGAGATCAAAATGAGTTATTTCCTGAACCCATGTTTGTTAAAGAAAGAGAAAAAATGAAATATAGATGGTAAATCTGAATTAAGTAAACTAAGTGGCTTAAAGAAGAAATGTTTGGGGGCTGGGGTTGTGGCTCAGTGGTAGAATACTTGTCTAGCATGCATGAGGCACTTGGTTTGATCCTCAGCACCACATAAAAATAAAATAAAGATATTGTATCCATCTAAAACTAGGGAATAAAATATAAAAAAAGAAGAAGAAATATTTGGGGGGCTGGGGTTGTGGCTCAGGGGTAGAGTGTTTACCTAGCATGTGCAAGGCCCTGGGTTCGATACACAGTACCACATATAAATAAATAAAATAAAGGCATTGTGTCCAACTACAACTAAAAAATAAATATTTTTTTAAAAAAGAAGTGTTTGGCCAGGTGTGGTGGCGCATACCTGTAATCCCAGCATGTCGGGAGGCTGAAGCAGGAGGATTGTGAATTCAAAGCCCGCAATAGTGAGGTGCTAAGCAACTCAGTGAGACCCTGTCCCTAAATAAAATACAAAATAGGACTGGGGATGGCTCATTGATCAAGTACCCCTAAGTTCAATCTCTGGTACACACACACATACACACACACACACACACCAAATATACACACAAAAAAATAGAAGAAGAAGAAGAAATTTTTGTGATCTTTTAGTGATAGAAGGTTATACACTAAGTTTTCTATACAGGAAATTCAGGGCTAATATGAAGGCTAAAAAATCATCAGGGACTTGAGCCCCATTTTTCATTTTTCAAAATATTTTCCTATTGGCATCATCCTCAGGATTGCCATTATGGTTCAGGTTGGCTATAGAACTCAAGCAAGCTCATTCAAATTTGAGGCAAGAAGAAAGGATTAGACAAGAGAGACTCTTCTCATCTAATGTGTCAGCTTTTAAAACACAACTTCCTAGAAGTCCTACACAGTACTTCTGTCTACAGTACATTAACCAAACAGTCATTTATTCATACTTAGTTGTAAAAGAAGGCATGAAATATACTATTTGGGGCACTGTGCCTCCTACCAATAAAATTGGGGTTCCACTACAAAGGAATAAGAGGAGGTTTTTTATTTTTTTTATTTTATTTTAAAGAGAGAGGGGAGAGAGAGAGAGAGAGAGAATTTTTAATATTTTTATTTTTTAGTTCTCGGCGGACACAAC